>NW_009260497.1:993072-1004990 GCF_000687185.1 Egretta garzetta | reverse complement strand
CTGTGGGCAGGTGCTGTCTCTCACTGTACGCCAGTGCAGAACTAGCTTGGCGCTGCCGCAGCCAAGACAGCCGGGACTGCAATATAATATTGTACAATGAGGCAAAATATTCTAAAATGGGGCTTTAGGTCTGCCCAGTCTCCTTGAACTGAAGAGTCCGCACCTAGATTCAGGTTCCCAGCTGGAAAAGTTCCTCATCGGAATCTATTCTGAAGAAGTAGATGACCTTTAAATGTCTCTTCCACCCCAAAACAAGTCAGGTGCCTCCATGAGACCTTCTGGAAGGTCTGTAAGGCAGTCCTGTATTTATGCACATTTTCTTTTGGTCTGAAGAGACAGATTTGCAACCTCTGGCTCATGGGCAAAGGTGAGTGACTGGGCACAGGCAGGACCACGCGAGTGCAGATCGCCTGGGTGCTGTGCTTGAGCAGGGTGACACCAGCCGCAGGGGAGGAATAGGTGCTGGGGAGGCCTTGATAGCTCCTAGGGTCAGCTGGAGGTTCTGGATAACTTGTGGTTTTCAAAAGCAAGGCAGAGGGATGTTGGTGCATGTACTTTGCTTCAGATGAGGCATCAGCTTTGAGTTAGAGCAAGTTTTTGGCACACCACAGCCCCTCCCTAAACCGCCAAGTTTATTGAATTTTAATTCAATATGCCTCATAAAAAAAGGGGGGGGGGGGGGAGAAAAAGGGGCAAACCAGTTGAATTTAGAAATAATTTCAGCAACATCTGCTGCCTTCCTAAGAAGTTTCACCAAAAGCCTATGGAGATCGAATATTTTCCCCTAATTAGAGCGCTTTCCTTGCGAGCAGCTCCCCTGTATACAAAAATATATCGACACCTCCCTTGCTGCCGAGAGAGCCTCCTGGGACCCACGGCATTGCCAGCACAGAGAGAGGAACACACAGCTCACTTTTAAGTTATCCTTGGTGCAAATGCTTAGCTTTCCCAGGAGGGAAAAGTTGTTCACCGCCTCCCTCCCTCCCTCTCTCCGTCAGACCGAGCTCCCCCATCCTCTAGTTTTGCTCAGCTGGAACAGTTTCTCCCTTGGTTGCTCCCTTGGCCAAAGAAACCAGCGCACTCCAAATGCCCAGCGATCGTTCTGCAGAGCATGGCTGATCTGTTCCCAACAGCCTCTACTGTTTTGCTTTATTCACTGGGGAGAGCTGGTTCACATTCGCAAACCCTTTTTTCCAAAACCTGATTTTTGCTGTGCGCCAGTCCTGCTACGATAAATTTGCGCTACGCCCGTGATGCATTTAGTATGAAACCACGTTTTTCCACAACCCTTTGCAGGTAGATAAAGCATCCCAGGGCCTGAGATGTCCCACAGTGAATCAGCTCTTCCACCTGCATAGTCGAGTACCAGCTGGATAACTACTCTGTTCAAACTCCTGAAGATGCTCCAGATGCCCATGGATTTGTTTTGGGGTCTAGCACGATGCAAATCAAATTAGTTGGTTTGTTATCAAGGCTTTAAGGACTAAAAACAGGAAGGTGAGAGCTTCAGTCCAAAGGTTCTGTTGTTGTGCTAGGGCGTGCTCTGAGGTAGAGCAAGCAGGGGCCATGTGTCATGGATAATTTTGGGGGGATTGCTGGAAAATCAGTGGGAAAAGTTATCTGGGCATCTGCGGTTTCCCCGAGCATCCTCCATGCTGACCCTGCAAGCGTCCCTCAGAGAGCAGGAGCGCTTCAAAGCCCAGCCCTAGGAATCCTAGAGGATTCCTCCCAAGTGCTGTGGTTCCAGAGGGAACAGGTTGGTGTCCTGGCAATGCCACCTTTGAGTGGCTAAATCCTGCCTCAAACCCCTGAGGAGCCCTTGGGCCTGCTGGGTGGGCAGGTTGCTGCTAGAGCAATTGCAAGGGCATCACCCCATTTTCTGTACCCCGGTCCATAGATGCATTTGGGAGCAGCAAGCTTTGCCCAAGAAGGGACTGGCTTCTCCCTCTCCACTTCCCTCCCTTGTTTTTCCCATCATGAACCTTATGGCAAAATAAATAAATAAATAAATATCGTACTGTATCAGAGAAGAAAAAAACCCAACAAACATGTTTTTAAGCCTTTGTGAAATAAATGCGTTGCAGGAGGGAGAAGGATCACTGCTTCTTTAGCCTCTGGGTTAAGACGACCAATTCAGCTCTGATCCACGTGGAAATTTGCCACTCATTTCCATGGACAGAGATGGCAGGGAAGAGCTCTGAAATGATCCCCATAGTCTGCGGATGATTTATGAGGCAGGCTGTAAAGAGCAAAGGAAGTCTGGGTTGTTAGCTCTGATATTTAGAGATGATAAACAACATGAAAGGGAGGGTTTTTTTTTTTAATGCCTCTACACAGATACAAACCAAGTAGTATGGGCTTAAATTAAGAATAGGAAAATATTGGCTTAATGGTAGGGGGAAAATTCCTGGTGGAGACATTTGTTATGAGCAGATCTATGCTACAAATTGACTTCCCAAGGAAAGGGCTGCAAACCCTATTCCCTCATCCCCCAAAAGCTGGACCGGCAGCCGTCGCGCAGCAGAACGGCTGGGTCAGCTGAGCAAAGCGCCTATCGATTCCCCACGTTTTCTGGAGCTGCCAGGGACCTGCCTGCTGCCTTGCAAGAGTATGAGGCCTGGGAGGGTATAAATCCATCACCCTCCCTTTTTCCAGGGTAAAAAGAACATTCTCCTCTCTGATTTTTCTTGCCCGGTCTCAGATGGACAGTGCTTCACCAACACCTTTGGGGTCTGCAGCAACAGCGGGCCCACACAAACCATTCCCAGTTTACTTTGGTTCTGTCCTTCACCTGCAATCACTGCAATTACTTCCTAAAGCACAGCGATTATTTAAAAAGCACAGCTTATATGGCATCAGCCACAGCTTGGCACAGCAGGATCCCAAACCCCAGGCGTGCAAAGGGACCCCAGATCCAAGCAGCATGCAAACAGTAGTGACAGCCCCAAACCCAGGCAAACACAAAGCTGCCTAATTACTGCTCCCGCTGCAGCCTGCTAATTTGCTGATACCGATGTCTTCCAACACAGCCCCTGTGATCTGCTTCGTAATTGGGATACTCACAACAAGCTGGGAGGACGAAGCCAAAAGGAGCTTTTTTTTTTTTTCCTTCCCCCACATTCTCTGGTAATCTTTAATTACAGCATCTGCAAAGGTCAAGTGTACTCCTCATTAGCCTCTGGACCAGCTTCTCCATGAGAGTCTTGAGTCCTTGGGATCAAAGGGAAGAGGGAGGTATAGCACGAAGGGGGTAGAAGACACGTTAACAACCCAAAAGCTGTAAGATCTCTCCCCCAGGAGGTTGCTGGACAGATTTATTGGCAGCGTGGGTCCTTCGCGGGGTGCAAGGACCAAACTGCTGGGAAATGCTAGGCAAAAGGTGGCCAACTGGGGAGGTTTACTGGGGGCCCAGGTAATGCCGGGGGAAGCCAGGGGGTATCCTGACACTGAGGTGCCAGTTCAGATGAAAAAAGGGGGTTTGTGGTGGGAAATAGCCTTGCCCAGACGAAAATGTTGCTTCTCTCTGTGCACTTTAAAAATTACCACCAACAGCAGAGTTGCTTAGAGAAACACTAGCTGGTTAAAAAGGAGCACTTGTCAGTAAGTGAGATATGTCAGAGTGCACTTGAGAATTATTCCTAACCAAGACGGATTCATAACTTTGCAGAAAAATGCAACTAAACCCCAAAAAGAGTTTATCCTTTTGCATTTGAAACGCTGTGTTTTCAGGGAAGCAATTTCCCTTTGCAATATCCTCCCTGAACAGAGAAGTCTATGGCAATTCCTTGAAAGTGCCTTGCGCTGAACCTTTCCCAATGCTGCTGCTGCTGCTGCAGTTTCCCTCCGTCCTTTGAGGAAAGCAATGCTTGACGGGAGGAGGACGCACTCACCAGCACTGCAGCACAGCAGAGGGTAGGGGCAGGACCCTACAGGGTCTGGATAAGCCCACCCTACACCCCACCCTATGTAGAAGATCATAGAATCACAGCATCATTGAGGTTGGAAAAACCCTTTAAGATCACTAAGCCCAAACTGTTACCCTAACCCTCCCATCCCTCCACTAAACCCTGTCCCTAGATGAAGCTTAAGATCCCTTCTACTCTATTTTTTTTTTCCATGATCCTCTAAATATTCAGGTACCCAGCCCTGTTTCCAAGAAACCACAGATGACTCAGCTTACCGATGTCCTACCTGAAGAGCAGAAGCAGGAATACCCCTCCTCTTCCACCCCCAAAATGCTGCAAAGGCAGAAGGGCCGCGCAGTAGGGCTGTGCAGTAGACACGCTCACGTCTCGTTTGGCTCTCTGGGAGGCTGTACTGGCTATGGTTGAAAGACGAGCGGTAAAAGCACATATATAACCTGTGATTATACAACCTTATCCTCATTGACACCGAGCAAAGAAGGATGCCCAGACTGTGGCCATGTTGTTCAGGTCTGCTGACCCGGAGGAAGAGCCACCACACTGGTACCCCCCACCGCCGGGCAGGGTTTCTCCCTGCGGTAGGGTTTGTCTTGGGGGTGTGTTTCTAATTAACATGCATGGGTTTTGATTCTTCACTTGCCTGCTGTGACTCGCAAATCCTATCCAGAAAAAATTCCCCAAATTCTCAGATAAATCCAGACCCCACTTTTGAGCTGGGAGCCGTACATTAGTCAGACTCATTTGCCTAGGAACATGAAAGTCCCTTCCTATTTATCTCCTCATTTGAACTACATAAATAGCCCACAGCAAAAACTCCTCATCTTTCCACTATTCCAACAAATAGCAGCCTTTGAAAAAGAAAAATTAGCGGTGAGTAATTATTTTTGAGGCAGATACCAAAATGATAATTTCTTAAACAATTACTTTGAAATATTAACAATTGTTCTCTAAATTCCAATTTAATTCCTGATATGAATTATAGTTTGTCAGATCTGTGCTTCTGAAACATTCGTTCCTTGAAAAGAACATAAAAATGCTAGCGTAACCTTTTGCCTCCTCGCCCTCCAAGCAGAGTAAAATGCTTTCGCTCTTGTTTTATCAACACAAATAATTAAAACACAAGAGAATGTTTGGGATTTATACAGTTGTTTTTGGCATCTTATTCATATTTATTTGATCTGTAAGATACCATTTTAATTAAAAGCTCACTCTCTCTTCCTTTTCCCCTCCTCCACCCCCCGAGAATAAATTATTTATAATACCCCCAATGCTTCGTGTGAGCTGATAGATACCGCCTGGCTGGATGCTGGCAGCCAACTACCCACCAGGAGGGGACCCGGGATGCAAGGCACTGCCAGGGACATAGGTCATAGAATCACAGAATCCCAGGCTGGAAGGGACCTCAAGGACCATCCGGTCCAACCTTTCTAGGCAAGAGCCCAGCCTAGACAAGATGGCCCAGCACCCTGTCCAGCTGAGGCTTCAAAGCGTCCAATGTGGCGGAGTCAACCCCTCCCCTGGGGAGATTATTCTGATGGGTGACTGTTTGAAAAGGGAGTCTCCATCTTCCTTGTAGCCACCCCTTAGGTACTGGGACATGGTGATGAGATCCCCTTGGAGCCTCCTTTGCTCAGGGCTGAACAAACCCAGCTCTCTCAGCCCATCCCCACGTGGCTGAGAGAGGCTTCCCAGCCCTTGGATCCCCTTGGTGACCCCCCTCCAGCCTGCCCACAGCTTTTTTGTACGGCAGGGACCAGAACTGCACACAGGATTCCAGGTGTGGCCTGACCAGCGCTGAGCAGAGTGGGACGAGGACTCCTTTATCTCTGCTGGTGATGCCCTTGGTGATGTCCCCCAGCACCCTGTTGGCCTCCTTGGCCGCAGCAGCACCCTGCTCACTTCTATGGAGCTTCCACTCTCTGCCCTTGGGAAGGGTAAAACCCCCCAAGGCAATGGCATAGTCTGTCGCCATGCTGCCTCTTTACGGGGGAACCGGTTGGCAGGGTTTTTCCTTTGAAATAACAAGGTGTTTTCTCATGTATGAGGGTTGTATTTGTTTAAAAGCGCTTCTCCATTGCTGCAGTTTGGGGCAGGGGTTGGGATTATTCACGCACACAGAAGGCAGCCCGGGATGGTTCGGCTTTGCCCCCACGTGGTTTCATCTGATGCACCCAGGACCCCAGCCAGCGGCAGGGAAGTCTCTCGCCGAACCACAGTTACTACAAAGACCTTTTCATTTCATTTTCTCTTTCTATCTCTTGGTTCCCCATTGCACCACCTCTATTTGCTCCTCTTCTCTTCGGTGGGCTTTAGATGCAGCTCAGTGCAGTGGGTTAAAAAAAAATAAAATATATATTAGATTTTCTGAATTCCTTTTGAAGTCTGAGGGCTAAATCTAGAGAACGAGCCGTCCCACTGAATTCATTGCTTACCAGAGCCCATCTGAAACCCCTTAGTTCAGCTGGAGTTTTCCCATGCAGGGCTGGCTTGCGTTTGCACCACGTAAAGCCTAGTAAGCTCTTGGCAAGCAGGTTGTTTAGAGGTGACAGGGTCCTCCAGTTTGCAGAGCAGAGTCTTCAAGGCCACCTACCTCAACCTTACTGGGAAATCTTGCCCTACTCCTAAACGGGCTCCTCTGGGACTCTGGGTCATTAAAACGCAGCTTCCAATAGCAGGCAAAAAAGTTGTACTTAAGCTAAATTATCCTTGATTAGCGCTAGGATTGATAAGAAGCTGCAGGCAAGCATTTGGGCTGGGTCCCTGTCCCTTTCTCCTCTGACAGCAACTCAATGGCCACTTAGTACCCTGGTCTCCATTCAGGAGGACTCTGATCTCCATAAATGAGGTAAAAATCCCTCCACAATATAGGTCATGTAATTAAATACTAGTACCTAGAATTATTTATGAGACTTTATAGCTATGCAAATTGAGCACTTGAAGCATTTGCATGAGTATTTATGAGTAACCACCAGAAGATCAACCCTAGCTGCCAGTTGAAAGCAAGGGTTGGGATTTTTCTAAAATTAGCCAACCTGCCTGTTGGTGAGGGCTTTTTTTCCAGGTTAACAGCTGTCTTCACACCTTCAGGAGACCTGCTTTTTAGGTTTTATTTTTTAATACAAAGAGTTAGAGGTTAAATGCCACTGATGTAATGCAAAGGAAGGAGTTGTTAATGTGGCTACGGTGGCAGCATGGAAGAATGTGCCATTGTGTCTTTGCAATTCAAGGGCAAAGCCCAGCTGCGGACTGGGTGGCCATGGACACGTGCACCTTCCTGGCCCAGGGACTATGGAGCTATGGGGACTGCAAGGGGCTATCAGGGTCATGAGTTGCCTGTCACAGAGGTTTGGGGAGCTCTTCTCACTCCACAAAGGCAGCATTGGTTGGGGCAGAGTTGGCCTTTGGGTTTGGGTCCCTCACTGGTGGTCCCTCAGATCATGCCTTGCAGCTCCTGGCTGGGCACCTCCACGATGCATCTACCTTCTTCCACAGTCCACATGCTCCCAGTACAGAGAAGAACTAGAGAACAGGGTGCCTAATGGAAAAATAAAAGCCAGGGTTAAATTAATGCGGTGCAGCAAGGCAAACTTCAAACCCAGAGCAACATGAATCACGAGTGGCAACCTGGGAGGCTGAGGAGGGAGGCATGCATGTGTTAGTGAGTTTTCTTTCTTTCCCTTTCTCAATCAAAGCCACTGAATTACAGAGCGGGGGAAACCACTCATAATGGCTCCGAACCAGTTCCTTTAGGAGACTCACAGATAAGATTAGGGTCAGCAACACCCCCTCGCACAGAGAGAGATGCAGATATGGTGCCAAGCCCAAATGCGTGGTTCTTCTTGGAGAGAAATTCTGAATGAGAACTTTTTCCTTTATCCTGTTTATTTCCCATGTTTCTTCTCTTCACCCAGCTCCTTTTTTTCCCCTTTCTCACTGGCCCCAGTCTCCAGATATCTCCCAACTTTCACAAGGAAAGAAACTGCTTTCAAGTAGGAATAAAACAAACAAGGTCATTGGAAAAGATAAAAAATAATGAGTTCCTTTCTGTAGGACTTCTCGCTCATCTCTCCCTCCCCCCCCCTCCCTTTCATCTCACTCCAGAAAAAGAAAAATAAATCTTTACTAATCCCTTTGGAGCCCTGCCTACCTCCAGATCCACCTGCGATGCATGTTGTAGCCACGCTGAAAATGGCAATGTGGCCTCTGTGAAAATCAATTTATTGCCCATTCCCCAAAACCTCCCTCTTCCTCCCATCCCAGACCCACCTCCCCCTGCAGGAGCATCGCAGCCCACCTCTCCGGGTCCGGCTCGGACCAGGCAATGGCCACCGATATGCTGTCTTCTCCTCTTCTATTTCTTTTTTTTTTTTAAAGTCCTAAGGATTTGGAGAGTGATAAATGTCTCTGACCTGGGTTTTAAATAGTTGGTTAAAGAGCAGTCAGCAGGGAAGTAGGAGGAAACTCTTGGAGAATGAAGATGACTTTGGCCAACCCGTGCTGCATGGCTCCAGTGAGGTCAGCCCCCGCCAGGGCCCGGTCGCATCCCCTTCTCCCCTTGGCGCTCACCAAAAACATTGACGAAGAACGTACTATGTAGGATATCCATGCGGGGAGAAAACAAGTTTTAAAAGTTGAATTTTTTTTTCTCTGCCACTTTTTGAGAAGGAATGTTAATGTTCTGAGATGATATTTCAGTCTGAAATTGAATAAAACATTTCATTTGATCTAAAATTAATCGGGGTGGGCAGGAAAAGGGTTTATTTTGGTGGGGGGAGGGAAATCAAAGGGTCTGTACTTTGCATTGATCCAAACCATTTCTTATTTGAATTTTTTTGCAGAGGATTAGGCAGCTACCTGAGAAGGTTTCCATTTGCCCAGCTCTAATTGGAAGCCCTGAACCGGCGAGTACTTTACGTTTGCAAAATGCAAAGCATGAACAGTCCCGGTGAGAAGAATTTGGCTCTGCTCTTGCATTCACTGTATTGGCTTGCCTGCTTGATTTGAAGCCTGAGGTGCTGGACTCGCAGGGTGGGGAGGAGGTGATCAGATCAACTAAAGGCCACAGCATCGCCTTACCCTCTTCAGGGTGCTGTCAGGGCTCCTCCTTCTCATCAGATTTCCTAAAAAAAATCAGTACACCCACTTTAATCACTAATGCTGCGTTATGTTTTACCTCAAATTGCAACAGAGTTTGGAAACACCTTTGGCTGAAATGTCTGGTCCAGCCTAGCTCAGTGGTCCTGGGGATATCGTCAGATGTGCTGATCCCCTGGAAAGATGAGATGGTTGGACATCCCCCATCTGGAATGATGCTGTGAGTGCTGGTCTCATGAAATATATTTGAAGTAGGATGGGGTAAAAGTCAGTCACTGCAGATTTCAGCCTTCAGCAGCTCAGCCTTGATGGAGCAGTCGTGGTGGCACCTGTGCCAACCAGTGCATTTCTGTACCAAGGCAGGCAGATCCACAGCAGCCTCTGTGTTTCGGTCACCATTTTGCCAACATTGCCTGACAAGCCAACTGCCAGGTCGGGGAGCCATCCAGCCAGCAGCAAAACCAGGCTAAGATACAGCAGATACATCAGAAACTGGCCCGACGTTGGATGGACCAGCCAAGCTAGGATCATCTTGGGTTCAGTTGTGATGGTTGGCCATCTCCAACGGAGACCCCCTGGTCCTGCAGGACCAGCAGTGTGGCACAGCTCCAGCTGGATGCCAAGACACCCCTCTACGGGCCTGCCCAAGTCCTTGCACTGCCCTGGGCTGAGCCAGTCCAGACAGCAAAGGACCCTCAGACCCTCCTCTTCCTCCCTGATGCCCCCAGTTCCAACCTCAACATGCGCTCTGCAGCATCAGCTTGCTCTGGCATCACCTTGTGCATCCAGCCCCTGGCAGCCCTGCCCATACCCCTGCCTGCATCCTGCTTAGCCAAGCCTGTGCTCAGCCCCAGGGGCTGCCAGGCTAGCAGGGAGGGCTGCTTGCTGCTCCCAGCCGACCAGGCTGCTGACACGGCCTGCACTGAAAACCGCTGATGGAGTCCAGAGCTGATGAAATCAAAAAAGCTTTAAATGAAAATTGCTCTGAAGAGCACTGCAGAGAGGGGGGAGGCGAGGGGGTGTGGTGTGTGCAGAGAGGAGCTCCACAGCTGTTTTCTTTCATGTCCTTTAAAGCTCCTGTTATGTTGGTTTTTTTAATTAAAATATTTTTTAGGAGGCTTGCTGGGATTTACTGCTCCTTGTCCTTGACAGAGGTGAGGTACGCAGAGAGCATCCGAAGGCTGGTGGAAGGATGGGGGAGGATCCAACCTGCCCCAGCCTTACATGCTCAGGTGAAGGGGAGATGCAGGAAGAAAAAGCATCAGCCTGACACCGATTCTGATCGAGACCGTTGGATAGGGCAGAAATAGCTCTCAGCCCCCCTGCTTGTGCCTCGCTTACCTGAATGTGTTGCCCTCTACCAGCCCCATGGCTTAAGGTTGTGGCTGGTGGGTGAGCAGCCTGTCTGCGTCTCCTTGTGGAAGCGTAGCTCTGCATAAAACTGATTCTTTCTCATGGTAAAACATGCCCTGAAACCCTTGCCTACAAAGAACCGCTGTGCTTTAATCCCAGCCTGCCTGAATTTTCTGCGTATTTGTAAAATAAATGATCTTTCTGTGCTTAGCCAAAGCAGTTATTAATGTTTTCACACCAGAAGAGACACGCGCTGCAATTTCAGTAACTGCTAGTGATGAATAATGAACATCTAAAGAAAAAAAAATAATATATATATATATATATACATATATAAACCAGCATTTGTTTATAGGCCATCGGTAACGAGAAGGCAGGGTTAGGATCAACAGTTAAACCAACTGTTTGACCCGTGCTTGGATTCAACCCCCCCGAAAAGATTCTCAGCAAGACGGAAACCTTACCACAGCCCCACACCGTCCCCCTCCCCTCCTCCAGCTGTAGCGCCTGACGGCGGCGAGGGGATCTGATCGGGATAAGTGGGTAAATGATAGCAGCGAGATAAGCAGCGCTCCGCTCTACGCCGGGGCTTTGCACAATATCATGGTTCATTATAAAGGAACGCAAATACCCTGGCAGAATCCTAACCTAATGAAAGTCTTATTTTCCAGAGTAACAGTTCATTACTGGACTTGCTGTGCAGTCTAAACCCCTAAGGTGGAAAAAAAAACCCAAGCCAACCCTCTGCGGGACTGCTGAATGCGAGCGAAATCCTAGTAGGCTTGGACATTTGCAATTCTGCTACATCTCTCTTCGCAGGAGGGAGGATGCTGCTTGCTCTGAATCAGAGAGGTTTTTTAGGGCTCTAAGGGGTTTTTTTAGGACTCTGTGGGTGTTTTAGGATACGCATGTGAAACACAAGCACCGCTGCCCAGCCTGGTGCTCACTGGGGGACAGGCGGCCTCTCCCCGCTGGCGCAAATGGGGGTGTCCATACGCAGGTATCTGTGTGTCCTGGCACAGGAGATCTGACCAGCAGCTTGGATGCTGAACTAAAAAACACATTTATGAACACGGCAAGATGAGCTGTGAGAGCTATGGAGCCCCAAGCACCCGGGCTCACTGCACCTTTGGCTCCTGGCAGGAATCTTGGCTTTGCAGGCTGCCCTCGAGGCAATGCCCGGGAGCAGGACCAAGGCTACGATTACAGGGGAGACTTTCCAAAGCCATGCCTTCCCCCCCGCAGCACATGGAATCCCAGCCCTCCTGCTCCCCAGGACAGCCATCACGGGCTGCAGTCCAGGGACAACCTGCAGAGACACGTCGGGTAAAACGAATGCACTCATCATAGAACCATGGAATCGCTGAGGTTGGAAAAGCCCTTTAAGCTCACCAAGCCCAACCGTTCCCCTACCCCTGACAGCCCACCACTAAACCCTGGCCCTAAACACCTCCTCTGTCTGGCTTTTAAATACCCCCAGGGATAGGGACTCAACCCCTGCCCTGGGAAGCCCCTTCCAGTACCTGACAGCCCTGGCGAGGAAGGCAT
>NW_009260497.1:987767-993012 GCF_000687185.1 Egretta garzetta | reverse complement strand
TGCCCTTCTCTGGACACGCTCCAGCCCCTCCATGTCCTTCTGGGAGTGAGGGGCCCAACCCTGACCCCAGCATTCGAGGGGCAGCCTCACCAGTGCCCAGGGCAGGGGCACAGTCACTGCCTTGCTCCTGCTGGCCACACTATTCCTGCTTCCAGCAGTAAAAGGCAGCAAAATATTGCCATCTGTGCCTTCCCTCCCCGCTCATTTGTTCACAAATAGAGGGAAAAAATAGCAAGACAGCCAACCAAGCACCTCTCCTCTGAAAGGGCATGCTGGGATCCCCAGCCAGGAAGAAGACACATCTCCCAGTGAAGTGATGCTCTCATCCTGGTCCAGGCAAGCGGTAGCAATGCGGCAGGAGCAGAGCATAAGTCCAGCCCGAAACAACAGTGGCTTCTGCTTCCCACCCGCTGCCAGTCTGCAAGCTGGTGTTAACCCAGGTACCTCGAAATCAGATGTACAACACATTCACATTCCCCTCTGGAAAAGAAGGAGGAAAAAAAACCAAAACCCAAACCAGGCCATGGTGCAAAGCAACTGATCAGGCAAATGGACAGAGAAAATACTTTCCTATTTTCTACCCCAACCTTATGCAGAAGAATCTGCTCTCCGCTCCGGCGCTGTGATAGCTACGTTTTTCAGCCCACCCATATGTGGCTCATCATTTGCCTATGTTATTTGGCGGAGTAGGAGACAAAGTCCCCGGGGCTTTCGGGAAGACTACAGCTCTTCCTCGAAAAATGTAAGGAAGGCTCCTCGCTCGCCCAGGTCTGCATCACTGGGCAGGGCAACTGCAAGGTCTGGACAACTGGGAAGCCGAGGAGGGACCATCAGAAAATGCAATCAAGTCTGTCAGCCAGAAAGCAGCAGTTACATGCCGCTTCTCCACTCCACTTTACAGCTACCACCCATCTTCTTCAAATGCATCAGCTATTCTCGACAGCTAGGGCTGTTTAAAAAATGACGACTCACTGTCAGAAATTTTGTGAAATTACAGTTATTTGTGCTTTTTCTAGGAGGGAAGAGGGCTTGTCTCTGCTAGCGGCACCAACTAGAAGTCACGTACTTAGTCTAAAAGTTGCCTATACTCTCCCCATTATCAACAGGATGGAAAAGCCTCCTGAGAACCACTGAACCCATCCATCGTGGATGCCCCTCTGGGACAGAACAAATCTCCTTCTGGAAGAAACTTGCTTCTGCATGGACTGCAGAGAGAGCTAAAATGAGCACGCACCTGATTTTTACATGATTGGTGAGGTGAGAGGAATCCCAGCCCATATGTTTAAGCACGTTAGTTCTCCCTTCTTGACATCCTTCGCAATTACTAGTAGCGCCTCTGCCCAGCTTCTTTATCCAGGATGTTATTGAACGTGTCCATCACTGCAATGGGGAGTTTTGCTGTAAATAATAGCAAGGAAGGAGCGCTCCTGTGCAAGCCGGTGTAGTCCCCGGGCCCTGCTCGCCCTTCCCCGGCACGCTGGCGTTTTGTCTCTTTTACACCTCCCTCCCCGAAGTCAGCCTCTGTAGGCTAAGCCCAAATGAAATGCAGTAATCCCCTTCTCCTCAGCAACAGTCTGAGGTGACAGAGACAGCCATGAACACATATTTACTGATATTACCATTAAACCAGCCCATCTTTCCTAGTCCTATAAGGCTGTAAGTGGGATCCTTCTCAATCACCGATGTCAATGCCAGCTCCCAGCAGAGCTCAAAAGAGCAAGAAAACAAAAATTAAATCACTCCTGGTTTTCACTGAACAGGCTGAGGATGAGATGGTGATGGAGGAGGGAGGTGCTTTACTATCTTTTAAAACAGGGATCAACGAACTATAGGCACCACAGGAAACATAGCTCTGGTGCCCTAACCAGGGGTGCCCGGCTGGTGGGACGTGCTCTGATGTGAGCAAAGCCCTGCACTCGCCACCTGCCAAGCACCCCAAGGACCCGTCCCCATCACCCACATCAGATATTTCCTGGAGCAGGCCCAGGTGGCAATGTCCACACAATGTCCAGAGAGGAACAAACTGCTCAGGATCCAGGTAGGGAGGTACCTACTGGAGCTGTGAGCTCCTCAACGCTATCTCTAGGCAGATGGAAGAGCTGCTCCACACAACAGAGGTCAGGATGGTGCCAGGCGGTTTTTGAATGCCCAAAGGCCAGAGTATACCACATGAAAATAAAAACCCAGTGTTCTTATCTCCACCTCTACTGTAGGCTTGAGGGGCGAACGCAAGTGATGCACTTCTGCTTCAGTTTCCCCTTGTACGAAATAACTGCACCAAGCCACCTTCAGAAATCACATAAGGTTCTTTGGAGAAAAGGGAACCTAAAACTGGTTGGTCTATTTATAATATTTGCAGGTAATGGCATGCTAATACGACTCATTAACACTCAGACACTGCTCATTAGTGTCTTTTCACTCTTCCTTTGCAAGGCCCATATTTCTATTTTACAGATAATCTGTTTTATTAAGCAGTTTCTTAATAGAAAAAAGTATTATCCTCCATGCAGGTTTTTTATAAATCCCCTTGAATTTAATTAGGCCCCAAAAGGTTCAAGGAAGTTTGGGTAAGTATCTAAACTTCAGAAAACTCAGTTGTAACTCCATCTTGAAAGCATTTAAGTTTTACTCATCGCCACTACGTGCTCCATGTTCTTCCTCCATATGACATCAGACAATGTAATTATTCTGGTTTTCAAGGTCCTGGGAAAGTAAAGGGCATTTGTAATATCTCCCAGTGAGTAAAACCCCAGCACCAGGCTCTGCGAGGGGCTCTGCCCACCCTTGGAAAATGAGAACATCCATTTTCCATTCCTTGGAAAATGAGAACATCCATTTTCCATTCCTTGGAAAATGAGAACAACTGAGCAGGACTTTTAAAGTCCTTCCCAGCTGATTTTCCACACTGAAACATGAACCCTCCTGGACTCAGTGCTCCTTGCCATTGGGATGCTGAGGTTGAACCCCAGGACTGTAGTAGCGGTTGAGGTCTACTTCAGCCAGGCCTGGTTCAGCACTGGAAAAGGGAATGAACTAAAGCTCGTTATTTAGCGCATCTTGCCTGGTAATCCTGGCAGGAGCTAGGACATCTCGAAGCCATCAGCAGAAAACTCAGCCTGGGACCAGCCTCCCACCAGATCCCATATCCTCATCTGATCCCAGCTCACATCTAAATCATAGAATCACAGGTTAGAAGGGACCTCAAGGATCATCTGGCCCAACCTTTCTGAGCATGAGCCCAGTCCAGACAAGATGGCCCAGAACCCTGTCCAGCTGAGGCTTGAAAGTGTCCAATGTGGTGGAGTCAACCCCTCCCCTGGGATATTATTCCGATGGTTGATCCTTCTCGTGGTGAAAAATTTCCCTCTCATGTCCAATTGTAAATCTCAGACTTCATGTGGCCACACCACCACTGGACCACTTTTCTGCTAGCAGGGTTTTCTAGGGAAAACATCCCAAACATGAGCAGTGGTGAACCTGTAAGGCCTCCAGATGTGTCCCTGCCAGCCAGGATACACCCCAGCCCAGGACCTGGATCATCACCGGCAGTCCCAATGGTTTTCCTTCCCAGGGACAAACATCTTCAAGTACTCCGACACAACAGGGACACACACATTTTGAAGCCAAATGGCTGCCACGTGTAGAGCACTCCCTGCCCCCGGGCTTTGCACTATTGCATTGCAACCCACCACCTCTTTCCTGGCTGTCAAGCCTTCCTCTGCTTGCCTTCCTCCACAGCCTTGTCATCCACTCCCTTTCCCGACGCTAAAACCTCCCCTCCCTGCCAGGTAGAGTATTGGGAGCTGCCATTCCTCCTCATTACCATAAAACAGTTGGCTACGTATTGTTCTACTTTATGCAGAAATTGCAAATTCATCCGTAGCTTTAAACAAATGGGGAAATATTCTAAAACATGGGCTTTTATTGAATTAAATATTAACATAAATACAGAGCTGAATGCAGCACTGGATTATTAATTTTAATATTTAATCCAACAGGAAACCTTATGGTTGTTTTAGGATGGTTTATTTTCTTTAATCCAATTCATTTCCTGTCAGCGCTAAAATTAAGTTTTCTTAATGAAGGAAGGTGATCAGGAAAGTGTACTCTCGTGGCGCAGAATATTAGGGACTGGCAACTGAGAGCACGCAAATAATAAAAAGAGAAAGCAATAGCAGTAATGATACCCCCGTGTTGGCACAGACGAGAATAAAGGGAACGTAATTAATACGACGCACAGCTCAGATGAATACGAGCCAGGGGAGATTAAAGCAAGCAGGTGACCCTTAAGTGTTTATCATTCAGAGTGACACCAGCACAGATGGCCAACTTTGAGGAAGACGTCTTTAAACGCAGGCTCACCTACTAGGTGGTGACAGAAACATCTATGGGGACCCCTTTGGCCCAGGTCCATGCCCTCCAGCCAGTGTGGTGGTCCCCATGTCGAAGGCGTTGGGCTTAGCGGGGACGTCAGCAGAGCTGCGCACCAGCTTTAGAGCCGTCCTTTAAGGTGATGCTCCTCCTTCCAGCTCCATCCGGTGCATCCTCCGTCTGCTGGCCCCCACAGCCCCGTGCCTTCGGGGGATGCTTGCTGTGTGCTCTTGGAGAAGGAATACTGGGAGGGCTGCAAAGAGAATGGGTTGGGATTATCCACAGGAAGGGTAGCATGGCATTTCTGTCTCTGAATTCACCCCTGATCTGATGTTTCTCCACCGGCCCGCTGGCTGCTGCTCCCCTGCTGGGACTAGGTGGGGCAGGCTGCACATCTGGATTTTAGTGACGACATTTTAAGTTGGAGGAAGGTAGAAAAAAGAACACCAACACGGGCAGGAAAATGCTTTGGAAAAAAGTATTTTACAGCAGCTGCAGCTAGAGTAAACCCGTCCAGAGCTTTTTTATTTACACCAGCTGGGGATCTGGTCCAGAAGCCTGGGAGGAGTCTCCCTTCCCCAAATGGAGCAGCATCCTTTCTTCTGCTTTTTTTCTTTCCCATCCAGGCTTTAGACATGCTCTGTTCTCTGCCCTGGTAACACAATAACCTGGGGGCAGTTGGGTTTCCGTAGGACACATCTTGGTGGGCAGAAAAAGCTGCCTTTTTTGAAACGTGATCTGTCTCTTAAGCTTTCTGTGGCTTCTTGGACAATTGCTGCTTCTCACAGTAACTATTAAGTGGGAGGTGAAGTTCTTCCTTCAGGAAGTTGCTCTGCGATATGAGCTGGGCATGCAGAGAGGGAAAGGGAGGGGG
>NW_009260497.1:967947-987743 GCF_000687185.1 Egretta garzetta | reverse complement strand
GGGGGAGCTGCCGAGGCTGGCGGAGGAGGACAAGAGGCGGTCAACAGTGGAGGAGACTGAACAAGAGAGCCCAAGCCGGAGGCGGGGGACGGCGAGGCTTCATTGGGATTCAGAGGCATCCAAGCGAAGGAGCAGACAGTGGCTGACCACTGCAATTACACTGTCCAGCTGGAAGGAGGCTGGGAATGGCAGTGCCTGGGGTGGCTCTTTGGAGACCCCATGCCACCTCGCCCCACACACACGCTTCTCCAGGACAGCCTGAACCCTGCCTGCTATTGCCCCCATCTCTGAACGCACCCTTTGATAGCAAACCGCCCTAAAAGCCCGGGTCCATCCAGCACCCACAAAGCCACAGGTCTTGGCATCAGGGGAGAGGGAGAAACCGTGCAAAGGGCTGCTGGGCAGACTGGGTGAGCGGGTGTAAGACCCTGTTAAAATTAACCCTGATTGATTAGCTGTAGGTCTGCCTGCACATCTCACCCTGCAAGCAACCCAATGACGAGCCTGAAAAGGCTGGTGGCAGCGCGGCACAAGTATTTTTCTCCCCAGGTTGATGCCAAGCAGAGCTGCATGCAGGCTCAGCAGGCAGGGAGGGGAAAGATAGCCCATCCATGCCAACGCATCCTTACGTTTCATTGTTTAAACCCTTAAGCTCCTATTTGAATTTGAGCTGTAAAACATTGAACTGATTAAAAAAAAAAAAGGCCTCCTTAATCCAGAGAGGAGGATGAATGTCTCAGCCAGCCACGTCTTTGCTGCATGGTGCCGGCTTTCTCTATCAGCTCTACTATTTCCCAGGAAAGGGGACCCATCCATTTCCCGCAGCCAAAGCTGGGTTCTGCCAGGTCCCAAGACTCCCCCACCAGTGGCTAAAGGGGTAGGAAAGGCAGGAAAAAACGTGTCTGTGCTACCTTCTTCTTGCCAGAGAGGGGCCTGGAGTGCGATCCTTCGACGATATCGTAGCCTTCAGATTATTGCCTGTCACTGCAGAGCCAGCAAAGCACACTGACCTCCCACATCTGCCCATCGGGGGGCTGGGGATGAAGGAGCGCCAATACAGAGACAGCAAAGCCTGCCATGGAAGCCATGACATGATGATTATTGCTATTGCTTATAATCACACATAATGATGGCACAGGAGAGCACCGTGGTCATTGGGAATCGATTTCCCACCAGCCCCTCCCGGTCCGACAGAAAGCAACAAATACATATGTCCCTGAATGGTGAGGCAAGACACGAGCACGTTCACGTCTTGGTCACAAACTGGATGTCTGCATTAACGATGGTGTCTTTCAGCCCACTATTGGATCTCACGTTGTGGAAGAAAATAACATAATTATGGGCTGCTGTGGCTTAGCCTTATCTATAAGTGTCATTTTTTCATTTTCATGCATACGCGCCCGCATACCATGGTGCACAACCAAGCCCTGGGGTGATGAGTGTGTGAGCAGCTCATGCCCACGCTCATCAGCCTGGCCCCAACCATCCTGGTTGTTCTGGGATCTCCTGGCATAGAAAGGTGTGAAAAACATGGCAATCAGGTGGAAAATCAGGTCCATGGAAGGACCTGCTGCTTGGAGGGCAGCTGGAGGAACAATGGCTGCACTGCAGCACTGGAGCAAGCTTGGGAAGAAAAAGGGATCTAGTTCTACACAGTGGAATGGGCTGGCCCTGGACTGAGCACCGCTAATCACTTAGCACTGTGGAAAGAGCTCACATATACAGGAGGGAGCATCTTCCCCACAAAGCCAGGGAGAGCCAGGGCACCCAAGCAGTCCAGGTCCTGGCACCTGGCACAGGTCTGTGTCTGGGCAGGAATACAGCTGGCACGATAAAATCTGCTCAAGTTTTTAACCAGTTTAACCCAGATGTGAGCTCCGTGCAAATACAGCTGCACTGCTCCTGTGCTGGCACAGCCGCACGGGGCTCAGCTCCATCCCAGCGACTCACCCGCAGGTATCAGCCACCGCACCGCCGCTCCGCCTTGCACCACACAGGCAACCCAGAAGGATGAACTCTGCCCAGCACCCTGGCAGGCCCCAGGCAACCTTGCGGAGCAGAGGGAACCTGCAAAACAGCAAGAAGTATGAGCAGATGAAGGACAGTCAGAGGGGTTTTTTTGCTTTACAATGATGATTTATTTGCTTTGCACCTGGTTACAAACACTAATAAAACATGATTTTCTGCAGCATTTTTCACTCTCCTGTTTTTTTCAGGCAAAAGAAGAAAAATTGTGGCAAAAATGCTCCACTTCAGGAGACACTTTCCTAGCCCTGTCATTGAAAAAAACCTTTTATGAGACCTTTTCGGTGAGATCTGGAAGTGGCTTGAACAGGGCTGCTGCTTGGGAGGGGAACATAACATCACCACGCTCACACCTCCTCCCGCACAGTAACAGGGAGAGAAAAAAGGTAACAGGGAACAGAAAATATCGGTAACCCACCGATGCCACCAAGATTTCTTCCAGGGTGATGTGTACAATCGATCACTAACCGTGCTCGCAGGAGCTCTGGCATAGATTTCACAGAACCATGGAACCATTTCTGTTGGAAAAGCCCTTTAAGCTCATCAAGCCCAACCGTTCCCTGCTATCTCACTACTAAACCCTGGCCCTAAGCACCTTGGCTGCCCGGCTGTTAAATACCCCCAGGGATGGGGACTAGACCCCTTCCCTGGGCAGCCCCTTCCAGGGCCTGACAGCCCTGGCAGGGAAGGAATTTTTCCCAATGTCCAACCTAAACCTGCCCTGGCACAACTTGAGGCCGTTTCCCCTTGTCCCATTGCCCATTCCCTGGGAGTAGAGCCCAACCCCCCTGGCTCCCCCCTCCTGTCAGGCAGTTGTAGGGAGCGATAAGGGCTCCCCTCAGCCTCCTCTTCTCCAGGCTGAACACCCCCAATTAAAAAAAAAAAATTCCTTACCGCAGAGCAATCCTTGAGAGGGTTTGCATGGGCCATTGGGGCGCAGCAGATGAATGAATCCCGCTGACCATGCGATCTCCCAGCAAAAGCTGTGGCTGCGCTAGCACCAGCCATCCCCTCCCGACAGAGTGCTATGGACACGTGCCACCACCGAGGCCACACGTGGCCTGTGGGAGCCATGGTGTGACATGGTCTGACATGGTGCAACATGGTGTGACAGAGGGGCTGATGCTGCAGAGGTGTGGGCAGGAAGAGGGGCTCTCTACCCATCATCCCTGTCTGTAGCTATTTCTTGTCCCACTTTTGGCTCTTACCCATCCCATTTCGCAGAGACAGAGGGAAGCCCTTACCAGTGAGGCACTGGGAGATGCGTACCTGGGAGGGAGAGATGCCACAGGCGGCAAGTGCTCGGGAAACGGCACATGGTTGTGAGAGGGTTAAGCCTCCTGCATGCTGCAGCATGGCTGTGCAATTCTCTCCAGAGCTGCAGGTCTCCTCCTTTTAGCAGGGCCGACTTTGCAAAGGCAGCTCAGCTCCAGCAGGGATGGACGCTGCCTGCCCCAGGCACTGTCAGGAGCAGGGGTGGAAGGTGCAGGGGGGCAAGGAGGTGCCTCCTCCCTACCCTGCTCTTGGCAGCATCCCTCCGCCTCCCAGGGGCGACAGGTTAGGTGTTTCTGAAGGCTGCCTTAAACTTTCTGCATCTTCACCCCTTCCCTCCCCTCCAGCCAGTGGAAATCAGTGGTGGTGCCCACCATTACAAGCGCTCCAGGTGGTGGAAATCAGTGGTGGTGCCCGCCATTACAAGCACTCCAGGTGGTGGAAATCAGTGGTGGTGCCCACCATTACAAGCACCAGGACACCCTCTAACAAAACACAGCACTCTCTAGTCTTGTCTACAATGTGCTCTTACCCAGAAAGGTTGGACCAGATGATCCTTGAGGTCACTTCCAACCTAGGATTCTATGATTCTACAATTCTCGACATGCACGCTTCCCTAGGATCAACTTCCTCCTCTCTAGAAAGCTGGTACCAATCCTTTCCTTCCCCCCACCTCGTTTTCTTCTTCCTTCAACCTCCTTAAATCGGCGATGGGCTTGGAAAACCGAGTGCGACCGGTGGCCTCCAGCCTGCTGGGCTGAACGGCATGCAAAGCAAGCGTAGGGCTGCATTTCTTCTCTCTTTGCCCGTGTCAGAGGGATGGGGGCTGCCAAGCCGGCTTTGCACGAGGCTGCAGAAGTAGGAAGCTCCAGCCAAAGAGGTCTTCCCCTCGAATCCCCCTTTTTCCCCTTCCCTTTTCACGGGTACCTGCTCACAGGGCCACTCTGAGGCTGCAAAGATGCCATTTACCACGAGAGGACACCATCCTACCTCCGACTTCCTCGGCACACAACGGCTGGGTAAAAATATCCATAATAATATTACAGGGACCGACTGGAACACACACGTCGGAGAGGCGAGTGAGAAAGAAACAATATGTTTATCATCCTGCTATATCCAGCGAGGAGGCTGCCCTACCATTTATTTAGGCAGCAAAGACCCCTTTAAATATACAAATCACAGCAACATTAGGCTGTAAGAGGCAGACCGGGGATCAGCCTGAATATACTTCATTTGGTGATTTGCGAGTGCCTGCGTGTGAGGGGGTTCGTACGTGTGCGTGCGCCTGTGCATGTGTGTGTGTGTGTGTTGGGTGACTTTAAAATGGAATAAACCACATTTAGCAGCTAGGTAGCTATGGAAACATAACCAAAATTGTTCTACCACCTTTCTGCCGCACTGCTTTCTGCAGCCCTGCAAATACTGTCAAGGGAGGACTGAATATTGTTTCTTATAAATAATAGAATGTAAAGAGCTACAGAAAGAATCACTAAATTAGGATCTTGAAGTAGGGATAGCTCAGGAAAAAAACCGCCCGGTAGCTGTAATATTAATTTCTGATGACTTAGCAATGATAAGGGACTTAATTTTATTCTTTTGTCTGGATTTTTACAGTTTACAGAAGGATGCAGGCGGAGGAAATGTATGTATTTTTGTGCAGGTACTTGTGGGGAGGTAAGTATGTGTCTATACGCGTATAAATTATATATATGCACAAACACACTCCGAGCAGCGGATGCACCAACACAAACATATCAACAGCATTTTGGGGTGTAAAAAGCAAAGGAATTCGCCTGCTACCCAGCTTTTGCTGCACACTGCAGCCACAATCAGAAGCAATTCCAGCTCGGCAGCTCCACTCTGCCCCAGCCGGGCTCCCCAGTTCCTCTCCCAACCTACAGATTTGCCAGTAATCCTGCCCACGGCCCTCCCGAAGCACTGCCAATCTTCCTGAAGTATTTAGAGGCTGAGAAGACTTGGTTATATATCACTGCTGATTTTAAAGAGCCTTTAAAACTGGGAATTAAATTCCAGCCCACTGGACTCAACCAGAAAACGCTCAGTTGTTTGCGCTGGGGCCAGGATTTAAATCCTCAGATGTATGGAGATTTTCCAGGGCTGAGCGGTCAGGGTGAGTCCATTTAAGTATTTTAGAGCTGAAGTTTGTCACCTGGCACAGTCCAGATGACAGCCTGATGCACGAATGGCACCTTCCTGCTACTGGGCTTGCAAACCCCTCCGAGCAGGAGGACACCTTGGGAATGGGACTGGGAATGGCCAGGACAAGGACAGGGGACAATGTGGGGCTTGGCATGGAGTAGCAGGGGTCTAGTTGGGTGTGCTCTTTCTTACCGATGTCCCCCCATTGATGTATTTTTTTGGGTGCTGGCCCAGTTCAGCATTCCCAACTTGCCAGATGCAGAGAGCCAAGGTTGGGCTCTCTACATGGCACCAGCCCTGGCCAGAGCAGAGGCCCATCTAGCTCCACATCTACTTCCTTCAAGCCACCCATGACTTCCTTCCTCTTGGTTGCCCCTTCAGTTCGGTCCTCTTCATATCAAGGTCTCCTAGGTGCGTGAGGTCCTGCTGTGATGATGGGTACTTTCCTTCCACATCTTGCCTTGTGCCTGACCCCCTGAGACACAGATGCCAGAACCACACGCAGCATCTGAGCACCACCGGGTGCACCGTGGATGTACCCAGTCGCATAAGGACAGGCTCTGTTTTATCCTCCACATCTTCCTCTGTAACTCCCCACATTGCCCTTGCCTTTGCAATCGTCACAGACATTTCCAGAAATGGCCTGCAATGCCTCTACCACCTCCTTCCAGAGATGTAATAGCTCGTTTAGACCATGCTGTTCTATAGGTGTAGCTACTGTGGATTTTTCTCCAAGTGCCGTGTCATCACGTAGCCATCAGTACACTGCAATCCTCCTGCCCAACTTTGCCGTCAGCTTTTGTTGGCACCATCCTGAATTACGCTGCACCCTTGCAAATTCTGTTTTCTGTCTGCTCCCCTTTGCAGATTGTTTGTGGCTGGGGCAGCACAAGCCTTACTGCAGATCCCTGGAGGACTTAATGTGCAATCCCTGCTTTTTCTCAGACACCGTTGGAGAAGGCTGGTGGTTCACAACAGCACCTCCACTCCTATCTCATGGCAACTATGTTTTTGAAAGCCTTTTGGAGGACTCAGAAAAGCAGCTTGGTGCCCAAAAACGTACTGAGCTTATGCAAATACTGCTTTATGCCAGGACCATGAGCAATCAACCTTCCCTCCATCTCGGCGTACACACACTCTTGCTTTCTGTCCCTCTTCCTCCTAGCAAAGGCGCATCTTGCCCTGCTCTCACGTTTGGGATCTGGTCCATTGGATCATGCTCCCTAATGAACCAGGTCCTCACCCACCAGGCTGGCCTCCAGCAGCACTTAGATTTCACTGCACCATGAGAGGAGGGCAGAAGCTTCTCCTACATCTGAACCCCTGACCCTCCTATGTGATCTACCAGACACCCACTGGATGGGAACCTTTACTAGGACTGAGACTTGAGCTAGCAGGTGACTTGCTTTGGGCTCTCCCCAGGATGCAGAGAGCTTATTCAGGTCCAGGAAGTCCACCACCCCTCAGCAGGGCTGCTGTGCTTGCAGCCAGGCCTCTCCAAAGGAGCTGAAGGAGGTAGATACCAAAGGATGCATTTACTGCAGTTTAGGGTCGGAAGGAAGATTTGCCTCTGCAGGCATGTCTACATGTCAGATGTCCAAAAAATTCATCCAGAGTCCCACTGTGGAGAGAGGTCAGCCCCTCTGGAGGCTCTTCTTAGACAGGATGAGTGATCTTAGGAAGTCCCATCTTTCTCCACTGACCCCAGGAGAAGCCGGGCCAACCAGCTCAGCCCAGGAACCAGGCTGAAGATGGCAGAGAACCCCACATCCCATAGAGATTGCAAATATCCCCCAACCCTAAGGAGCCACTTTCACAGTTCAGAACTAGGTGTCAACCTGCACTGGTGGATTCCTGAATATGTTTTTGCACCCAGCTATCACATGGGCTCCAGGCCTGAACCAGCTTAGGCTGCTATGAGGACAGAAACGCCGGCAGAAATTGTCTACCACCCATGCAACAGGCTGGAGAACTTGGCTCCCACCAGGGCCTCTTAGTAGAGATGCCTTCTGCCAGGAAGGAAGGAGAACGGGTGATGAAATAAATACCTTTGGCAAGGTTTGCAGAGATAGCGCTGCTGATTAGCAAAACCAGAGAGCTTCAGAGACAGCTGTGCAGCTCCATCCCCTTGGCCATGAGCAAGCCAGCCTTGTGAGAGAACCCAGATAGGGACGAGGCCCTGCCCTCCTTCAGATATTGGATTTGCCATGCATGGAAGCAGAAATGCCAACTTCTTCATCCTGCCCAGTCACATCACAACCCTGTACCATCATTCTGGGATGCATTATGGGAGCAGGGCCCTCTCCAGCTCAACACATTGTTGCTTTAACAATCAGAAGGATGGAAAAACAAAACCCTTTACTGTCTATTGTTAAAGTTTACTGTCTAATGTTTTAATAAACAGTCAAGTTCTTCCTCCGATCATTAAATCAGCAGTAAAGCAGAATGGAGACTGGTTTATGAGATTCTATCTGCATCGCTAACATACAAATGTGAGGTCTTGGCAGCTGCGAACAGTTACGCCCAGTTACGTGGCTTCCTGCCCAGGTCGAGAGCTGGAGCTGCTGCTGGTTTAGAAGAGGTACAGCCCGTCCCGCCTCACAGGAGATGGGCAGAGAGGTTGGACTTGATGATCAATGGTTGGGCTTGATGATCTTAAAGGTCTTTTCTAACCTAAATGATTCTATAATTCTGTGAGGGTGACACCTCTCAAGGGCCCTCCTCACCCAATCCTCCAGCGAACTCCACATTGGTTGAAAGGAGATAGTGCAGATATGACATTCTGCCCCCAAGAAGGATTAGGAAATCCTACCAGAGGTGGAGAACAGGGCACACCTTCTCAGAGTGGTTTAGGACAGGCAAGCTGAGCAGTGCTGTTTACTCCCATGCCTCTGGCAATTGAAGGGAAGCATGAAATGGCAGCATTTGACCATGTTCAGTGGTCAGGGCATGCTTTACAATTAGCCCACAGCTCTACAGCGTCACAGAGGCCAGGGGTATATCAAAGAAGGGGTACGATTTACTGGATGGGAACTAAACCAACTACAGATATGGGCTTAAAATAGAAATAATTAAAACCACAAGTTTTGGGGTGAGAGGGATGGGGCACGTTATCACGTAGCTGGGCACAACCCCAAGGTCACCCTGCAGCAGCAGATTCTGGCACCGTGCTCTGTAGCACCAAAGCTGGGGCGCTGCTCGAGGGGCTTGAGTGCCACACAATTACACATCATCTAAGGAAACTTAAACCCTTTGTTATCTCTGGGATGATTCATGTTTGCTTGAAAGCATTAACACTCTTTAATCTTTGTTTTTCCAGGAATCCCCAGCCTCCAGCCCAGCAGCTGTGGGCCGCGTGGACCCAAGCACGAGCTGACATGGTGGTTCGCTGCATTTGCTCCATGCAGGACTAACTTCTAAACACCTTCCAAAAAGCTTATCTGCCACTATTGCTCCGAAAGTAATAACGATCAGCCTACCACCCATCCCCAAAGTAATAGCTCGCTGTTGTTGCATCAACTTTGATTACTAGCAGGGAGGTTTTATCTCCTCGGGGGTGGCTCTGTCGGCAATAGATACCAGGTTTCCTGCCTACCACCATTTGTGGGCTGTTCCAACTGTTTGTCCAGTCATCAGATTATTTGCACATTATCCCTGGGCAATGACTTGTAATTTTCTCTTTTTATTACTCAATAAACAGTTTGGAAGCCAACCCCCCCCAGAGTGAGAACTTACTACTCACACATACATAACCAGTGCTGCAAAAAGGGACAGTGCAAGAACACCAAAAAGCTACCGAAAAAAAAAAAAAGGAGAGAAGAAAGAGCAAGCGGGGGAATGAGGAGGGAAGAGATAAAGCCGTGAGAAGTCCTGCGGGAGGGGGCTGCTGGATTAAATTTCCTTGATAACAGTTCCAGCAGCACGCGCCCTGGTTTTCCATACCTCAGTCCCAAATGCCGACACTCCCAAGTGAATGCGCTTGGATGCCTGGAGAGCCTTGGGAAAGAAAAATACAGCAGTTAGCTGACACAGTATAGCAATCGTCATTCCAACTATATTATAGCTATATATTTCCAGCTATAGCTAGGAGAAGGGGCTTTGATGGGGGAAGGAGATCGTTCCAAATGAAAAAGAAATGCAGTTTATGGAGAGTGAGAACTGGTCCTAAATCTAAGCCTAATTGAATTATAAATAGCCTGGATGCTTGCTTTCCATTCACAAGCTCGTTAAGCTTCCAAACGGATGTATATATAATCTTACATTTTCTAAACATCTCTATTCAACTTTCTGCTTCGATGTGACATTTTCTATTTCAAAGTTGACCTATTTTGAGGAATAAGAAAATCAGCTGAATTCCCCCAAATCAAAATGCTTCACTCCGGGTTGAATAAAATATCGGGAGGGGTTGGGTTTGGGTTTTTTTTCCTCTTTCTCCCAAAAAGTACACTCCTCACTGGGGGCTACCAGAACGGATTTTATTTATTCTTTTGAAGTCCAGTTCAGCCATGGAACAAAAAAAAAACCCCAACCCTCTACACAATTTGCACAGCAATGATTTCCAGCCTGCCTGCACATTTCAAATTAAGCTATCTAATCCATCCCATGGATTTGGGATATAGGAGTTTGAAGTGGAACTGGGGATTGGGAAATCGAGTAAGGGGTTTTGTCTATAACAAAGGTTTCTTGGGGCAATATCTCCTGCAAAAGAACTGGCCATAGCTTACTCTGTCCTATTGGACACAGATTTCTCCCGATACCCATCGCTGCCGTTTGTTGGCAGCTTTGGAAATAAAGGTGAGCAGAGATTTTGTATTGCATGCCAGTCTGGCAGGCCAATTCCTGTATGAATTCACTCATGGTCAAATGGCAGCTTTTAGGAGTCATTCTTCAAATGTTTTGGATACTTCTCCTGCCATTTTTAATCGACACAAGATATGTTACAACACAGCTGCCTCTGGTGTAAGAGGAAATAAAAAAAATAATCTCGCAATGGTCCTGAAAGCCAGGGATATATATTAGAGCATCCATGCAAGACTGCATGTTTCAGTTTTTTGTTCTTGGAGAGGCTTGTTAAGGAGGATGACTTACTCTTTGCGAACAGCAGCAATGCCATTGGTACAGGAGGGATGGTCCTCAACAGAGCTGGGAAAGGCTGTCGCGCTGGAAGGCCCGGGAAAAGTGAGATGGCAGGCGGTTTTCTTTCTGATGCGGTTCTTTTTCTTTTTTGGAGCTATACTGATTCCATTCTCCAACTCTGCAACAATGTTGGGCTGGAGGAAAAAAAAAGAAAAAAAAAAATCCATTCCGCTTACTATTTGCACATCTCAGAGCCTTTGCTCCAGGCTGCCTGGAGGCTGTTGGACAACTCTGCACCACCACCATGTTTCCTTGACAATGCCTACAAGATTTTCTTTCTAAAGCTGGACGCTGAAGAACAGATCTCTGCATACCAGCCCCTGCAAACTGGTCCTCCTTTGAAGAGTCAGTCACCAGAATATGTGATGGACCCGTGTAGCTTTCTGATAGCATAGCACGGAACTAAACTTTCCAAAACTTTTCACAAAAGGTTGTGTTGGGACTGTGTGGTGCAATCAGTGCATGAGCCATTAATGTGGAACTCATGATTGCTTGCAGCAATCACGGGGTCTGAAAACACAGCAGGATTCAAAGGAAGATCAGCCACTCACACGAGGTAACAAGGACATCTTAAAATGAGCAGCTATTGAATGGGGATTGGGAGCTAATTTATCCCAAGGGAAGGTTATTTGTTAACTGCCTCTTGAAGAGTTTCTGATAGAGCTGAAGGAAGGGTGACAATTCCTCTTCACAACAACCCCCAAGGATTATTCATCCTCCTCTGGAATGAAAACTAAAGCTTCCTGGAGGAGGTGGACAGGGCCTACAGACAGCAGCATAGATGCTTTGGGTTCCAATGTCTGTTGCCTGAGCGAGACAGAGGTTCTCCAGCCCCAGAGACCAGGGCTGACACCCTGTCAGGGATCCCTGTTTGGGATGTCCCATCCCCCCCAGCTTGCTGCCACTCCACATGGGCACCAGCCCCTCAGGGATACCACGTCATATCTGCAACCACTGTACAGATGCTCCGTACCTGTCACTGGTACCAACCACCATGGTTAGGTGCCTGCATTCCTACTCCAAAACATCTTCAGCCAAATAGCAGGCATCTGAGAGCTAGAAAAGCCTCTTATTCAGGCAAAGATGCTTCTTTTGACTCCACTCCCATTCATTCATACCCCCTTATTTCAATAGGCAGCCGTATCACTGATGACTTGCTAGACCCTTCGTTGGCCAATTCTCAAAGACAGAAACATCACAAATACACCAGTCCTTGTTTCTTTACCTTAAATTTCTTGCAATATTTCCCAGTCCTTCTCTTAACATCTCTGTGAGACCACCTGCCTGAGATACAACTGGGCCCCACTCATCTTCAGGCACTTCAATGGACCCAGTGTGTTTCCACATGGACACCATAGAACCATAGAATAGTTTGGGTTGGAAGGGACCTTTAGAGGCCATCTAGTCCAACCCCCCTGAAAATGTCCCTGCTTATTGCAAACAGACCAGGTTGCTCAGAGTCCCGTCCAACCCGGCCTTGAATGCTTCCAGGGATGGGGCATCTACCACCTCTCTGGACAACCAGGTCCAGTGTTTCCCCCCCCTCACTGTAAAAAAATTCTTCCTTATACCTCGTCTAAAGCTACCCTCTTTTAGTTTAAAACCATTACCTCTTGTCCTATTGCAACAGGCCCTGCTAAAAAGATTGTCCCCATCTTTCTTATAAGCCCCTTTTAAGTACTGAAAGGCTGCAATAGGGTCCCAGAAGCCTTCTCCAGGCTAAACAACCCCAGGTCTCTCAGCCTTCCTTTGTAGGAGAGGTGTTCCTACCCTCAGATCATTTTCATGGTCTCCTCTGGCCCTGCTCCAACCGGTCCATGTCTGTTCTGTGCTGAGGTCTCCAGAGCTGGACACAGGGCTGCAGGTGGGGTCTCAACAGAATGGAGTAAAGGAGCAGAATCCCCTCCCTCACCCTGCTGGCCTCTCTTGTGGAGAAGAGTCTTCTTTAAGCCATTGGGAGGCCTGACGACATGGTAGAGTTGGTCAAATGGAGAAAGTCCCCTAAAAGATCAAGGACATGAGGTTGAGACGAAGAGGTTCAATTTGAACGGGCAGTTCTGGGTGGCTGCAAAAAGTCAGAAGTCTGTGATTGAGAAGCAGAGTTATTTCCTCTGAGGAAGTCCGGCGGGTCACGCTCCTCACCCAAAATACCAGCCCAGAGCTGAGTGTCCATTTTAATCAGTCCCCAGATGAATGCCCTGCGGGATGGAGGCAGTTTAACCCCTTAAAGACCTCAGGTGAGTGGACCACAGCCCTGCAGACGGGGGGATGCCCTACGTGGCAGCGCATCCTGGCATCCCTGCAGGAGGCATCTGGCCCTGGGGCTCTGCTCCGGAGACAGCGACTGACTCTGAACACAAGCAAAGACAGAAATGAGGCTCAGGCAGAGCAGTAAAATAAATCAGTGACAGAGTCTCAAAAAGAGACAAATGAAGTTGAAATTCATCCTTGTTTATTTTAATGTTTGGAATGTTTTCGAGGTGATTTATACCCCCGCTTCAATGTGTTTCTCTCGCTTTGTCTCTTTCTCCCCCCTCCCCTCCTCTTTTTAACAGAAAAAAAAATATTTGGGAGTTAATTGGATTTCCAGGCTTTGCAGCCAGACACTGTAATTGATCTCTGAAGAGATGGATTTGTCGGTTAGCTGGGCATGAATTTGACAACAGGAGAGGGAAGGGAAGAAAAATTTCCCCCTGCACAGAGAGCCAAAGTGGGCCACAAGGAGGTCATGCTGGCAGAGCCAGCAACCCGGGGTGAAGTCCCCCCCTTTTTCCTGACCTTGTCCCAGATTTCCAAGTTAAATAGCGCTTGCAGCTCTGGGCCCCTTCAAGTAAGATGGCCAGGAGATCGGAGCTGACTGGGACAATCCTCTTGGTTAGAGCTACGTCTCAGAGGAAATTTTTTTGGCTTCTATTTTGCCCCAGTTTTATGAAAAAAAAAAAAAAAAAAGGAAGAATGACTGTTTGCCCGTCATCCATGACATGGGATACTCCTTGCCTTCCCATTCCCTCCCCTCCTTTGTCCTGTCTTGAAAGTCTGCTATCTCCAAAGCATGGATGCCTCAAGCAAGACCCCCTGTAACTGCAGCTCCTGCCACCCCATGCATCCCCCCAGTCAACGGTGCTCCTCACCCTAGCCCAACCTTCACCCCCAAACCCACGTCATTCACCCCTACTCTCCCCCCAAAAGGCAGGCGCCATCTCACATCACAGAATCCCAGACTGGCAGGGGTTGGAAGGGACCTCTGGAGATCATCCAGTCCAACCCCCCTGCTCAAGCAGCCTCACCCAGAGCAGGGTGCACAGGACATCATCCAGGTGGGGGTTGAATATCTCCAGAGAAGGAGACTCCACAGCCCCCCTGGGCAGCCTGGTCCAGGGCTCAGTCCCCCTCAAAGTGAAGAAGTTCTTCCACATACCTCCTTGACTTTCTTGTCACAGCAGACCGGTTCACACTGTGAGGTGAAGAATAGGGGTGTTGAGTTGGGGGGGGCACAAGGATGCACCCAATCACCCATACCCACAGTCCCCATTTTGCCCAACCAGTTTCCAGAGGTCTCCACTGAGCCAAGCTCACGCTGTCGGGCAGGGGGCTGGCCGGCAGCACAACAAACCTTGGCCATGCAACAGAGGTTTCTCCTCTGTTGTATGTAGCAGAGAAATTTTTATTCTCTTCTCAGCTTAGCTGCTGCAAGAGGCCTGATCCTGCCGCTCTGGACAGAGCTATACTGGAGGATGCTGTGCCTGAACGTACCTTGCTAAAGCCTGTCACGGTCCCCTGCTCTCTGCTGCCCATCTCCACAGCAGATGGCAAGCAGCCGTTCCCGACAGACTGCAGTGAGCTTCGGCAGCGCCCGTGGGGAATCCAGACTCCCACAGATCTCAGCAGGTAAGCCCACATGGGAATTTGGTGCAAAACAAGCACAGGAGCAAATTTCCAAGAGTCAACCCTGTGGTTTAGCATTATCCACCTCTACAGTGGACAAGAAAAGTATTTTGGGGAGCATGTTGACACGGTTACAGCAGCCCAGTGCAGTAGGGTGCCAGAGCATCCTTCTCCCATCGCAGAGGTGCATCCACCCCTGCACACACAAGCCCCAAGCTACCAAAAGACCTTGGTTATCCAGAAGAGCATCACACACCAGGAAAAAAGCTCTTTGCAAAATCTGTCTCTTCAGCACGAGACTCTTCTCAGCTTGTTTCAAGCTTTGCTGCACATTTATCCAAAATAGCAGTCTGGCAGCCCAGTGGTAGAGCTCACAAGGAGCTAGGAAAAAAATATCAACAGCCCTTTCTGAGAGAGATTCCCCCTTTCAGGTAACCCAAAGGAAAGTATTGCATCCCCATGCACCTGCCAACCTGCCCAGGGGACAAGGCATTGCCGCCCTTTTATCTGCTAGGGCCTGTCTGAAAAGCCAGACACAACCCGCGCCTGCGCTAGCTACGCTGTGCTGACGTGTGATATTTTGCTCTTTGGGAGCAAGTCCTGTAAGAACTGACCCAGTGCATCGGTGCTGCTGACACCACCCTGGCGCAGCCCTGCAGGAGGAAACACGGGGTTTGCACAATGCATAATTAAACCCCGGAGCGAACTTCCACGGGAAGTTGCCGCAGCCAAGAATTTGTGACATTTCAGAGAGGAAGCAGGCATGTATGCGGGTAACAAGAATAGCTGGAGTTACGACGGCTAAATACCAGCATCTGGGCTGAAAGGGGTATTAATACTGCAGGCAACCTCCAGCTATTGGAGATGATGAGCAGACCTGAGATGGGGCAGATTTGCCTTCTGCCGCACCTCCCTCTGCAACACCCGCTCCTGGCCGCCCCTCGGAGAGGATCAGGAGTTATGTGGATCCCATCCAACTCCTGCAGTTCCCCTCTTCTATTTCTTTTTTTTTTTATTTTGAAGCCCATATTAAAAATACTATGCAGTCTTATTTTGCTGTCGTTTGCGCAGGATATAAAACTCTGCGTAACGGGAGATTTCTGGAATTGCGAAGCGAGCTTGTAGGCAGGAGCGGCGCGCTGTGCAGGTGTGAGGTATCACTCACGCCCGAGCATTACAGTTACTACAGGCTGTGACAAGGAAGCAGCTCACAAATGGTCACGCGAAGGCAAACATCTGTTACGAACTAGCAGGTACACAGATCATCTGCAAATTGCACAGCTTGTGCCTGGTTTCCCCTTGCTTTGTTTAGCGACTTGCAGTGCTGCAGCGCGGGAGGCGGCTGCTGGCAGAAGGGACCTCCGCGGCGCTGAGCGGGCGCTGAGGGGGGCAAGGCGGAATGAGGTACAGCATCCCTCCGACCCTGCAGGAGATGTAGGCCGTGCCACAGGCGTTATTTAGCTCGGGATCGCCCCAGAAAGCCAGGTTATACTTTACAGCAAGGTACAGTGCCCCATCCCCTGCAGAGCTAGCTCTCTCCGGCCCCAGAGGTCCCCAATTTTCCCCTAATGCTGGCAGCATGCGGAGTCACCATTTGCCTCCACCTCGCACACAAAAGAATTCCTGATCCCAGCTAGACCTTCACATCTGCTTTGTGTTACGGGGCTTAGATCAGGAAACAGAAGGGTTCTGTTTCCAGCAGGCAGGATCTCAGGTTGATCTCCGGCCAGCCCCGGGACACAACGTTAGGTCCCAACATCGTGTGCCATGGCTGGGAAGGAGGATCCTCCTGCGTGTCTCCTGACCCCCACCCCGTGTTCCCACCTGTGAAAGGACCCAAACATCTCAGACGCAGACCACAGTGCTGGCTGCGTCCAAAATCTCTCCGCCTGCTCAGGATCCAGGTCCCCGGAATCCTCCTCAGCCTTGCACAAGCTCTGTTCCCATCCATCAGGGAGCCAGGGGTACAATTTTGCCTTGTTTTTTCTCTTTATTTTTAAAAATGATTTAACAATATTTACATGCTCTTTACTCCTTGAGCAAGGAAAGGGGGCAGGAGGAGGGGACCCAGCCCTGGCCCTGCGCTGCCATCGCCTGCTTTCAGCTCCTGCTCCCCTCGGCTCCCCATCAGACACATCAACGCCTTTGGCACATGATTTATCACGCCAAGAGGGGTTCCCCACTTCTGGCACTGAGCAACAAGACTTATTAAGCCCGGGACACACACACCTTAGCAATCAACGGGAATTTCAGCTGTGACTTCACTGAGAAAGGGATCAAAGCTTTTAAAAACCCCCTTCCTCAAGCACGGTGGTCTTGCACGTTGCAAGAGCCCCAGGTAGACACTGGGGCTGCATAAGCATCTGCCTGTGCTTTGCGGGGGGAGCAAGGGTCCCTGGGCACGGACCACACGTGAAGCTCTGTGCAATCCTTGTCACCTAAAATCGGGGTCAAGGACAGCGAGCTCAGACTGGAACTGCTCAGAGGAAAGCCCTCTGGACCATCAGAGCAAAGGTGGCCTTTTACAGGAGCCAGCTGCTAGGAGAGCCTGACTTGTTAGGCTAAGAAAATGAAGGTGGAGAGGTGATAAAATTGTTCTCTCTCCTTGTATCAGGAGGTTTAACATGAAGGAGGAGAAAGTGCTATTTAAGGTGAAAGGACAACACCAGCAAAAGGTCACATACCACCCATGAATAAATTTAGGTGAGAAATCAGAATAAGGCTTCTTGCTGTCCAAACAATTAGGGGGAAAGCCAATGCAATACAAAGGGGGGTTTTTTCAAGCCTAGGAGAGGGAAGAGATGCTTAACCTGCTGTAGTAGCAGAAAGCAGGACTGGATGGCTCGGAGGTCCTGCCCCAACCCCATTCCCGTGGTTAAAGCAGCATTTCTGCAGCTGCACAAGGTGCGTGGGAGAGACAACACATTTGGGCACAGTCAACTGATTTAATTGGGAAAAAAAATAAAATGTGACAAGTTTGAGGTTTGGGTCTGACACCGAGCAGTGAAAACCAAGGGAAATATAAATCAAAAGGCCAGGATAACACGCAGAAGCCAACTGGAGGAAGAGATGGCAAAGCAGGAGCAGACACTCTCTGCTGATGAACCAGCTCCGGCTATCCCGTAGCACATAGAAATCTATATAGAAAATCATTAAACAATTACAATCTCCATCGAAAGAATATCATCCTTTGAAGACGCTTCCCCAGAAACCTCCATTCGCAGCTTTCAAATAACCCCCTGCCTCATCTGAATAACTGCCAGGAGCAAAGGCTTTGTAGATCAGCGACACCAAACAGGAGAGCAAAGCAAAACGAGCCACTGCAACCCAACCTCCACCTCTGTGCAAAGTCACGGACCCACATCAGCTCGTGCCGAAGTACCACCCCACCGAGCGCCCCGTGAACTCGCTGGCTGAGCATCAACCCTCACAAGCCCTGGTGGCTTCCAGGGGAATGCGCTGCTTCCAGCAGAGAAAGGGATTTTTTTTTTTTTTTTTTCATAAAATAATCACTCTGTGCTAGCTGAGTGGTTTGCCAGAAGAAACGATCCACCTGGAAAAATTACCCAGCCAAAAAAGTAAGGTCTAATACACTGGCTGATTTAACACACAATATTATCACTCCCTACAGACAGAGGCTTCTCTTATTTTGGAGGTGCTTAAGCACCTGATTTCGGTTAGGCCTAAATACTTCTCAAAAACCCGGCCCTTCGTGCAGAACCGAGATAATCTTTGAAGACACAGCAACTCAGCCGGCTTTGCTAAATCGACCTTGTTGTTACTTTGTTCAGCGTAAAAAAAGTTCCCAGGGATCACATTTCTAACAGAACTTGTTAACAATTTATAACTATCACCTTAAACATTAAAAACAAACAATGGGAAAGGAAAAGAAATCATTAAATTAATCCCTGATCTGGAATCCCAGAAGAGAAAACAAATTATTTTTCAAGACTGGAAGAATTAGGGGCCAACCTTCCAGATCATGTAAAAACACGGAGAACAAGCGCATGGATACGCTGCCAGCCAGCACCTGAGGCTGCCGGAGGATGGGGTGGTTGGGGGGGTTGCATTGCTTTGAAGCTCTTCGCTGTCATTCTCCACCGAGCCTGGCAACCACGTTGTGATAGAGCGAGGCAACGCTCAAGGCAGGATAAGCCTTTTCAGCTTTCAGAGTTATTTCTGAAGGAGCATGGGCTGCGTCGCCGAGCATTGCCATCAGTGTGCTGGGGCTGTGCAAGCCTGAGCATGGAGAGCCGAGCCCCGCAGAAAGACCATGAGGACCTGGAACACAACCTGCCACCCCTGGGCTTCTGGGGAAAGCACATCCCTGTTTTCCTAGGTAGCTCCGACTGCTCTGCCTCACTGTGTTCCCATTAAAATTAGCCTCCCTCCCACCCATTCCTGTTTCTGACAGCCGAGTGGGCTCCTGGTCCCCAATCAAGCTCATAAATTAAGGCAGCGAGGCCTGTAGGAAACATTAGGAGCTTTTATTAGACCAGCTGATAGAGAAAGAAACAAGAACACATCTTGGATGCAAACTCTGCTCCTGTCTCACAAGACTCCAAGCCCACATGCTTGTCAGGCTTTGGGTTGGATTTTTCTGTTGGGTTCCCCCCCCCCCCCCCATTTGGACTGATAAAGGTATTAACTATCCTGAAAAAGCCATAGTTAACCACAATTACACACACACACACACCCCTAAAAATAAAAGCCTATGTTAAATTGATAAAAAAGAGCACAGGTGAAGGAGAGGGAAGCATCTTCCACTGCTGTACAGGGTACAGCAGTGGCCAGCCTGGCAATAAGAACCCAGCCTTGATCCCAGCCCAAGGGCTTACCAACGCTCAGCTCGTGCCCTGCATGCCTATGAGTAATTGAAGGTGATAATGGGAACAGACAGACTAAGGTATGATGGCTGGAGGGAGGCAACGTGCTCCCCAGCTAACCGCTTGTATGTGCCATGCTGGACCTAGCTCATGTCTTGTGAGGCTTGGAAAAATCAGGATTTTTTTCCCACTTGGCTGAAGGAAACATCCTTAGAATCATAGTGTTGTTGAGGTTGGAAATGCCCCTTAAGCTCATGAAGCCCAACCGTTACCCTAACCCTGCCATCTCACCACTAAACCCTGGCCCTAATCCTTCAAAGGAGCAACGTGCCCATGGCTGAGCGGGCTGGTCCACCCAACAGAGGGCACTGATAAGCTGACCACGGCACCAACCTCTCCCCATCATCCCCACCAGTGCCGCCTTCTCCTCCCCTCCACACCAGTGTTGACCTTCCCACTATCAAGTTCTCCATCGCAGCCCTGGCAGGGGCT
>NW_009260497.1:944638-967888 GCF_000687185.1 Egretta garzetta | reverse complement strand
CGGGGGCCTTCACTTTTTCAGGCTGTTAACTGTAATTAGCCTGGTTTCTGAGATGTAATTATCTCGCAATCTCAAAGCAAACACCCCGGAGGAAATTGCACAGTTAAAGACAGCATGGCATTAAAAATAAATTATGAGAGTCCTGCCCGCTATTGCTGCGGATCTGTCAGCATTTTCACTCTAAAAGCCCCAGCTTGGGGGAGCTGGAATCACCCAGCTGTGACTTTCCCTGCCAAACTGTCTGCCGAGACAGAGGAACGCGGCGCATCTCTTACAATGCAGAATTACAAAAAAAAAAAAAACCCACCACCCCCCTCCCCAATCAGGACAGGGCTTTGTCACAGCCCAATTACAACACTGCTGCACGTTGGGGGTGGGGAGGTCGTTTTGTTTGGGGTTATTTCCCAGAGGAATTAAATTCTGCAGGCTATTTAATACAGCACACGAACAAAGCATGCTAGGTGTTTGGAAACAAGTCATCTGCTAATGGATCACAATATCCCTTCCTCTTGCAGAAGGAGCTCCCAAGCCTCTTCTCTGCTGCCCTTTTTGTTGCTGCTTGAGCGGTTCCCATAATTAGGACTGTGCTTTATCCCAAATTGCCATGCCAGGGGCTCATCCTGAGAGGCAGATGAGCCCAGGCAGTTCAAAAGCCAGAGCCAATGGGGAGCTGGATCTCCACAGAGGCTCAAGGCTCATCCTTAGCTTGGGGAACTCCTTTTCTCCCCCTTTGCTCCTTTGGTCAGCTTCCAGCTCCACGGCCGGGCCACCGCTCTGAGGTGCCTGGCTGAAGCGTGGGTGCAGGAAGGAAGGGAGAAGTGTCTGGAAAGCTGGGCTGAGCTCCTCATGCCATTATGGAGGAGGCAGTGAGGCCACCAGGGAGGACTCAAAGACTGCGCTTGGCTTACTTCAAATTTTGGAGTGTCTTTTCCATCCACTGCTGTAAGACACCAGCTCAGACTCAGACTCACCCCTAAAGCCAGAGAGCTAATGTTGACTTAGCTCAGCAGAAGACCCCACCAGTGTCATCCCAAAGTGCCTTCCCCCCTGGCACTCCTCTCCCAAGGCGAGTCCCTTCGCATGGGCAAAGCTTCAGGTTAGACAATAGGAAAAAATTTTTCAGTGAAAGGGTTGTCAAGCACTGGAAGGGGCTGCCCAGGGAAGGGGTTGAGTCCCCATCCCTGGAGGGATTTAAAAGATGGGTAGATGAGGTGCTTAGGGCCAGGGTTTAGTGGTGGGATGGCAGGGTTAGGGGAATGGTTGGGCTTGGTGAGCTTAAAGGGTTTTTCCAACTTAAACAATTCTATGATTCTTATCGCAAGAAGGTGTGGGTGACCTTAATGGTGCATGTGCCCCAACAGAGACACAGAGAGGAACAGTCCTGGAGGGAAGCTGTACCTTAATGGCTTTAAAAGCTGTAAGCCACACTCCAACACCTCCTCAACATCTGCAGAGAGCTGGGACATGCCACCATCTCCAAACCATCATGCTCATTACACAAAACACCAAAATTTCACTCATTCTGCCATAGATAAGGGACTCCCAGAAACTTGCTGAGCCCCTGGTAAGATGCTCTCTTTACAAGATACGTTCCAAAAAAGACCACCACTGTGTCTTTCATCAGAACTAGAGTTTCTCTCAGGAGTTCTGCAAATGGGCTTCTCCAGACCAGAGCCCTGCCCTGCCCTGCCTTGTGGGTAATTAGCAGATGCTTCTGGAGAATGAGGCACAACCTCCAGCAGCACCAAGCCCCACTTAGTTAAAACCCTAATACTTCTTATAGTACAAATCAATCCCACCGCCTCTCCACTCCGCACATCTACTTGCTCACAGGATGCAAAGAACAAGTCTGGAGAGCCCATTAAAAGCCACTCGACTGGAAAATAGTTTCTGGCCTAATTCTAGCACTGGGGTCTTAGTCGGGGAGAGAAATCTGACAGCAAGAGCGTGTCTACAGGGAGGAGGAGGCAGAGTTGTTAACTACTTCACCAATCTAATGTATAGCACTCTCCCAGAGTAATTAATAATTAATATTCGTAGGCTGCTTAAATCTGTTGACTCTGTAAACTGCAGCCTCTCACTTAAAGGACTCTTGGCATGCTGAGACAAACTGAAGAACAACCCCCATGGAGAGACTCAGCGTAAACAACAGCAACGGCACCTCCCAGGTACTCAGCCCTGGTTTTAATCCCTCTGCTTCTCTTGCCCCCTTTATCTTGTTTAATTAAGCATAATTCCCCAGCAGTGTCTCCAACCAGAGGTGGATAGAGAGTCCAGTATGACAGAACCTGGGTCTCTGGGCACTACTACCTGTGCTTCAACGGGAGCAGTAAGGTCCTGGGGTGGCACAGGACACTGAGGTCACCAAGTCAAATCACCTTCAAAGGGTCTGCTCAAGATGTTCCTGGGCCAAAGGCCATGCAGGACAGCAGTGGAGGCTCCCTAGCACAAATGCTGCCAATGAACGGTAGTCTTATCTCCTTTCAAGCACTTGGGATTATCAACCAAGACAGCTTATCAGATTTATATATAGATTTATCCAAATCAGGAGTTGGGCTCATTCCATCAAAGATCAACGAGAGCTTTCTGAAGACAGAAATGCATCATTAGAGCATTGCAACTGATGTTGTAGAAGCCCCCAGCCTACCACAGCTCAAACTGTTGCCCTCTTTTGCAACAGCCAAGCGTTGGAGGACTTTTTGAGAAGGTTGAGCTCTGCACACTTCCCTCAGCGACAGCTGACCATACTAAGATGATAATAAACCAGCCAACAGCCCTCCTTCATCCATCCAGAGTAAATGTTCAAGCCCAGCTCCCTGTCTGCTCTTCACCAGCATCTAGATTCACTGTAAACCCTGCACTGCAGTGGGAGATCTCAGATATGCAAGGTAAATGCACAGAATCGGGAAGCTTGAAGTCAACGCAGGCATCTTGTTTGGCTCATGGAGATGCAGCATTGCAAGCTGTCAGTGTAAACCTGCCCTCCGTGAGCACGCTGCTCAAGGTCCACTTCTTGAGTGACCTCCGGGTACCAAAACGACCCAAAGACAATATAATAAAGTCAGGGCAACAGCAAGGTCTCTCTCAGAAGACAAGGCCGCTCACGCCCACATGTAAAGGCATATTTTTGGTCACAAAACTCCAGTTTGCTGCCTTCACTCCAACCGATCTTCCTTTCTATGGTGCAGCCCGCAATCCACTTAGCCCCCATTCAAAGCTGCAGATGTAAATCACGTTTTCCTTCTTTCAGCCACCAAAAGATGCCTGACGTCCAGGCACCATCCTCATGGTGTCTGTGGGGTCGGGGTCATACAAGTGAATAGCGTAGGGTTGCGTATCAACAACATGCTAATAAAAACCAAGCTCTGAGGCTTGGTAACTTACTTTAGGTTGCACACATTGATAGGTGGAGAATTGGAACAAGGCAGGACAGGTTTTCTTGGCGGGAACCACAACTCTGGAGGAACAAGATTTTGTCCTATAAATGGCAGAGAACCAGAAGAACTTGAAGGTCTGGACCCAGAAATAGGCACCTTTGTGAACCTGGCTTATGGGATCACCCAAACTGCCCTAATTTTGCCTCTGCAGCATCATCTGAGGGGGCAAGCTGGCTTCCATGGAAATCACAGATCACCTTTTCTTTGACTTTATTCAAGACTTGAAGATGACCCTTAGTAACTTTTAAATACCCCCCACTGGGGTAATTAAATGTACACGCAGCCGACTTGTTTTGTAGCAGATTTGGGTCATTCATTATATGCGCATATTATTACTTCTACTATATTCCAGGTTTGGTAGAACACAAAAAGTTCCTTTTTCATTATACGGAACATTATTCTATCATCAGTGTTACGAGTTGTATTTTATCACAGTTATGGTTTAATCTGGTGATAGTCTCCTATAGGAAATAGTTTAACTCGGTAAGTCACAATTTTATGCCTTATTTCCCACATAAACTCTAAATTCTGTTTAGTTTAATCAGCATTCAACAAATACAATCCTGTTGAAATTTGTTTTTCTTTCCAAAGTGTGATGGCAAAAGGCCTGCTTGCTAGCATTCAGATGCGAGCACACCTAAAAATACCTAATATCAGGAAACAATTATACATCTTCCCTTGAATTAATAATTTGCATTTAGAAAGGAGGAAAATAAGTATTTTTTCCCTAGCTTCCTATAAAAACCAAGAACAGCCACTGTGATTCTGTGGTTAAAAAGGACTGAGGATGCAGTTGTCCTGCAAAGTTGGAAGTAGGTTTTAAACAATGAGAAACTAGAGAAGCGTGGCCAGCAGGTCGAGGGAGGTGATTCTGCCCCTCTGCTCTGCTCTAATGAAACCTCACCTGGAGCCCTGCGTCCAGCTCTGTAGCCCTCAGCACAAAAAGGCTGCGGGGAGACCTGACTGTGGCCAGTGCTTAAAGGGGGCCTATAGGAAAGATGGGGAAAATCTTTTTAGCAGGGCCAGCTGTGACAGGACAAGGGGTAATGGTTGTAAACTAAACCAGGGCAGGTTTATACGAGATATAAGGAAGAAATTCTTTACAATGAGGGTGGTAAAACACTGGAACAGGCTGCCCAGAGAGGTAGTGGAGGCCCCATCCCTGGAAACATTCAAGGACAGGTTGGATGGGGCTCTGAGCAACCTGATCTAGTTAGCAGTGTCCCTGCTCCTGCAGGGGGGTTGGACTAGATCACCTCTAGGGGTCCCTTCCAACCCAAAACATTCTATGATTCTATGATTCTATGATTCTATGATTGCCTTTACCCTCCAAGCCAGTAGGATCTTCCCTCTGGAGCCTCAGGGCAAGACAGATACTTAACGGTTTTGGTTGCCCCCAAGATCGCAAAAAGTGAAGGAAAATTAAGAAATACCTTTTTAATTTCCTTTTTGGTAAAGTAAGAAAAAGAATCATTGGGGTTTGACTGAAACCAATTACTCAACTTAAACAAAATGTGTCATTTGGTCACTGAGCGTCTGTAAATATTTTGGCAAGATTTCAAGAAAAATGTATGTGAGGGTTGAAATATGAAGTTCAACACTTTCATTAGGACATTAAACAGAAGGCTTCAAGGTAAAATAGGATTTTTTTGGTGGTGGTGTTACACGAAATGGGGGAAATCTAAATGAATTTCCAAATGTTTCAGGGTTGCCAAATTTTAGGAGGGAGGGCACAGAAAAAAAACACTCTTTTTGAAAAACATCACCTCCCCAACCTGTCTTTTTTTGGTTTGTTTACCAAGGGAGACCCAGTGGGTCCAGAATCTCTGCTGTGGTTTTCGACTGCTGATGAGATGGGCACCACCATGCAGGAACGGGACTGCGCATCACTGGGCTCACCTTAATGCAGCTGCCTGCCGTCAGCTTAATTCCAGCGTTTCCCCCCTCATCCGCGTCTCCATCCTCGGGGCGAAAGCAGCTCTTGGGTGTCCAAGCGACATGGACTTAAAGGGAGAGGTATCAGCTTGTACCACCAGGAACAGACCTAAGACACACCTCACGCAGAAGAAACATGGGGAAATGGCTGCCTTTTCTCTAATTTCTACTGATGTTGCCATTAGCAGCTTCCCAGAGCTCACCACTGCTAATCTTGACACCCACCTCCCTCAAACCAATTCTTCTCCACGTAATCTCTGTTCCCCCTTCGCCCCCTTAGGTTCAAGCCCTACTGAGAACAACAATATCCCCCCGTAAGAAAGATGGAGCAAGCACCATCGGAGAGCACGAGCCTCCTCCTGAAAGCAGTCCCACAGCCAGCAACTCTGGACAACAACATCCATTTTGCTAATGACTGGAATAATGATGGCATTCTTGTTAGTAACTGTGGAGATAACAAGGCAAACACTAGTCGTAATTATTGTAAAATGTGCAGAAGGCAATTTAGAATAATGTATGTTGCGAATGCAGAGAGAACACGCGCACACAAAAGAGCCCGTCGTTAGCTGGATCTCTCCGCCTGTGGTGTACAAGGGCCCTCTTGATTGCATTGTCTGGAGCGAAGTGCCATGCGGCGGTGCTTGGATTTAACAATGCCAGGTTCCCCCAGCTCCTCTGGGGTGAGGAGCACGTGCTGGGTCCTCTGCTTGCAAAGGATCCTGCTGGCTTGCTGGCCAAAAAAAAAAAATAAATACAGGCTGACCCAAGCCCCCTGGGGAGGGGAGGAAGAACCTAACGCTCATGAGAAGGACAACCTCAGAGCTGGGGTGCTCCAGTGTTTCTATGGGGTTGTGTTGGCAGTGGTCTTCCCATGCCTGCAGCTGCCCTGTGCAGATACCATCCTGGCACCCCAGCGGGATGGATGCCCGTGGCCATGCAGCAAGCTCCCACACTCAACAAGCCTGCTATTGAATGGGGACATCTCTTTGTGGTGGAAGAAGGCCGGTTCCCATGCACGGGTGTCAACCTTCACTCTTAGGCAAGGCAGCATTTGAGGTGCAACGTGAATCATGGGCAGCAGTAGGAGATGAGAGGCCAGGGAAGAGACCGAAGGGAGAAGAAGAAGAAGGGTAGAGTAAGAAGAGGAGTCCAGAGGATGAGCGAAGGGGATGAGGAAAGCCAAGGAGAAGAAGAGGGCGTCTGGGAGGCTCTCATTTGAAAAGCTGAAGGATCTCTGCCAAAGCAAACAGTTGGACATGTAGGGCTCTACATGTCTCTGGTTGATTTTGACCATCTGGCATTTATTGAAATTGCCTCCCTTTGTGTTTTCTATGATGAAGTATTTTTGTATTCCTGCTTTCTCTCCCTCCTTTCTTCTCTCCTTCAGCCCGACGTGCAGCTTCCCTCCTGCCTTTCACCTCGCATGTCCCTGCCGTAACTGCTGAGCAAAGAACACCACTGCGGGGAATGAATCCCAGGATGGTTCCAGGGGCGGGGAGCGAATGCCTGCATACAGCCAGCCACAGCCCATGGGCTCTGCCCGCCTGCTACCCCTGGTCTTCCCATGCCTGCAGCTGCCCTGTGCAGATACCATCCTGGCACCCCAGCGGGATGGATGCCCGTGGCCATGCAGCAAGCTCCCACACTCAACAAGCCTGCTATTGAATGGGGACATCTCTTTGTGGTGGAAGAAGGCCGGTTCCCATGCACGGGTGTCAACCTTCACTCTTAGGCAAGGCAGCATTTGAGGTGCAACGTGAATCATGGGCAGCAGTAGGAGATGAGAGGCCAGGGAAGAGACCGAAGGGAGAAGAAGAAGAAGGGTAGAGTAAGAAGAGGAGTCCAGAGGATGAGCGAAGGGGATGAGGAAAGCCAAGGAGAAGAAGAGGGCGTCTGGGAGGCTCTCATTTGAAAAGCTGAAGGATCTCTGCCAAAGCAAACAGTTGGACATGTAGGGCTCTACATGTCTCTGGTTGATTTTGACCATCTGGCATTTATTGAAATTGCCTCCCTTTGTGTTTTCTATGATGAAGTATTTTTGTATTCCTGCTTTCTCTCCCTCCTTTCTTCTCTCCTTCAGCCCGACGTGCAGCTTCCCTCCTGCCTTTCACCTCGCATGTCCCTGCCGTAACTGCTGAGCAAAGAACACCACTGCGGGGAATGAATCCCAGGATGGTTCCAGGGGCGGGGAGCGAATGCCTGCATACAGCCAGCCACAGCCCATGGGCTCTGCCCGCCCTGCTACCCCTCGCCTTCCATACTTCGCTCCCCTCGGCTCTCAATCTGGGAAAGTAACAGACTGGGAGGAAAGATGGGAAGAGAAATCAGAGCAGAAGTTAAACGGGAGAGCAGAAAAGCAGGGAGAAAAAAAAAAACTCTAAAAAGGTGCAATTGCAAAGTGATGACAGGCTGGTGGAAGGGAATTAGCAGAGAGGAGGGCTCTGTTCTTGTCCTCCTCTCCCTGAACTGCTGTGTGATCAGGAATAAGCCAAAAGAGCCATTTTGTAGGGAACTTTGGCATCGGCTGCTCTCCTGCAACAAGGGCGAGAGACTGAGATCATCAACATTTTCTGTGGAACAGAAATGCAAACATTCAAATTCCCATCTTAACTGACAGTTTCAGTCAAAATACATCACCCTGATGTTCCTCAATTAGCAAAGATTCACAGACTCACTTCACGGCATAGCCTGCAGGCCTAGGCCAGATTATACAGCCAGGCTGCTTATATTTCCTATAAGTCAGCAAGAAACCTCCGAGGCTCACGGCGTACTCCCAAGCCTACGGCAAGGAGGAGCTTTGGCAGTAGTTTTTCAGGAAGCCTGTCCCAGTGGGGGAAAAAAAAATAAAGCAAGAAACATGATTGTGAGGGTGGGGAGAAGTTCCTGTGCCCCCGCTGAACTTTTCAGAGCCAGAACATTACTCACGGCAAGACCTTACCCAGCAAACGTCCCCCACCCCGCACTCCGTATGCCGCTGCGATCCTCCTGGTAGCCACGATGCCTGGGGGCTCACGGGCGCTCGAGGGGCTGCAGGCAGCAGCTCGGCGGCTCCGCCGGCACAAATTAGTGGAGCTGAAACTTTAGATCAGTGACAGAGCGAGTCTGCCTCCCGGGAGCAGTAAATTGTGATGCTGGTCCCTAAAGACCCTCCTTGCCATTAAGTGATTAATGAATTCATTAACACCTCTAAGAACACAGGAAATATGACACAGCCAGCCTGCCTAGGCTTCGCAAAGGCCTGGGGTTTTTTTTTTCCCCTTTTAGGAACAGCAGAGAATAGTAACTAATTAAGCTATATGGCCCATGGCTGCACTACTGCATTTATCCAGTGGGTATGAACAGAGTGGTGAGATTCTCTGTCTCATGCTCTGACCAGCTTTTATGTGACCCATAACAAGATACTAAAATAAGGGGTTTATTGCTATTATAAACCTTTCATTTGAAGGGGGGTGGGAGGGTGGGGGGGAAGATGTTTTACTGTAATGGCTTTAAACGACTTTCCCAGCGTTCCCAGTCCAGGGGTGGAATGGTCCCAAGGTAACCAGAGGTAACAGTCAGGGCAAGGAGAGGGGTGGGGGAATTGTACAATGGGTTCTTCAAGCCTACAGGGAGCCTTAATTCTTGCCCTAAAGTCACCGTCACATACTCAAGACCACTTCACTGACAGTTTTATTTACCTAATGTAACATAACCAAGAGGCTAAACACCTGGGATAAGGGATAAAGCATGAGCTGGGCTCAGTGACCAACATCAGCACTAAATCAAGGCGTGAGGTTACCTCCCACTGCACATCGGCAGGACACCACCGCTGCACCCATGGCTCCAGCCAAGCAGCCGACAAGAGGCAATCCTTCCCCTATGCAGCAATAGTCAGTGCCTCTCACCCCATGGGTGTTTTGGATGAGTGCCCTGGGTCTGGCTTGCTGCTAAGCCCATGGTCTAACCCCACCGGCCGTGGCTGAAGATGCCCCAGCAGCAGCCAGGCGGGGCTAGCTGCCTCACTCAGAAAGGGACACCCACATTACCTTCTCCAAAGGGACAACCAGCTGCTCCTTACACCTCATTTCCCTTCACTCACCGTAGGCTTGCTTGTACCTTTGTCACGTACATTGCAGAGAAGATGGGATTCATCTCTACAGCCATCAATTACTGCAGAAATTCCTCTCTGTAACCCAAGTGGGACAACTGTCATTCACTCCAAAATGGCACAGCAGCACTGAGGTTGGCTCGTGCCTTGGCTTTCAGTGTCCTGTAAGACCTAGCTGAGGAGCTTGAGCTTGGGCAGCATCATGGTTCACTTCCAGCGCAGGCTGAGGCTGCTTGTGAAGAGCTACACCAGTCCAAGGGTACAAGAGGTGCTCTGGACGTAACACTTTGTACCACCTGAAGATAAATGGAGGTGGCAAGAAACAGTCATAGAATCACAGAATCCCAGGCTGGAAGGGACTTCAAGAATCATCTGGTCCAACCTTTCTAGGTTGCACAGCCTAGACAAGATGGCCCAGAACCCTGTCCAGCTGAGGCTTCAAAATGTCCGATGTGGCGGAGTCAACCCCTCCCCTGGGGAGATTATTCTGATGGGTGACTGTTCTCATGGGGAAAAATTTCCCTCTCATGTCCATTCGGAATCTCCCCAAGAGCAACTTGTGTCTATTCCCCCCTGTCCTCTCCATGGGACTCCTTGTGAAAAGGGAGTCTTGTAGCTACATGGAGCCATTCTGCTGGGGGCAGGTACTGGGTCTTTGGGAAATTTGAAATTGTGGAGAATCCGGCCCAAAAGACAACTCATTCTCAAAGACGGATAGGAAATTGGAGAGAGCTCAGAGAAAGCCACTACAAAGATTAAAGGGCAGGAGGTATTGATTTACGTAGGAAGATCAAAAGAGCTATATTTGTATATAGTAGTTTAGCTAAGTGATGACTAAGTGTTTAAAGGGAAGAGTTTGAAGGACATAAACCGAGAGAGGGACCATTACGGTGAGTGCAGTGAAGAGAGCTTAATGGGAGCAGTGGAGTGAAAGAAAAGGAAGGGAAAGGGGGAGATCTCAGCTGCCTGCCCCATTGACACTGAGCCCCAAGCCACGTTTGGCAACCCAGCTTCCCAAGGCATTTTGAGTCCTGTCCTGCACCTTGCTTCATGTCCTGCACCTTGAAGGGTGCTGCACAGGCTGCGATGGTACTCTGAGTCCTCTCGAGGACCTTCCTGCGTAGTCCTGGGTGCTGTGGCACAGTGCAGGACCCGGCCCTTGGCCTTGTTGAACCTCATCCAATTGGCCTAGGCCCATGGATCCAGCCTGGCCAGGTCCCTCTGCAGAGCCCTCCTGCCCTCCAGCAGATCTACACTCCCACCCAGCTTGGTGCCATCTGCAAAGTGACTGAGGGTGCCCTCGATCCCCTCGTCCAGATCCTTGATAAAGAGATAAAGATGTTAAACAGAGCTGGCTCCAACACTGAGCCCTGGGGGACACTGCTTGTGACCGGCCACCAGCTGGATTTAACTCCATTCACCACAACTCTCTGGGCTCAGCCATCCCGCTGGTTTTTTACCCAGTGAAGCGTGCACCTGTCCAGGCCATGAGCAGCCAGTTTCTCCAGGAGAATGCTGTGGGAAACGGTGCCAAAAGCTTTACTAAAGCCCAGGTAGACAACAACCTCAGCCTTTCCCTTGTCCACCAAGGGCCACCTGGTCACAGAAGGAGATCAGGTTCGTCAAGCAGGACCTGCCTTTCATAACCCCATGCTTACTGGGCCTGATCACCTGGTTGTCTTGTACGTGCCCCGTGAGGGCACTCACGATGATCTGCTCCAGGACCTTCCTTGGTACGGAGGTCAGACTGACAGGTCTGTAGCTCCCCGGATCCTCCCTCTGTCTCTTCTTGCAGGGGTAGGGCTAGGACCACAGCAAGAATACCCAAAGCTATTCTGTTCCTCGAGATAATTCTGACCCAGGTGAGAAAAAGTTAGTTAGAGTGAGTTATTAAAAAGTGACCTACCTTTAGCCTCCCTCTGTGGGCTCAGGTTGAGAGATGTCTGCCTGGTACTTCCACAAAGAGCAGCAGTCAGAGCATTTCAGAGACTGGTACCTTGGAAATCTGCCACGGAGGAGCAGCCTGTGTGCATAGGACAGGCAAGAAACGCATCTTTCCCATCCTGGGGAGCCTGACGGTGAGCCCAGAGGCACAAGGGTGCGCAGGACTGGAGCTGGGGAGGACCTGCAGGCCAGATGTTTCATTAAGCAGCTGAATTTTTAAGTTACCTCCTAGTCTGGTATTTGCTAAAGGCTGCAGCTGTCCAGAACAGCAATGCGCAACCAGCCCTTTAGGGAAGGCATTTCCTACCCTGATGGAGAAAAGAAGGAAAAGATAAGTGAGACAAAGAGAATCTGATAAGAGAGCCTGACTGGATCACTCTGCCATTGCCTGGGATATCCTGAAAATTTTATGGTCTCACTTCTTAGCCCGAAAACATCGACAAAAAGCTTTTGCTCTGGGATCGGCAGGGCCTCCTAGGCAGTTTAGATCAATGCCAATGCCCTGCTCTCTGTCCACATCATTCGGCATTTTATCCACCATTTGCTGGAGTGATACTCTTTGCTGGGAACATTTATAGACAGCAGAAAGAGAGGTCACATAATAAGTAATGATGAGAACAGGGTAGGTTACAGAGCAGGCTAAATGAGATCAGATGCAAGGGGCAGGACTCGCGGCCTGTTATAGAGCCATTAAATACATTTTTGTCACCCTCTCCTATCAGGTGTCAACAGAGTCTACCCCTGATCGAGGGCCCCTTGATCCCTGTGACCAAGCATGGATTCAAGAGGATAAACATTTGTGCAGGGATGAAGCGGCTGGCATAACACCAGGCAGGCTGCTCGGTTCAGCCATACGTGGTCGTACGTGAGCCCTCCACCGCAAGCTGCTCGCCCCCCATCTATGCTGCCTAGGTACATTACTGTGGGAAAATGCGTTCTGATGCAACCAATTGCAAGATAGCAGCGCTGGGAACAAGGAATGCAAATCACAGCTACTTACAACGTGAGAGATTACCTCAGAAAGCAGGGACTGCAGCAAGGACTAAAGGTGCTTTCCCTGGAGTAAGTGAATATTGACCCGAGCAGGGACAGGAATAGGGCTTTCCCTGGCCATCTGCATTTGCTCTCTCTTTTACCCCTCATTTTGCCCTTCTTTTACCCACTTTTACATGACTCCATATGAAAAGAACCAACTCCCTGATGTTTCAACTAGAGGCTCGGAGAGCCCTTGCGTGGAACATACCATCGCTCTGCGTTTGCAGAGCTCTTCCAGGAGATGCAGGGATGTCTTAGGCAGCAAAAACCCTAACTGGCCCTTCTTCAGCAAGCCCATGAGCCCCTTGGGGGCAGGGGACATAAAAAAAAAACCTTCCAGGAGAGCTGTGGGGTGATGGGTGAGTGTGCCTGTTAGATGACATGAGGTTAATGTAGGATGCTCTAGGTTTGGGCTCAGCATGAGTTGCTTGTCCCTGCAAAGGCACTGGCCAAGCAGGGCTGGGGGGGGACGACACCAAAGCTGCTGAAGATTCAATCACGTGCAACCAGCTTGTGTGACCAGCCTTCTCTCACCACCTGCTCCCCCCCAGACTGTGCCCCAGCCCTTGGTGTCCATGCAGGGAGGGGGGACACCAGAGAGCATTCACGTGGAGGCCAAGACACATGGCTGAGAGCTGGAAAAACTCATAACTCAGGTCAGCTTGTTCCGTTTATCAAAGAGCTGCCTAAGAGATCACAAGATGTCTGAGCATCTTAAGCATGGAAATATCCTGGGTTGCAGGGGACTTCCCAGGCTTTGACAAAGACAAGGCAAGATTCAATGCCTGGAAGTTCGGGTCAGATAAATCTCAAAATACAGTGCAATTTCCCAGCAGGGAGGACAAGCGAGCACTGGAGGACCTCGCAAGGGTGTGGATCCTCCTCGTTTGACACCGTTAGCCTAGCAGGAGATAATTTTTGAACAGCTAGGCTTTAATCCAGCTCCTGGGAGAAATCCAGCTGAGGCTGGATGGCGCAGGGCATCCCTCCGTGCCCCTGCTCCCTTCCTTCTCCCCTCAGCCTCGACAAGAACAGGAAATTCTGCGTTATCTGCTGCTCAGCCTCGGAGCTCCTCATTAAGCCGTAGTCCAATCTCATTCCCCAAGACCTCAGCTGGTTGCCTGCAGACATAAGGAAGGAATTCATTTATTTATTTTCCTCCTCCAGACTCATTTGGCCAGACAGATGTTGCTTTCTATTTCTTTTTTTTTTTTTCCCCCTCACCTTCCTCTGAAGCATCAGAGATTAGCTGCAGCTGGAGATACCACACTGGAGGCGCAGCCCAGGCTTTGCAGCTACACCCAAAGTGGGGGTCACCTATTTCTGCAGCAGGAGGCCATGGCTCACCCTTTGGGATCGGTTAGCACCGCTTCACCTGGACAGAATCTGCTGTGGAGGTTCAATGAAGTAATGTGGAGGTTCAATGAAGCAACACGGAGATTCAATGGATGTGGAGGTTCAATGAAGTAATGTGGAGGTTCAATGAAGTAACACAGAGATTCAATGGATGTGGAGGTTCAATGAAGTAATGTGGAGGTTCAATGAAGTAACACGGAGATTCAATGGATGTGGAGGTTCAATGAAGTAACGTGGAGGTTCAATGAAGTTTTGATATGACAGTCGGCATCAAGCACGGAGTTTGTAACCTGTACATCAGATGCTCTGGTCCCTCAAGTGATGTCGCTATTCGGAGCCTTGGAGGCCTACCTAAATAAACATATGTAAGAGTTTAAATTCAATCTCTCCCCTGCCCTGTCCCCTGTAAAACTCTTTGATGACTAAGCCCATTAGGGGAGGAGCAAACCTCCTCGAAATGTCACAGCTGATCTCTGCTGACCTTATCAAAGTGCAGAATCAATACACTGACCCGTTCAGAGTAGGGAACCTTAAGCAAAAGCCAAAGAGAAGCAATTAAAGCAGAATTTCAAGAATGGGAGGTGGGGGTGGGGGATAGGAATGCCCCCGGTAAGTCTCTGGAGAGCACAAACCAAATGAGCCAAAAGTAACCACGATGCTTAGAATTATCATATGCATAATTAGTATTTGATAAAGCAGGAAATAAAACACAACATCCATTCATCATGCTGACAGCTGCAAAACCATATTGCAAGGCTTACAAGCGTTAGCGGTGGGGGTGCGTGTGCCTTCAGCATTGCAGGTACTAAACCCACGCTGCCAGCTCAGGGAGGCAAGCGTGCCGGGGCGCTGCGGGATGCTGGCGGCGCATCCCAGGGGCTGGGGCTGAGCATGCAAGGTACCATCATGTGCTCTTGACTGCCTGGATGCAAAGGATGGAAAGAGGCATCAGTAGAAGGGTTGGTAGCAGCTAAGAAGCTTCCAGCGAGTCTATGACTTTGGACGCGCAGGATCCTTCAGGCATCCTAGAAAACGAACCTGGCTTTCGTGACATCTGGAACTTGCCCAACTCCACCGTCTCATGACTGCAGCTGTCCCTGTTGTGGTTTTTGAACCAGGCCAATTATCACCATTTCAAACAACACCTTGCCCCATCCTGGGAGGTGGCAAGGGCATTTCAAACAGGCAGCCTGCAGACTTGCTTTGGGGGTGGAGTATGGGCAGGGGACAAGGAACAGTCCTGGGTACCCAAACAGACGCAGCCAAAGGGTTTATGGCCAGACATGACCCAAAGCCTCAACCCCTCCAAACCATAAAGCAGCCCCTCCACAACCTAACTCCCAAGCCCGACAACTCCCTGTAAGATGGAAAAGCATTTTCAGATAAAGTCGTTGTTAACCCTCCCATTAAGAGGGCAATCAGCAGGGCAGAGGGCCTAGACCGCAAAGGGGAGCTATGGTTCCCAGAGAGGAGAGTTTAAAGGAGCAAATGACAGGGAAAATGCTGAACAAAATCTGGGAGAGAGATCAGAAGGTCAATAACTGGTAGGACCAGGGGCTCTGCCTAGAGCAGCTGTCTCTACAGGGCTTTGCCAAACCAGATATTTTTTTTTCTACTCTTCATAGATATTTTTAAGATTTACCTTTCCTCGCAAGGGTGAACACGAGCCATTTGCAAGCAACTGGGTGACAAAACAGGAAGAAATCAACTTCTGCTTCGCCTGACAAAAATAGCCAAGCGCCTGATGGCGAAGCCACACACCCGTCCTTGCTCTGCCTGGCTGGAACAGAGCTGAGCCGCAGCCTCCCGCTGCGCACGCTGGTCGCCAGATTGCAGACTTGGGATAGGTCCCTGTCCATCTGTCAAGGCAGAATTATTCCACTTGAAAAACACTAAAAAAAATTCCCTGGAGTGCTGCAACTGTCCCAATTCCCATGTGAACCGTCTCATCATCGACTGCTTGGAGGAACGGGAAGGGCTCCGGTCCCAGCCCTTCCTCCTTCCCTCCCTTTTTATTTGCAGATGAAAGCCACCACCTCTAATTTCATCAACTTTTTTTTTTCTGGCCAGCTCTTCATCAACTCACCTCATTAACCCAACAAGAGGCAGGGTCCTCGGCTCCCTGGCTGACCACCTTTTTCCAGCAGAGGAAGAACACTGTGAACAATCTCTTTCAGAGGGAATCAAAAAAGCAATCAAAGAAAGTCTCTGCTGTCCTAGGAAATTTTCTATGCACTGGGAGTCTCATCAAACCAGGGGAAAAAAGGCAATAGCAAATTTAACAGTGCCATCCATAGCAGACACAGATGGCTGAGGTTCCTAAATAAGCATTACATTAGTGCAAAGGAGAGGGGAAAAAAAAAATTAAAGGAAGAAAGAAAAATATAACAGCTGTATCTTAAGCCTGGAGGCTGATGCTAAATCTACGTTTGTAGATGCTTTCAGCACTGGCAATAAAAGTCAAGTTGCTTCCACGTTAAAGGGGCACTGCCGAGTGCTTTATGCACCGTCCTTGACCCCCTAACTGTTTAGTGGGAATACCCTGCAGCTGTCCGGCAGCCTGGAGGACCCACAGCAGAAGAGGAGAAGACAGGGACAGAGAGGGAAAGCAGTGGGGAAAAGCATTAATATTTAAAGCAGCGTTTTGCACTGCTTTGAATGGAGTATTCTGCTTAGGGAAAAAAAAAGTAAAAATCAATCGCATGCGATGGCCTTCACGGCATTGACAGAAAGATCATTCGCCCTCTCGTCACTGCTGTCAGGCTACGACCACAGCTCAAACAATTTCCCCAGCACGCGTCCTGTAATTCCGCTGGGTGGGCAAAAACGAAGTAAAAGAATGGGGGGGGCCTTGACTTGAAATCTTGACCCCTTCAGAGCAGCAGAGGCTGCTGAAGCCTCACTCCAAAGGGAACCAGGAGCTCAGGTCGGGTTCAGGAAAAGCTCTGCTCTCAGCCCAGGGATGCCGGAGATTTTTCTCCATGATCTGGAAGGGAAAACACAAGCTTGCTGCCAGCAAAGATCACAGTTGACACAAATGTTGGAGGAGCCATAAAAGATGACATGAACGGGTTGGTTGCAGTAGGCAAGCTGTGTTGGCAGATAGGCAGGCTAAAAGTGGCCTCGAAAATATCCGTGTGCCAGGCTGGGCCTGAGAAACAAAAGATTACGGGAGCACCTAGAAGTGCAGGCAGTTTGAGGAGAGCTTCCTGGGGGCAAGGGGATAACCCTGTCCGTCCCTGGAGGTGCGAACAAGGATGCGATGAGGAAGGAGCCCCTCTGCTACCATGCAAGATCGGCATGGTAGTTCTGGGGCAACCTGGTCTCCACACTCGCGGCCACATCCAACCTGCAGCGAATTCAGCCAAGCACTTGAGAGGATGGGGACTGCTGAGGAGCAGCCGACAAAGCAGCACCCAAGCAGCTCCCCACCAATGCACCCAGTCTTTGTAAATGGAGGCAACTTAACTCACTTAAGATACCAAAACACGGAGCTCAGATACGACACGTGTGTTGGCCTTCGGGGGATGATGTTTCTCGCAATCTCACGCATCCATTTTTCCTCTCCTCTGCTTTTTAAAAGCAACCAGTAAGCTTTCACTCCTGCTAATGTTTCCATTAGTCTACGACAAAGTGCAAAATTTCCCATCTCCACGGTGTCAGAGCTGTGGCATCTCCTGCCTCTTGTCGACCTGGTCAACATTTTTTATCACATTAATTTTTTTTTTAATTATTATTTTTTTCCTTACACTTCATTATCACATTTCTATCCTCTAAGATACTTGGGTTATTCAGCAAGCCCTGGTTGCTCTCTGTGGCTACCCCATGCCTCACAAACATTGAAGTTCTGGGGGTTTTTTGCTATCGTGTTTCCTCGCTGTCTATGAAGTGGCTACACTGATTAATTATCAGCCTTTGGGACTGCTGACGGAGCGAAAAGGATGGCGTTGCACAAGTGGGCATGGTTTGGCTTCTCTTACCAGGGCTGCGTGGGGATCTTCCATCAGGAGAATGTTGGTTCCTTGCAAAAGGAACAGCTCCCCTAGGCACATCAATACAAAGAAGATGTTCTCGTTTCCAAACCAAAAAATGACACGAGTATTTAGATAACATCAAAACACCATGTTTCATTATTTAGAGGGATTAGAATGCTTTGATTTTTGTTCTAAACCAAGTTTTCACTCAGAAGTTTCTCTTACATTCCAATTGCTTTTAAATTCCAAAAGCGACTCAAAATACGTAAACAATTTTTAATGGTTTTACAAGGACATTTTGGAACAAAATATACCTTTAACTTAAACTCCAGCATTCTGTTGTGAAACGGAAAATACACTTCTTGCTCAGCTCTAGATATCAGCGTAACACTTTGATGGGCTTTAATATAACTGAGAGAACCTGGACAGGCGTGATGGAGAACCAGGCTAGCAGGGGCTCCTGGAGGGCACGTAAAAATGCAGGCTGAGATGGGCAAGCAAAGAGGCAGAAGGACGAGCTGAGAGCAAAGCTGTAGGTCAGGGAAAGTGACTTTGCGATGCCAGGCAGGGTACCTGCACATGGGCCAGCTTTCAGAGAGTTTGAGGCTGTGAATAGAGAAGCTGCCAAAGGAAGACATTTCAGAGCACTCATCTCAAGGGCAAGCCACCGAGTCAGTTTAAATCTCATCAGTTAGTGAAAAAAACCCCCAAATTTCCTTCCCTTCCCCTCCAAAGCAGACTCCCTGCTGTGCCAATGCCAAGTTGCACAGGGGTGCTCTTGGTGGCATCAAGGAGGAGATCTGGAAGCATCATCTCCATCAGCCCGAGCCGCTCTGAACCCCAGCCATCGGGGAAAGGGGACCAGTGCGGCGTGGATGGCTGGGATAAAAGGTATAGCCATGCTCTAAAGCACATTAATTGCTTATTAATTACCCCATTAATCACGGTGACACCTTTGTCTGCATTCCCAGTAGCACAACTGCAGTTAGCTAGGACCGCCACACTGCTTTGTGTAAACTGGGGTAGTTTTTCTGCCTCACTATAGGCCCTCCTGGGCCCTGAAGGGTGAAAAACAAACCCCAAAAACCGCCTCACCTTAGCAAGAATCCCAATGCCGGCGTGGCAGGCCGTGACCCCGTGCAGGCAGGTCAGAAACATGGCCCCTCAGCGGCAACGGGCAGGACCGGAACAGGCAGGTAACTGAGGATTTGTAGGACAATGATGTTCTGAAGTCCTCGAAGGTTGAGATTCAGGCTACAATTTGCAAAGCGGCGGCTTACGGAGCCCGTCCAGGGCTTTGCTGCAGCTTCCCGCAGGCAACTGCAAGTTCCCATTAAATCACAGAAAGCTGTAAACCAATCACCAGGGAAAATTTCTGTTCCATCACCGGTGCTTTTTCTTTATTTTATTATTTATGGCACTCTCTGATTTCCAGCAACTTTTTTATTATAAAAAAAATTATTTTCTTTGTCTGAAAATTGATATAAAAAGAAATCCATCTCTCAGCCGTCATTTCTCTTAATGATGTTTACATCAGCAGATGGGGAAAAAATCACTTTTTAAACAGAATTTATTACCCGCTGACCCAAAGCTTTACCATACATCACTGTGGTTTCAGAAAGTTAGTTTCCACGGCAACATGATGTAACTCTCCTGCGCCTCTGTGAGCTGCTGACGTTAACTCTTCCATTCCTAGCTGTATTTTTTGTAAGGGGGTATCTCGGCCACATGGCAGTCGCTGGGAGACCTCAAAGTTGGTTAGATGGGAAAGCTCAGGCTCTGGAACCCTGAGCCATCTTTAAATCCCCTCATTTAATGAGACACCAAGCAATAGCTTCAAGCAAGAGTGAAAGCCCGGAGGTGTCTCAGGCAAAGGGGCAGCTCTGTGCCCACCAGCCAGCACCACTGGGTAGAGGTAGCCCAGAAGGAAGATGACGACGGATGCCTGGAGATGCCTACCAGCATGGCATGCTGAAAGCAAGTTCATCAACACTCATAGCAGGAACACCCAAGCCTTGTAAGAGATCCTCCTCCATAAGCATCTTCTCTAGCACCTTGCCAAGAGAATCAGGGAGGGAAATCAAATGCAGGCATTGGAGGGCTTCAGAAAAAGGGAGGAAAGTCCAGGGGCTTAGTGGAGATAGACAAGCAGACACTGCTTCACTTAAGACTCCAAAATAGGTGGTGAATTCCTCTGGGGTGAGCAGCTGGGGTGAGTCTCTTGTCCATGGTTCACCTCTTCACTGTGAAACCATGACTCAGTGTAGAAATACCCAGAGCCCAGATACCTTCCTGGTTGCTGACTGTCCATGTGCGCACAAACATCTCCCGAGCAACCCCAGTGAGATGGCAGAGGCCAACAGATCAGAGAGAATAAGCACAGAGCAATGAGTGCCACCACCCCGTGGAAGGGAAGGGCTCAGGACAGCCCAAGGCAACTGTTTGCTCCTCCGAGGACCTGAGCCCAGCTCCATGCTTCAGCCCCAGCAGAAACAGCCAAGCTCCAGCCACAGGTGGCTGTAGCAAAAAAGCTGGCTACTCAGCAATCAAGACTGAGCTCCAATAGAGACAGTTGCACCTATCACTACATTTATCGATTGCCGGGATGTTGATAAACAATTGATTTTTTTCCCCTGCAAATGTCACCTGGAAGGGGTTTTATACTCCTCTCTACAGGGAGCAAGCAACAGCAAGAGCTGAACAAACACAAAGCAAGCAAACTATCTTCTGCTAGGGCAGATAATTCCTGGCAGCAAGTGGCTGAGTAGCAGAAATACGTTGTGCCTACTGGGATTTGGGAGTCTACCGGGGTGGGAGATGGGAAAAGCATTTACTCAGTGCTTTGGCTCCGATATCATAGTGTCACTTTGGCACCTTATCAAAGAAATCCAACATCTAGCAGCCCTTGGCTTGAGCCAGACACAGATCCACCTGATGAGAGACATTAATCAGCTTTCAGCGCATGTCTGCGATGGATCATAGACCAAGGGAATAAAGGCTTTTGGGACTGGGGGAGGTGTATAGCGATCCAGAGATGTGAATTGCGCAGGAGAGAAAGCAGAACCACATGAGGCATGTTCCAAGAACGCCATACATGAAGCTCTTGAGAAAAAAAACAACAGGCATTTAGAGAGAAGACAAGCAAAGGGCAAGTTACCTGGCTCTATGAGTACTTGAAAATTGACACTATAGATCACGTTAGAAACCAGAGGACCATTTAGAGGACCATGTATTACCCTAACTTGAGAAAATTTTAAGTAGCAAGAGACAAGCACAGCATGCAGGGCGCAGATACAACAGAAACCAGATCCTTACAAGCTCTGATGTCCCCAGAAATCCTTGGGTGGTCTGCTGGGAGTGTTCTCCAAGGAATAACAAGCCTGCTGCGTGTTCTGGGCACATCCCTCTGGACATCAGCCCTGCACGCGCTGTGCAACCACGCACTGACATAGCTACCGTTGGGGCCTATGGAGGTAGACGTTCCCCCTACACCAGGCTCAGGAAGCTCTCAGAAGTTTGCCACAGGAATTGTGACGCAGTCTGTTCAGTACCACAGACCGCGGTCTTCCATCCATTGTACTGGTGTAAATCCAAAGAGACACCTTTGCTTTGTACTGGGGTAAATGCGAGTGGACCCTTTGCTTTAATGAGATGCAGAGGAGATACATCCAAGGCAAAAAGGTTTCCAGTGCTTAGGCTCCCATTCATCTGCAGGAGTCACAGCTCCCATTCATCTGCAGGAGTCAGATCCCTTCGCAGGCCAGCTGAGCCCTGCGGTGTGACACCGAGATGGGGACAGCAGGGACCACACTCGCCCGCACAGGAACACCACCATAGCCAGACCAGAGCGAGCAGCTCTCCGGAGGAAACCCAACTGCTTGCATTCACTGCCATGCCACAGCCTTGCTTTTAACCATGAGCATCCACCCTTGGAGACCAAGGTCCTTGCACCACTGAGCCTGAGAAGGTCTCAACCCACACTCCCACATCCTTGGCACTGTAACCATCGGGACTGAAGGACAGATAAACCTCCCCGGTCCTAACGTATTTCTCCCTTAATCATTTCCAAAAAAAACCCCCACAGCAGCCAGAAACCTTCTCTAACACATACAGCATGAAAGGTGCTTCAAAATTGGTTGCCCACAGCCTAGAAGGATGCAGTGTAGCTCCATGCTGAACCCCTTCTCATGCTTCTCAAGGCACAGAGCTTCCCAAACCCGGTGGCTTCCTCAGTAGCACCAATAATGGGCAGTCCCTGTCCTTCTCTGCCTGAATAAAAGGATTTATAGCATTTAGAGGTGTTCCCCAAAACAAGACCCTCCACCCATAAATGCATTTTGGCTGGTGTGTCAAATGTACTCATCACTACAATAATTAATTAGCAAACACATAAGAGGATCGGGAAAGCTGACTCAGGAGGTTAAGACCATATTCAGACAAAAAACACTTGCTCCAATTGATTTTTTTTTCCTAAAAAACAATCCAAGCTCCCTTTTCTGCATTCTGGATGGCAGCTGATACACAGGTTAAAGTCTCCAGTAAAACTACTCTATGCTAACAGGCATTGGTTCTGCCAAAAAGGACACCAGCCACATTTTCAGAGACACGAGCAACACGCTGATGGGCTTAGTATCATTATCAAAGATCAGATACGAGATTAGCATCATTTTCAAAATCAGCCTACCAATGCCATTTCCTCCACTTATCTTGAAATCCTCGAGTCTATCAGAGGATGTTGACCTTTATATCAAAAAATGTCGAGCAGCCTATTTATTAGAAAGCTTCAAGTTAGATGACCTAGAAGGAGAAATCTTTTCCTGAAGCAGCTCCCAACCCCTTTCAGCAGGGAGGTGGGTCCACGCGCTGCAAAATGCAGGGGCAGGTTGGAGCCCACGTCTCGAGAAGCCAGCTTCAGGCTCGCGCAAAATAGTCCACTTGATTGAAGGAGATGTATTAATCGATCGGGCAGCGCAGTCATGAGGTGTTGTACAATTCCTGCGGAGGGCTGAGAGATCCATCCATCATCACAGCCGGCTGCGCCAGGTGGGAGCAACGCATGCAGCAGAGCTCTGAAACCTTGGCCCTTTTAACAACGTTGCCCCATGATATGAGATGGGGATCGTGATTGAGCTGGCAAGGGAGGGAGCCTCAGCAGCACCACGTCACGTTGAGGACAGGATTGCGGGGCTGGGAAATGCCCCACGGCCTGTGCGAGAGCCACAGTGCTTCTCCCGCTCGGGGGCCCCATGGGAGAATCACAGAATCATTGAGGTTGGAAAAGCCCTTTAAGCTCATCAAGCCCAACTGTTCCCCTAACTCTGACAGCCCACCACTAAACCCTGGCCCTAAGCACCTCCTCTGCCCGGCTGTTAAATACCCCCAGGGATGGGGACTCGACCCCTTCCCCGGGCAGCCCCTTCCAGTGCCTGACAGCCCTTGCGGGGAAGGAATTTTTCCCAATGTCCAACCTAAATCTGGCCTG
>NW_009260497.1:934718-944562 GCF_000687185.1 Egretta garzetta | reverse complement strand
CTGAACATGCCCCGGCCCCTCCATGTCCTTCTGGGAGTGAGGGGCCCAACCCTGAACCCAGCATTCAAGGGGCGGCCTCACCAGTGCCCAGGACAGGAGCACGGTCACTGCCCTGCTCCTGCTGGCCACACCGTTCCTGATACAAGCCAGGATGCCATTGGCCTTCTTGGTCACCTGGGCACACTGCTGGCTCATATTCAGCCACCTGTTGACCAGCACCCCCAGGTCCTGCAGTGGATGCAAGTACTTTGGACTAAGGATTCAGATGTGCGTCCCCAAGCCAAGCACAGTCCCTTCCCAAAGCTTTCCATTGCCTGGGTCAGGCTGAAACTCATCTCTGGCTCCGCCAGTAATTTGAGGCAGTGAAAAATGAATCTGTTAGGAAGAGAAGACCAGGATAGACAAACCATGACCACGCTCGAGGTCTGCCAGGCAAGCAGCAAGGATAACCCCAGGCCCACTCCCAGCCCTTTGACACGAGGTGTGACAGCACCCAGCTGCCGCAGCTTGGCAGGCAGCTGAGCAGGATTTGCCTGTGATTATCTCTGCATCCTCAGCATCCCTCACCCATTTCCAGCCATCCTGAGGTCCTCACAACTTACCCACGCCACCACACAGCTGGAGTCACTCGAGACCTTGCCACCAATGCTATGTGTCTGGGCTGCTCCTTCAGAGCCCTTCCACCACGTATTTTCGCTAGAGGGATCCGTCATCGAACTCAGCCCCAAAGTCCTACACCACTCAGGCAAAACTCCCACTGGAGTCAAAAGGAACATAAAATAAAACCAGCTGCACTTTGCTGTCACAGCCTAAGTGCATTAATGTCTTTTTATCTACGTGGGGGCACTGCGGCCGACCCCTGTTTCCATGCAATTGGTGTTAATAAAATCTCTCTCTGCAGAAGTGACAAGGGAAAGATACACTTCAATTGGCATGTTTTATCTGAATTGAAATTTGAGTGCAAGTCTCATGTTTCATAAACACCTCTGTTGATAACTCTCATCCGCGACCCTTCTCTGAGACCAGCTTTTGGGCTGATTATTCCCAAGGAAAATGCTTAGGAAACATCTATATAAAGGCAGCCCCCAGCTTTGGCTTACGCTCAACTAGTCATCTTTGAAACACTTATTTCAGCCAGTTTACGTTATTCTGACTGCAAAATTAAAAGCAAAAATTTTCCGGAGACAAAGCATCACAAAGAGCACGTAGGAAATGAGATACGGAATAGGTCTTGAACCTTGGCCAAAACCTGGTTAGTTTGGATTTGGGTAAGAGTCCTTGGAGCTGAGGGGCAGTAAAGTGAAGCCAGACCTGAGGCAATTGAAATAGCTGTTACAGCCTGCCCGGCGACGAGCGCGGGCGAAGGAGGACAGGAGCTACGGGCTGCAGCTGAGCGCAGGTGCCCAACAGCTCCACGGGAGGCAGAAAATCTATTGCAATACGTGGGAAAGAAGAGGAGAACCAGGTGCGCAGCTGAGCAAGAAACACCCCTGTCTGGATCCCTGGATGCAGCAAAGGAAAGCAAGCTAGCAAGTATTTTTGTCTAGCTACAGAAGGGGGAGGTGGGAGGAACATCTCCAAGGCATAAGGGGTCGGCTCGCCATGTGCACAAGATGCGCAGAGAGGCAGCAAGGTGGAAGGGAAGCAAAGGAATGCTGAAGAGATTAGCAGCATCCTCTTGTGACACCACGGAATTGAGCTGCATGGCCAAGCTGTCATGACACGCATGCAGGCGAACGCACATGCCCGTGTCTGTTAGGGTGCTGGTAAGCTGGGGGTTATGCAGACACCGTGGCCCTGCCCCACACGTCACCTTCTAGTTCAGCCTGAATGGCCCAGTGAAGCCTTCAAGCCATTTAGAAATTCTTCCGGAGGTGTTTCACTGGGGTCCTGATGGCCTAAGGACCAAAGCAAGATGTGGTCTTCATACCGGTGCTCCCAGTGGCAAGACGTGGTCTTCATACCTGTGCTCCCAGTGGCTCCTCTGATCTCCCCTGCTATACCGTTTCCTACATACCTATACCTTTTCCTCTCCCTATCTACAAGCTAACTTCCCCCTGCTTAGGTTTTCCTCTGTGTTCTCAAAATGATGCTCACAGGGTGTTTGCTTTGGTTTCACACCACTTCTGCCTCTTCCCCATAGATGGCTCATTCTGTTTTAAATTGCTATTAACCATTTCACCAGAAGGGCCTTTTCTAAGCAAGCCGCTATTCAGAGCGACTGTATCTGTCCACACCAAATGAAAAGAAATGATGAATGTGCTTCATCAGCCAAGGCAGAAAAAAGCGACAGCAACGCAAAGAGACAGTAAATAAGAAAAGCATCCACTGAGCATTTCAAGAGTAAATCAAGTTACGGTAACAATTAAAGGAAATAGAGAATTTGCCTGCAATTACTAGTCGTGTGGCTTCTCCCATCCATACAGTCAGTTACACAATACCAAAATGAACAACTGACTTCAACATTTCATTGGTAATAGCAGATTTTTTTTCTGATTGGGAGCACAGGTGTAAATCACCCTCTCTTCTTCCCCCATTTAGCCAGCTCTATGGAGAGGGAAATCAGCTCTAACTTGAACATTAGATTAAAAAATGGGGCAGAACTGAGGCTACAGTGGTTAAAGCCCAGCCAGGGCCTCCCCTTCCACAGGTCCAGCAGACCTTTTTGCAGGAGGTTTTGTACAGAGAACAAATAAATGCGCCCCTACAGCCCCCCTCTGCTCATCAAGCCACAACAAATATAATGAATTTGCCACTTTCTTGGTGCATTTTTCATAAGCTCTGGTTGTAGCAGGTAAACCCCACTCTGCCCAGTCTATATTAAAGCAACGACAATAATGATTTCTTAGTCCCCCCCCTCTCCCCAAAAAGCCACAACAAATATAATGAATTTGCCACTTTCTTGGTGCATTTTTCATAAGCTCTGGTTGTAGCAGGTAAACCCCACTCTGCCCAGTCTATATTAAAGCAACGACAATAATGATTTCTTAGTCTATGCTATTCCAGCCCAATGCAGAAACCATGGTACCGCTGCCTTGGTATTGAAAAAGGCTAAAATATTGACTGCCTAATTGATTGTGGAAGGCAAGTGATTATAGATTGAGGAAGGCGGCAGTGATTTGTGTAAGTTTTACAATTAATCTAATTAATAATCCTCAATTAATTTATTGCCATCTCTCAATAAGTAAAAAGCAGAGGTGTGACCGCTGCAGATCAAGACATGGCCCAGCGGCTCCAACTTCAGGGCGATGGCTGGAGCTTGTGAGCGTCACTGCTCTCCCAGGCACAGCTTCGGGACCCAAAAACCCCTTCTTGCAGGCATGGGGCAACGGACCCACCCCCCTCAGAGATGTCCCCCGACAATAAATGCACTTAAAGTCCTGATGCGCTCAGACACTGGGGGGACAGACGCTGGGACAGATGCCAGGACAGGCTCACCTGCAAGGCGCTGGAGCGTAGCAGCCCAGCAGGGTCTTGCCTTCAGCGAGGAGGATGCCCTTGCAGTGCTCTCCTGGTTGTTAAAACCTCGGACGCTTTCAGCTGCCTGCAACCCTTTGCATCCTGACCAATCCACTTTGGAAAGTCAAATCCTGCAGCAGAGATTATTGTAAGCAAAAAAAAAAAAAAATTAAAAATATACATTTTGCCCTCATGTGGAGTTTTTGCAGGGTTCATTAGACCTCTCTATCTCACCATAGACGGGCTGAATGAAATTTTTTGGGAAATATTTGCTGCAGAACTGAGATGGAGAGTCCTCACCCAGTCCAGACTGCGGGAAGGGTCCAGCTCCCCACAACGCCCAGCGAGAGCCCAGTCCCCTTGCTCCTGGGGCAGCCTGGGATTTTAAGGAGCAAGAATAAATTGAGGGTTTTTTTCACTGCAGCCAGGATGAAAACAGTGATTTGGACAAGTCAGAAGCTGCCTCAAGAAGTAGCAACTTACCCCAGATGCAGTTAAGACCTTCCTGAGCATTGCAGCCCGGGCGGCAGCTCCCGGCCTCACTCCCCCCCTCCTCTTTCCTACCTTGCTGCAGCCTCCCGTGGGCCCACCCTGCTTGACGTCCCACACGGGTTCACATCACTGCCTTGTTATTCTCATCATTCTCATCACCTCATTAGGCTCTTCCCATTCACTCCAGCCCGAGCCCTGTGCCAGGCCAGAGTGGGAGAGGCAAAGCAGCCTTTCTCACCGCCCTGGGGCAGGAGGGGGAGAGCCCTTCTGGAGAGGCTGCCATGCAAAGAGAGCTTCTAAAAGGCAGAAAAAGAAGGGAAAAGTGGCTAAAAAATCAGGGAGATTGGAGCAAATGATGCAGCACCCTGGTCGGACACAGCCTGGAGCGTCCCTGTCAGAGAATCATAGAATCGTTGAGGTTGGAAAAGCCCTTTAAGCTCATCAAGCCCAACCATTCCCCTAACCCTGCCAGCCCACCACTAAACCCTGGACCTAAGCACCTCATCTGCCCAGCACACACTGGTGCTGTCCTGCAAAAGCAAGGGAGATGTTTTATTTCCCTCTCAAAACCCAGGCAAAAGGTCAGCAATTCCTAAACTTTGCAAAAAAACACACAACAACAACAAAAATTTGATACAAGGATTGTGGTGCTCCAGCCTGAAACAGAGCAAACTTCAGCTCCTCTGAAAGTCCCACACAGTGACTGGAGCTTTTCATTTAAAGAGAATATTTTCAGCATCCGAGATTTGCTGCTTGTGTTGTTTTAATCAAACGAGAAGATTAATTTTTAAAAAATACTCCCTGGAAAAAGCAGGTTTTCAGTGAAAAGCTGCTGAAATGAAAAAGCCTGTTGCAGGCTTCCTCTGGAGAGGAAAAAGCATTCTGGTTTTTTTCCTTCGAGTGGATGGTACCTGTCATCTTTCCTGATGAAAGACAAACCCTGAGCTGGTGCAGCCGTGGGTTATAACCTGCACAGCCCCAGCCAGCAGAGCCTGAACAGCCCCATGCTGCTGCTGGCTTAACCAGCCCGGGCAGACCTAATGGAGCTTCTCCCAAGGCGAGATGCAAAATAGAACCGAGAAAAACTCAGGTTTATCTTAAATGAGGACAGTGTGAGATCAGTTCAGAGCTGGACTCATATACCGTGTGTTTCTGCGAAGTGGTGCGGAGCCATAGGAATGGCAGCTTGGGATTGTCAGGCTGGGTTTTCCAGGATGCTTCTTTCCTCCGGGGCAGGGAAGATGAGCTTGGCCCAAAGATGAGAGCCCACGTCAAGGACGGGAGCATGGCTGTTACCGATCCCCCAAACCAGCCCGGGCAGAAGCTCTCTAGTGTTGCATTTGCTCCTAACCACAGGCTTTTGTTCATTTAAAGCAAAGAATTTGACTCAACTCCAAACAAAACTCTTTGGTTTGCATTTGCCTCTGTTGCCTTTTTTTTTTTAACTGTAAGCTAGAAATCAGGAATTACAGAAATTGCTGTGCATGTGCAATGAGCCCAGCGGTGGAAAATTCCCATCCAGCTCCGGACCTGAAAGGAGAGCAGGTCCTGCACACAGCGTTTGCCTTGAAGAACCAGTTGAATTTTCCTGTGAGTTTTCAGGAAGCACGAATGAATTATCCTCTTCTGGAATAAAAGAACACCCTGCTAACTTCCAGCAAAAATCCCAGCATTAAAAGGGTTCATTAATGCAGGCAAAGATTTGCCCTACCAGCCCAGAGCGCTGTCTCTGGAAGTGCTTAATTCCATATGCTTCAGAGGATAGAAGAGGAAAAAAAAAATAATTAAAAGGCTCTTAATGCATCTGGCCAATTAAATAAAGCTGTAAATGGTGAGGAAATAATTCCTTCCTGACCCCCACAGCAATCAGCTGCTGACCTGAAGCGTGAGAATTGATTAGCCTTATCTTACTGTAGCATGTATAACTACAAATGTTATTATTGGCCATAAAATCATCCAGCCCTTTATGGAACCCATTGGTGGCATTTGGCTCCATGACCTCCCCAACCCATGAATTTTGCTAGCTAGGAGAAACGCCCCAACGGTGGGAGAAGCCCTGCACTGCTTCCCTGTGGAAGTGGATCCAGGGGGAAGATGGTTTCCAATGGTGGGCAACGCTGCCTCAGTTTGCCCCAGTCCAGCCCTCAATAAATCCAGCAATGAGCAGGGTAAAGCACTCACACAAATAAGATAACGCCTACAGCTCTGAGCTGCTGGTGTCATTCTTCACTACCGACGCCTTGGCCCTTGCGCCAGCGCAGGGGCAAGGAGGAGAGCCCAGGCTTGGCCTCCTCTCAATTAATAACATGGCTGTCAGCACTGGGCTAAGTGAAATTCCTCACTGTGTTCCTCAGAGACAGCAAAGCCCAGGGTGGGATCCACCCCTGTCTTCCTCTCACAAAAATCCCATCCCCTCGATGCTCACTCAGCGTCTGCCCTGGAGCGGAGCCCCCTGGCCAAATGCCACTTGCAAAAGCTGGAGCATCGCTGTCTGAGCTAATCAATAAGTAATTGCGGGCTCTCGCGCAGCACAGAGCAGCCTCTCCATCTGTCATCCATGCCTCTCCCCGCTCCCTCCCTCGACCTTTTGTGCTGGGCTAGTCGCACGGGGAATCACGTTTGGTCTCCAGACAGTCTGGGGAGCAAACTGCCAGGTGACATTAGGAGCAGGGGACACCTTCGCTGGAGCTGTATTACCAGGTGACCCCAGCCAGTGCCGACAGCACTGATGTGGCTGTGCAGTAAGTTCAGAAAATCTGGACAAACAACAGCACGTGGTGGCTTTGGTACCCAAAGGGCATGAGGATATCTCAGCAGAGACAGTGGAGACATAGCCCAGATCTGCAGCCTCTGATGAGTCTTTGCCCAGTTCAATGTCTCAAGACCATCGGGGCACAGATATCTCCTGTGTCCCAGACAAACCTAGAGGACGCGGGCATTTGGAAGGGGATCGCTCAGTGTTTTCATGCGATGGAAACAGAATTTCTTATGGGCATGACGCAGAAGATCCCATCACACTTCAACCATTACTGTAGCCGTGGAAGAATGAGAAACATGGAGTGTTAAAAGTGCTACCACAACTGAGGGCAAAATTCTATTTGCTCTGCATTGAGAAGGGAGTCTGGAAGAGGAATGATCATCAGCAAAGCCCAGCCTTTAAAGCCCAACAACATGAGAAGTGCTGAAAAAGTGCTGAGGTGGCACAAATGATCAATGTACAGGTCTGACGCCGCTGGGGACCAATGGCAGTGGCCAAACAGAAGCAACCCATCCTGTTTGGGGCACAGCATTAGAGACTGTCCTCAAGCAAGCGGTCAGAGATTATCTGGAGGGATGTTGAGACCCAGACTGGAGGAGATGTTGATTGCAGCAGGTTTCATCTCCCTTCCAGCCTTTTCTGAAGGGATGGCTGTGGACAGGGGATGCTCCACGCCAAGGAACATCCCCCCTGCCCAGGCCTCCTGATAGCGGTGTTGCACCGTCCCCTCAAACAGCAGAGCCCTGCACCGCACTGCGCTGCCTGCGTGCCTCTCTGAAGTTCCTTGGATACTGAGCTTCACCCTTCCTCTTCAGGAGGAGTACATTTACATACATAACCTCAAAATAAAACATTAAAAAAAAAAAAGGAAAAGGAACAGAGGCGAGAGAAGAAAAAGGCGAGGCAGAAGGGGAAGGGGGACAAAAGGGAATGGGCAGCTGCACACTTCAGATCCAGACCTGCTTGAACTCAGCTTGCCTGGAAACTCATTTCTTTTGATGACAGCCCCAATTAGCGTGTGGCTGGCTGGCAACTCAGGCAGCAGGGAGCTGGTCTCTATGGAGAGCTGGAGAGGGAGGGAAGATTTCATTCACCTGCAAGGCTGGCAAAAGCCTGATGTGCTTAAATCTTTTAGATAGCTGCCTGTGGTCATATTTAACGTTGCCGCATGACTAGAGCTGGGAAAGGTGGTGAGTGTCCTGACTCGAGTCAGTGTGCATATGCAGCATCCCTTTGGACTTCTGCTCTGGCTCTTCCCTCACTGGCTCCTCTCTCGCAGGTCCCGCACCATGAGGTGCCATGAATTTGCAACAGAAGGCAGGGCTTGCCCAAGCCATGTGCTTTCATGTAATTTCTCCAAGGACCTCCCTATGATGGTCATGGGTGAAGCGTGGCCACAAAGGCCAGACAAGCTGAGACTGATCCCCTGGAGCCTTGCTCTGCCCCCTTCAATTAAATGAAGGGAAGGAGTTGCAGAAATGGGATTAATCATCCAGTTTGACTACCAGAAACCTGACATTAAAAAAATTACCTGTATTTTGCTGGTTGCATCTCTCCTAGCCAGTACCAAGTCTCCCCAGCTTCTAGGCAGGGAAGTGTCCCGTCAGGGTTGTGTGTGACAGTAACCCTGTAATCTGGGTGGCAGAGAAGTGACAAGAAAGTGGAATAAAGAGAGCAAAGAGGTGACAGTGAAGAGAATGGAAGCAAAATGAAGAGGTAAGTGGGAACAAGCACCCGAGGCGGGGAGGGCTAACCAAACCCATGAGAGGAACATCTTGCCAGCTGCTCCCTGCCTTCACCCTGAGCTTTGCAGGAGCTTTACAGCTAAGCCCAACAACAAATACCCACGGTACCAAAGAGATTATCAACGTTTAAACAAGCACAAGGGAAGGAAGGCCTGAACAGAGAAACAAACAGCGTCCCTCGGGGCCGAGCAGGGCGTTCCAGCTCCTGGATGCCAGTGGTCGCTGCACACCCCATTGCTCAGCCCATCGTGGGAAACGCCACGGCTGGGCAGCCCAGACCAAGGGCTTTCCTCTCCCAAGTATGGATGTCAGGACTAGGGTGATATAGCCTAATGCAGTATCTGATTAAATCTTTTCAATCACCTACACAAAGTCTAGATTTCAGTTTGGTTTAACCATACGTGGCTGTGCTTGTGAAAGCCTTAACTTATTGCCACTCTGTTTGGGGCAAAAAGGAACATAATTTGGGTTCACGCATATATGCCCAGATGAACACTTTGCGCCTTTAGGTGCCTAAAAGGGTTCCTTAAAAAGAGCAGTACACTCTCATCTAGAAACCCAGAAGACTCAGTAATGAGGTGGTGTTCAAAAACCCCCGGACAAGCCAAGAAAACAAACGAGATGCCATGGTCAGAGTTAAATATCATAAATAACCTTAAATCTGCCCCCCATTTCCAAGCAAAAATCAAAACACAGGACAAGCCTACAAGTACACCAAGATGTTTCCAGGATCTCCCTCATTAAATCTCTGCCTGCAAAATGCATTGTATGAAACACATGGCCGGGCCTTCTTATTCAGTCTTCTCTTAGCTTAAATACATCATCCAAATCAAGGCAAGGCTCCAGGACATACAGTTCAAATAAATTCAAGTGTTTCTGGAGTTTCCCAGCCAAGCAGCATTTGGGATTCCAAGTTACAAACCAAGTTAGGAATGTTTCCCAGAGATTAAAGCAAATGCTCTACTAGATGCCTTAATAATACGCACCTTAAAAGAAAAAAAAAAAAAAAACCACAAGCAAAGGAAGAAGAAAAAAATTCTAAAAACTGCTGAAAACTAGACTGGATGAGCAATTTCAATTACGGTTCATTATTTAAAGTTCTGATTCTGTTTCTAGGTCTTCTCATCCTCACCGAGGCCACGTGAGTGCAGCTTCAATGTCAAACACCACGGCGAACATGTGGTACCTTCGCTTGCATCCTCCTGTCCCGAACTCCCCTTGCCACCTCTCCCCACACACACAGGAGGAAAAATATGAAATGCAGTGATTTGTTCCAGCAGAATTTTGATTTAGGGGGTTAATTCCGTTACTTTCTATTCTTCTAAACTGATGTTTGACTTAAAAAGGGGCAAGGCATCGCACTCGTGTTTGAGGAAAAGCCAAAATGTAG
>NW_009260497.1:905842-934704 GCF_000687185.1 Egretta garzetta | reverse complement strand
GAAGACGTAGCTTTTGCATGATACCACCTTGAGTTATTTTCTTCTTTTGTTTCACAAAATACTATAAAGGGAATAAAAACACCTGAGGCTGAACAAAGGGGGTCCAGACTAACGTGTAACACTTTTTAGTAGAGGTGGGTGAGGTCTTGAAAAAACCCTTGTAGTTGCTTCACTTAATGCTGGAATCCACTGGATCACTTTTTTTTTTGGAGCTACCTATGCACATTTCCAAACTGAAAGGTGTAAATACAAACAAAAGCACAAAGAAAGCACTCACAGGCATCACTTGATGGTACTGTTCCTGAATCCTGTTCCAGCGCCCCTCATATGGGATGCAAGGTACTGACCCAGTTCAGGCTCTTGTTGGTGGCTCAAATGTGCTCGGAAGGTGTCATGGGAGCTTTTATGCCAGGTCAACTCCTTTTCCCCAGCCAACATAAACCCTGTGTCATGAGATCTGGGTAATTCAGAGGTGAAACGACATGCCAGCATCTGATCGGAATCAAATGCACATGGCTGGGATAACCAGAAGTTCCCAGATCCTGAAACCACAGCTCCCCAAAACCAAATTCTCATGAGCCTTTATTTACCCCTTGCACTTCGCTGAACTTCCAGTGGGTAAAGAGAATAAATGGCACGTGAGCTAATCAGCCCACCCGAACCAAATTCTCCGTGTGCACATCAGAGGCATCGAGCATTATTAGGAGACTCCTCAGAGCAGACCCAGCCTGGCTTCCAGCTCGATTGCTCGCGTCTCCCATTCCAGAAGCCAACGAAGCTATACCAAGTCATTCTGGATGCAGATGAACTTTTGAAGCAGTATAGGCACGAGCACACCGCCCTGGCGCCATGTCCAGGTACTTTGGTGTCTTCTCTCTACACTGAAGCTGCCATGTGGCCAGCTTACAGCAACCTTTTTTTTTCTTTTTTTCATTAAAACTAATTGGTTCTAAGCAGGAAGCACTTTTTAATTTCCTTTAGCATTAGAAATAATGTTAGCCGCCATAAATGACATGAAAGACACCTCCCAAAATGCATTTTCAAATGTTCCCTAAATAGCAAATGACATTCAAATCGGATGCAGCCAGAATTGTAATTGGAAGCTGCAGAGAGCCCTCTTTCAGGATTCTCACCATAATTGCCGTTTCACTGAAAAGGTTCACGTAACAAAAGCCTTTGCAAGTAAGGGCCAGCTTCTCCAAAGCACACAGCTAATTCTGCTCACTCTGACGACACAAAGTGCCCCCAAACTCTCGTCAGCCACCAGGTAAACTATGTGAACAGTGTGACCATATAAGCCACAGCGTTGCAAAGCTGAAGGAAAACAGCAGGGAAAGGTTCGCAGGAGGGTGACGAGTACGATATAAGGTCTGGAATGGCTTCTTCATAAAACAACCCAAAACCAAGCAGCCCAATGGGTTGGGATGCTTCATGCTAGGAAAGGGGCAGGTGAGGGGGATTTAACAGAGGGCTACAACATCTTGGGTCCGCTGGAGGGGCAGGCAGGGATGACACGTTAAACCATCTTGTCCAACCCAAGAACCAGCAGTATCAGAGGGAAGTAGGAGATGGTTCATCATGCAACAGGCAGCAGATGCTTGTAAGAAGATGGAGGTGCAGAAAGGTTACAGGGGTTCAAGGCAAGGCTCGGCAAGTGCTTAGAAGGGAGATCCAGCAAGGATTATTAGACAGATGAGTCTTATCAGACACTGAAAATATCCTGAGCTCAAAATAATTAGAGCCCAAGAGAGTACTCAAGGAAAGTATCGTAACTGCTTGCCTCTCCTTACTGTTGTCCAGGAAAGCAATTATGGCTGGTGGGTTTCTGCAGAGGTTTTTATTTAGCAACGGCCTTTACTGAGCCCTCCCTGCAGTGCCAGGTATCAACCCCACCGAGCTATCCCTCCAGGCTCTCCTGGAGAAGGGGAGAGCTACGCAGAAAGAGGAAAAAGTGCAGAGAAACCAACTGATGTCAGGGGGCAAGAAATTAAAAAAAGGGAGGTGGAGTGAGATGAACCCAGATGTATGTGGTTGTATAGGTTGCTCTTGGGACTCTAATCCAGGTCTTACTGACTTCAAGTGAGAGGGAGGAGAGGGCTGAGCTTCTATTTGGGCTGTTGTAGCTGTGATGGTATTAGGAGAAGGGGAAGATTTCAGGGAAGTGTAACACCTTCAAGTAAGGCAGGTGGGGAAAGCCATCAGCCTTCTGGACATGCAAACACCCTACATTGAGCCTGTGAAAAACTCCCAAGTGGCCTGTGTGCACCCCAAAAGCTCACCTATTTCACCCTATATCACCAACTATATCACGCTCGGACTAATAAGAGACGCTACCTCTCCTTCCAAATCTTGACTCCCTGCATCACCGTAAGACAGATGATACCCAAAATAAGAATCAATAACCAGGTTGTGAATAAGGAAAGATGTACCACATAACAAATGGATACTGAAAAGGGCAAGTTCTACGGAGGACACATGATCAAAAGGGCGTGTGTGGGGGGTTACAGTGGAAGCCACACTGCTCAGCTCTTCACACCTTCATGAAGGAACATTTGGAGACGTCCAGAGGACCCAAGGCAGTTGGGAACCCATATCTCAGTGTTATGGGGATCAGCAGCAGGCTTGGTTTCAGCAGCAGGAGGGACAGATCCTGGAACCACAGAAGGAGACGGCACGTTATAGAAACACAGGTGTTTCACACCATTAGAGGCTTATGTTAGTAACAGACAGCTCAAGGAATGATTGGAAAAAACCTAAATTCGCTAATCTCAAAGTCCCTGTCCAGCTCTCCTATCACACCAGACTCTTTTCATCAGTTATCATCTCCTTCCAGCCCACAAGCCCATGCCATCACACCAAGAAACTCATTCCTTCAGTCCTGCACCTCTATCGGGTGGCAGGGGGTGGGTGACGATAAATACACCGTTCACAACAGCAGCTCGCACTACACCCAGGGTGCTCAGAGTAACGTTACCTCTGAGGAAATTATTAAAAGAATCAGGTTAATTTTGCAATTCACACCTGGGCTGCAAATGTGAAAGACTTCGCAGTAATCTCTAATGAAATATTACATTGTTTAAAGAGTTCCCAGTGAAATTCGCCCTTAATTGATTTTTGATCTGTGAAAAAACACTGGGGAGAGAGAGAGGGAAGATGTTCATCATACTCCTGTTTTATCACTTCTGTGAGCCTCTTCCTTCCATTGTTTCCTTTGTCCACAGAGAATCGACACGGCACCGAAGAAAGCAGCCTGGAAGATACTACAAAACTAATAAATAACACTCGAATGGGAATCCTGAACAGCACCATCCTCCTAAATCATCATGCAAAAGGTGAAGTAGTCTCCCAGGACAATGCAGAAATTGGAGAGCGTGGGTTTACAGCTAGCGCTGTCCCAGGCAAGCCCTGTGGGCTGAGGTCTTCTCCATCTGCCCCAGAACCTCCTCAACAAGACCCAGACCGACCGCTCGTGCGGCTGCATGTTTCATCTCGTGCTCAGAACATCACGGGGGAGCTTACGCCAGATATGAATGACACAGAGCAACAGCCCAAAATATCGACTGCGAAATTCTGACAGAAAATTCATTACAGCATCAGCGTCCAGATCGGGATGCACCGGGGCAGGAGCAGCTGCTGCAGCCCAGGAAGCAGGTCGGTATCAACTCCCGAGCTAATTCACTGAAAAGCCCTTCCAAAAACCAGCAGCAAACTGTCATAAAGCAAATGACCAAACAGTAAAACATAGCTAGAAGAGGCAAGAGGAAACCCAGCTATAAACATCACCAAAAAAACCTCCTGAAAGAGATGACTGTAAACCACTAGCCACTTGATAAGTTTTTAACTAACATTTACAGCAGCCAGAGCGCTCATTTTGCATAAACCTGAGTTAATGACAGAAAAAAAACCCAAAAAACCCCAAACGCAAAGAAAATTATGTGCAAAAGTTTTCTGCTGTACAGAGCCACGTTGAAGACTTGCCAGCTGAACAGGCACTGTAACACCTTCCACAGCAAGCAAGTTGTGACGGGTGTGATAGCAGGTTGAAATCTGGGAGGCTGTCAAGTGAAGTGGAAGTCCCTGGACACACCGAACACCTTCAACAAGAAAGCTTTTGGTAAAAAAACAGAGTATCTATTAAAGAGTGGAGATGAGAAGAGTCCTCCAGAATTATGGAAAAACTAAGTAGTGTCAGGTTAGTGAAAGAGAGGCAAACCAACTGCTGCGGTAGAGGGTGAGGTGGTTTTTCCCCCTCTAAGCATGGTTGGGACAGCTAGGACTTCTACACAGTCCCAAGCAGAGTTGAAATGCCTTAAAAAATAAAGTTGTCTGGAAAACAGGAAGCATTAATGGCATTGGGCAAGTGGCAAACATGAGATCCATCACAGAGACCAGAAATGGAAGAGCACGTCCAAACCAGGCAGCTGGTAAAACATGACCAGCAGCCCGGGTGCAACACTACTGTAGAGAGCACCACAAGCTGGGATGGTCACAGAGAGATCACAGTTGTGGGGCAACTCATTGGCTATTTTTCCCATCTGCCATCAGAGCTATTTCCCAGACTGACACCCGTTTCTTCTCTAAACCCTCCATTTGGCCCCAAAGGGAATTTGGATCTTTATGAACTTTCCCAGTCTCTACTTAGAATCACAGAATCATTGAGGTTGGAAAAGCCCTTTAAGCTCATCAAGCCCAACCATCACCCTAACCCTGCCAGCCCACCACTAAACCCCGGCCCTAAGCACCTCCTCTGTCCGGCTTTTAAATCCCCCCTCCTCTCAGGCAGTTGTAGGGAGTGATAAGGGCTCCCCTCAGCCTCCTCTTCTCCAGGCTGAACACCCCCAGCTCCACCAGATGCTCCCCAGCAGCCTTGGGCTCCAGACCCCTCCCCAGCTTCCTTGCCCTTCTCTGGACATGCTCCAGCCCCTCCATGTCCTTCTGGGAGTGAGGGGCCCAACCCTGAACCCAGCATTCAAGGGGCGGCCTCACCAGTGCCCAGGACAGGAGCACGGTCACTGCCCTGCTCCTGCTGGCCACACCGTTCCTGATACAAGCCAGGATGCCGTGGCTCTCTTGGCCACCTGGGCACACTGCTTGTGTACTTGGCATACCACATTCTGGCATCAAGCAAAACCAGACTCTCCTGCCTTGGCACTGTGAGGTCTGTGTGCCTCCGCTAAGATGCTGAGCACCTTGGATATCCACTGGTATCTCATCACTTTGGGTTTAGAGGTTTTCAGCTCTTTAGATTAGCTCTAAAGCTCTTCCTCCCCATGCCCCTAAACCCCAAGCATTTTTGCTCTGGGTCCCCACCTCAAGATGTCCCCTTGTTCACCTGCTGCCTCTCAGCCTGCTAACTTCACCCACAACTGGCAGAGATCAACAGAGCAAGGTGAAAGCTTGGTGAAGTGGCAAAATAACGAGGGAAAAGACCATTTAGCAAGTTACTGATTAGGATGAAACTCACTCCATCCAGACCCAGCTCAAATATTTAGCTTGAGTGAACAGGACCTGAACAGCTGAAAGCTGCAGGGAAGTCAGATGAACCCTGGCTCCTTTTAGGCAAGGTGGCTCAAGAACAAGAGCCTGATCTGAACTACAGCTTCCGAGCTGGGAAGGGAGGCCCAGCGAGCTGTCCCACAGCCTGTGCAAGGCCAGAGCCGTAGCCTAACCAGAGCTGAGCCCCAGCACAGGCAGCCACACCCTGCAAAGAAGGGTCCCAACTTGGCTTGGGGACCCCAACCCAAACCGCCTTCCAATCGGCATTGTCAGTAAATGTATCTGGACAGAGTAAAGTCAAGATGCCCTCAATGCTGCCACACCCTAGCTTTTAATATTGATGTCTGCTAATTTAATTAATCTTTTTCATTGAGTTAATTAATTATATTTAATTTTAGGGGTTTTAAATGAGTGATTTAAAAAGTACCCAAGCTCCCATTTTATTGGGGATGGTGCAAGAAACGAAATACAGCAAAATTTTGTGCATAGTTACACTAGTTAATCTCGGATCCAGTCAAACTCCAATATAAGAGGATGTTTCACTGAGATAACAAGTTACTCCACGCCAGCTGCCACATGGTAACCATCCATGTGCTTACTCTCAGCCTACGACAAACATGACACAAGCTGATTAAGAGGCCGTACCTCAACCGCCATCCTCAAATAGCTTGCTGCTCAGTAACTCTTTATGTGTCTAAACCCATGATAACAGCACGTTTCCTTCAATTTTATATCACTAACATAAGAATTATAATACAGTTCTTATGGGAACGATCAGATCAATTTTGCCTTTTGTAAAGCATGCGCTGGTTTAGATGCCCAGCAAGAGGTTGTGCATCTCGGCTACCACCAGAGGACTTTTTATCATTCATTTAATATCTGTCTGTGAGAACCAGTGACATTTCAACCTCGCTTGTGGGGCTGAGGGAATCACCTGGATGGGATTTGAACACAGTGGTTCACCTGCAACCATGAGTTTGACCCTTAGGTAGGACTCGGCTGGCATCAGTCTCTTCTCTACATGAGCAGAAAGGTAGAAGCCCCAAAGGAAAGCTCTCTCTGGAAGCTCTCCATCTGAATTCCAAGGCCATCTTGTCCCTACCAAGTGGAGGATCTTCCTTCTGCAATTCTCCCTCGGCTGCCTTGTCTGGACCGTCAGGCTGAGCATCTGGTGCATTTCATCATCATCGCAAGAAGTGAGACCTTCAGTTCCGAGTTATGGAGGGACCTGCAAGATTGTCCAAGAAAAATGTGGGCTTGATTATAAAAATACACAGATTTCTCCAGCTCAGATTTTCCTAGGCAGGTTCGAAACCATCCAACGTCACCTCACAACCACAAAGAGCCACTATATGTGAAGTCTAGCTCTTCGGCCTCAGTTTCTTGGGCATAATCACACACAGTTAATTTAAAAAAATTCAACATCAGCAAAACCATTTCACACTCTGCGCAGCCCTTTGCCTTCTGGAACAAAATAAGTGGACCATCCCTGTGTACCAGACATCAGGGATATCCCTGGAAGATGACAGGTTCCAGGACAGCCCCAACCGAAAGACCTTCAGCTAGCTCTTTTAGAGCTAGTCACATCTGCAGATCTTAAAAAGCACCTTTTATGTCAGGTACCTGCCCTATCTCGCAGGCACAGAAGCTAATGCACAAGGATGGAGAGCGATCTAAGCAAGGTCACAATGCCCAGGGGCAAGGATACAACTGGGAGCCAGGTCTCTCGGGTCCCATGCTACTGCTCTATCCACTCTGCCTGGAGATGGAGGTACTTGTCTTGTTGCCTGAGGTACAATTTAGTGTACTCCTTACCCTGTTCCTTCAAATGGAAGGGTCTACGCTCTCGATTTGATTTTTCTGCCTTGAAAGCCTGCTCCTCACCAATTCACATTCATCTGTCTCGTTTCCCTTGTTCTTTGTACACTGTCATTTTTCTAACAGCAACGTATTCAACTACATCATCCCAGGCATTTTATTTGTGTGGTTCTGCTCTAACGGCGAGTTTCAAATTATGCCTTGCTTTCCGTTTTGCTTGAGTGTAAAAACGTCGTGTAAAAACGAACGATCCCTCTGATGGAGGCTTTCAGGCTTTCTATTTGAGGAACAGCATGCAGCTTTTTTTTTTTTTTTCTGGGAAGCAATGGGAGAAGGATCAATCCAGCTTTTGTTTTACAGATTGCTACAATAGATAGCTTCCCCGTAGGGAGTGTTGCAGTACTATATTATGCTTATATAAAGGGTAATGACTAGGAACTTGGAGAACTCTACCCTTAGGAAGTGCCTGACAAGCGAGAACAGCAGGTGTGGAAGAAGAAGAAAGCCTAAATACCTTTCTGTCCTGACTTTCTCTTCTTTTGTATTCGGAGACTGAACTCGGTGTCAGAAGCAAGTCGACTCCTGCAGGTATGTGAAAGCGGAAAGGTCTGAATATGGCAAGAAAGAAAACCCAAACAAGCAGGGGAAAACCGCTAGTAGAGCGGTAGCCCCAACCCCTGTCCTCAAGCAGGTGGCCTGGAAAGGAGCTGTGTTCAGCAACAGGAGGGTCTTTAGCTCGCTACAGGAAAACTGGGAAATTACGAGAGGGGCTGGATAACAGAGAAAACAAAGGGACGGCGAGCATGCTGCTGAGGTCCCCCCTGAAAGGCTGCTTCGTGTTGTGAGAGCCTCTGGCCATGTCAGCAGCAAGCTGCAAAAAAACCCCACATAAAACCCTGGATAGGCTCCACAGAGATATTTTTGACCCACATAAACCTCAAATGCAAAAGGTCTCATCTCCGCCCTTGTAGACCTGATGTGCCTTCATGCTGCTAAACAGCACAAGCCCACCACAGGGGGAAAAAAAAACCCTCAAAAGAGGTACCCTTTGCTTTGTGTATAGTAGGCACAAAAGGTGCAAAAGCCCAAAGGGGAGACACAGAAAATGCCACCAAGGTGCATGAACAGCCTGAAGCGCACAGGCCTGCAGTAGAAACTCAGGCAACAGCTCAGGGAAAGCACGCGAGGGTCACAGCCCAGCGCAGAGGGAGGCCCAGGATGCAGGCTGCAGCTCCATGCCATGCAGCAAATGGCTCTCCGGGGCCGAATGAGAAGTTGCTGTTTGCTTTGTTTGGCCCTGATGAAGACACAGCCTGGACCCAGAAGGTTGGGTCTCTCTGCTCTTATCCAGAGCCTTCCATCACCTCAAAGGCCGAGCCAGAGCTGTAACAGGGGCTTTCCCAATTTTGGGGGTCACACCCACCTAGATCACATCTGTTTCCTGCCCTGGGTGTGTGCTCAGCTCCATGACTCCAACTTTAGGTGGTCTTTGAGAGCAACTGAAATAAACACAATTAAGTAAAAAGCAGTAGGAGATGCCCTGAATGGAGACCTGCATGAGATAACCGAGGAACAAGAAAACCCCTATGAATGACACTAAACACCGTAAGTGTTACAAAAAGCAGAGTAATAAAGGGGCAAGAAGCTGCTTGGACAACAGAGCACTGCACGTTTGCAATGCACATAGACTGGAACAGCCCAAGGATATGGTTTGCATCTGTTTCCAGGCTGTTTCATGAAACCAGCAGTTCACAAACCAGCAGGAAAAGAGTTGGTGGAGCCTATCATCGGTGAGCGTGCTGGACAGCAAAGACCTCCCCCGTGCTCTGCTAGGAAAGAAACAAAGATGTACCAAAATACGGCCAAATTGAAATGACTCTACCAGCCCCAGCACCATGAAGACAACATGAGTCATAAGATGAATACCAAGGGAAACTACAGAGACTGAAATAGTGGTGCAGTCAGTGCAGAAGATGCTATGTGAGCCTAAAATACAACTTCATCCATGAAGCTGCGATGCAAAAGCTGCAGGAAGGAACATACAGTAAACGCACGTGCCAGGAGCAACTGGAAGAGGGAGTGACCTCCACAATCCCCACATCTCTGCAAGAGAAATCATCAAATGGTATTTGAAGGAGTGGGATGGCTCAAGCACACTACAACCACTACTGGGTGAGAGGAGAGCAATACAGCAATATCCTACAATAGCAACACAGAGTGAGAATGCACTGCATTAAAAGAAAACCATTATGAGAGCAATAGGCATTTCTGGTCCAGAAACGTCCCCATTGCAGGATAAACCATGAGGCGAAGGAGCCTTGCAAAACAAATAATTAAAAAAAAGAATCAACATGTTTGCATGCCACTGAGCAAATTCACCACTGGTCAGAGAGGTCACAAGCGACCGAGGAAATACTAATTCCTTTGGAAAAAGCCAAACGATTCAGCAAACTTTAGCTCTGGAAGCAGAACGCACACAAAACATGCGGTTTGGGATGAGGGAAGCTGCAGCCTTACCGTAGTCTGGACACTGGCAGTCGGAGGTGCGGGGCCGGGAACGCTCCCTGGGATCCAGTCTGCAGGGGGAGATCTCCAGTGCCACCAGCAAGTTGCACAAACGATGCCCCGGCATTGGGATCCTCTCTCTGATGCTGCTACGCTGATGGAATTCCCCATACGTGGTTTAAGATCCAGGGTACAAAGACCAACTCCTCTCCGACTGCTGGCAACAGCCAGGAGGGGAGAGCTAAACCCGAGATGAAACAGTGGATCATACACAAGTGATCTCCCATCCACAGGTTACAACCCTATCCCGCAAAGCAAAAGCTGACATCCAAAGGTATTAGAGAGGCTCTGAGATTATTAGAACTTGTGAACGATCCAATAAAACATCTTCCCAGTCCTACTGTCCCCCAAAGGCAACGCCTGGACAAACACCCATTACAGCCGCATTAAGACAACGCAGCAACAATAAAACACGTGCAGTTTTTCCAGAAATGCCATGATGTGAACAGGGGTGAAATCAAACCACACGATGGCGGGGAACGGGGGCCTAAGTCACCCCTCGTACAAAAGGACCAGCTAATACCTGTGGTCATAATGACCCCCGGAACAAGTCTGTTTTGCTGTAGAGTCTGTGTACAAAAAGAGATGCAATATCTATTCCAAGTCAGTAAAGCTTCAGGAAGGAAACCTCGAACCAGTGCTGAGTGGTTTTTTTTAAAGCCACAGTTTGCCATCCAAAATATCTCCCGCGCCTCCCCCTCAATCCAAAATACCAGTATATCGGAAATATCTCTGCCACGTGCTGCAGAAAGGAGGGCTGTCCTCACAGATGCGCCTCTCTCAGCATCAGCATGGGGTGCGTAGAGCTTCACCCCAAAATAAATTCAGAAAACTGCTCAAGGATATGAAAAGCATCAAAACAAGCTAGCCACTTTGCTGACTCCAGAGCAAGGCTTGGCTAGCTTGCAGGAGCTACACAAGGCAAAGCTTTCTTCTGCAGGAGCTCCCATGCATTGTCCCACCAGGACGAGCAGACGCCAGAGCCGGCACCATGCTGCATCCTCTGAGCATGGAGCTCAGCACTGGCAATGCAGGCACCGCACCGGGGCCGCCAATACAGAGGGGCTCTCCGGATCAGGTCAGGGCCTTTCTGGCATAACTGGAAAGCCAGAGGTGCCATAAAGCCATGACAGATGCCACTGGAGGCCACCGATCTTCCTCCTGTCCCCAACTCTACCCACAGCATTCCCGAGAGCTCCTTTTCTGCAGGTTAAGTTGAGCAGAGGCAGGGGTGTCAGAGGTCTGGCAAGAGTCAAACGCATATGGAAATGCTGATCAGAAAGCAGAGACGTACATGAGACACACGCCATCCCTGAGAGACTCTCACAGCACGGCAGGAAGGGGCCTGGCACCGAGAACACCACCTTATCATTAATCTCTCCTCTTTGGCCATCCCACAGGGAAATAAGGAACTACAGAAAACGCGGTGAAGCCATTTGGCAGCAGGTTAATCCCAACACCCACATTCCAACAGCAGGCTCCAGTTTACCCAACTGCATTTTGGTACCATTTACCTGGGAAAGGAAACCGAGCCAGATCGTTAGCACCGGGCCACACTAACAGCAAGAGCCAAATCAGCAATTCAGATGGCTATGAATTAGCTAAAACAAAGCTGCAGAGAAAGATCAGGGAAGCAAGTCATCACCAGATGGAAAAACACTCCTGCTTGGGTGATGCTGGGTGTCTGCATCCAGCATCTCTGGCCCCTGGGTGACTCCAGCCAGCGGCACGGGGATGAGCAACAAGAGATAAAGACAACACGCAGATGAACACCAACCTTGCTGAAATAAGCAGCCTAAGAGTCCCAAAATCACAGCCTGTCTGATCCTGGGAAAAACAAACCCATTTCCACGGGACCAGCTGCCCGTGGGAAGCAAGCTTAGATTGAGCATGCAATTCCCCACTCCTGCCATGCCCCCAGACGACTAACACCTTCCCCTCCATGGACCCAAGAGAGCAGCAGCGGAAGGTGAAACACCAGCGGCACGAGGCAAGCAGCAGGAAGGCAAAGAAGAGGCTGCCCCAGCGTCCCCCCACCTGCAAGAGAGATGCTCTTGCTGCATTTTCAGGCGAGTGCCGCAGACAAGGCGCTTGCTATGGAGCACAACCAGAGCACCTCGCGCAGATGGAGCGCAGGGGGTCCAGGCTGCTGCCTGCCCTGCCACAGGAAAGCCATGGTGCTGTGACAGATGGCAGAGGGCACTGGGATAAACTGGGATGGCAGGGGGACCAGGCAATCTAAGGATCCTGAATACAAGACGAGACGCGTCTGCCAGGGACAGTTAAGCAGCGTTGCTCTGATTGGGGTGGGAGACCACTGAACACCCCAGCCCACACGGCCGAGCCTCACTGGATATGACATGACCTCCATTAGAGCTGCAAAGGCAGCAGAGCTGTGACACCTGGGCATACATGCACCTACCTCCCCCTCTGAGACCTTCTCACCCATGCAGAAGAGCAGGTCACGATGCTGCCCCTTGAGTGCTGGGTTCAGGGTTGGGCCCCTCACTCCCAGAAGGACATGGAGGGGCTCAGCGAAGGACATGGATGGGCAACGAAGCTGGGGAGGGGTCTGGAGCCCAAGGCTGATGGGGAGCGTCTGGTGGAGCTGGGGGTGTTCATCCTGGAGAAGAGGAGGCTGAGGGGAGCCCTTATCACTCCCTACAACTGCCTGACAGGAGGGGGGAGCCGGGGGGGGGTCGGTCTCTGCTCCCAGGGAACAGGTGATGGGACAAGGGGAAACGGCCTCAAGTTGTGCCAGGGTAGGTTTAGGTTGGACATTGGGAAAAATTCCTTCCCCGCAAGGGCTGTCAGGCACTGGAAGGGGCTGCCCAGGGAAGGGGTTGAGTCCCCATCCCTGAAGGGATTTAACAGCTGGGCAGACGAGGTGCTTAGGGTTTAGTGGTGGGATGGCAAGGTTAGGGTAACAGTTGGGCTTGATGAGCTTAAAGGGTTTTTCCAAACTCAACGATTCTGTGATTCTATGATTTGGGGGTTTCTGCCAGCGATGCCCCTGCCGTGAGCCTAGCCGCTTGCAGGCAGTAGCAGCAAGAAGCAGAAGGCTCCATTCAGGGAGCTGCAGGTCCCCCTGAGCACGCTCCCATACCCCAGCTATGCCTGAACACAGATGTACCCACTTTGCAAGGCAATTCAAGCTCTGAGACCCCGGGGTCTCCATCACTGCGATGGTTGTTCCCAATTTGCAAGCGTTGACGGCACGCTCGCTGAAGCCAACGAGAGCGGGGCTGCCTGCATGGGCTGGAGCGGTTATTGATTTGCTACGCGACCTTGGATAAGCCACTTAACCTCAGCTTCCTCATCTGTATATTGGGAATTATGGGACTTGCAGAGTGCCACAAATTCATCAGAGGGAACTACTTAAGAGCCCTATTATGATTTAATGGGATTTCCCACTTCAGAATTACTCCTATGAGGATTGAAGCAGCTGGACTGGGATATTCATAACTCTGACTCCTACTGCAAGTGCAGAGGTTTGGGTTTTTTTTTTTAATGGTGTCCCTCCCCTAAAAACATCCATGTAAATCTTCTAGCTCAGGAGCACACAGTCTAAGTGTGCCCAAGTTCAAAGCTCTTCACAAACACTTATGTAAATTACTTTGGCATCGTCAGTCGTCCGTGCTAACAAGCTCCTTGCCCAATTCATACAATTTCAAACACACAGAGTTTCACACCACGAGCTGTTGTGGGAAGATGCTCAGCTGGGTTCTCGTGGTGTGAAGTCTGCCCAAATTAAGCTGTAAACTGCCACATAAGGGCTCCCCGGAAGAATTAAAAATCCATAGGATCATCTTAAAAGCTAAATTCAGTAATGACACCCCGATTCTCTCAGGAAGGCCAGGCCCAAGGTCCAACCTCACCTGTGGTGCAAGTAAGCGCGATCCCACCCTTCACAGTGAGGTTTAAATCACTTCATGCCCACCACAGCACCAAGCCTGCCCCCAAGCTACGTGATGTGCCGCTGCCTGACATAAAAGGGGCTCTGAAGCTGCCAAAGAACCACCAGTCCATCGATTTGCAAAGCAATTTGAGACACCTTGAGGATGAAGCAGGCTATGTGGTGAGAAGCTGAAAACAAACGGCTTCTTTTGTGGTGGATGTTTTCCCAGGGAAACGAAGACAAAAACCCACCATGTTTGGGTCTTGGTCCGACTCACGCTCTATAAGCACGCTCGCAGACCAATACGCACCACCGCGTCTCTTCAAGACCACAGGACTAAACCTAAAGAGCTTTCCTAGGCTAACTTGCTCCTCCCCAAGGAACTTAAACAATTCTGAGGCTGAGGAACACCTCCTTCTGCCCCGTCACACTCCCGTGCTCCTGCCTCACCCTTCCCTGCATCGCCCACACAGTTGCTGGGTATTTATTCTCTTCTGTTTTATTTGGATTTTCTCTGAGCGGAGTCATTAATCTTCCCCACAGATGCACAGCTCTGACAGCTAGGGTCTTGACACCTCCAGCGCCAGAGAAGGACATTCTCATACTCTTTTCCTTTTTTTTTTCTTCCCTCCTTTCTCTTTTTAAAGAAACCCTTCATACCTCACCAGCCACAGGGTTTTGATTAGAAGGTCATGTGAACTGGAGACAAGGGGGCCGTGGGGGAGGAAGGCAAGGGAAGAGGATGCAACTCCCACGAGGAACTCCCAAAGTCCCACTGAAAAGGTCAGCATGCTTTTGAGTCATCTGTGCTGCTCCCCGACACAAAAAAATATACTCAGCCCAGCACAGAGATACTTGATAAAGAGTCTAATGAAGTGGAAAGAGGGTTGTAGGAAAAGAATAGTCCTCTCTCATCCTGACAGCCCATGATGCTCCATCTGGTTGCTATGGAGACTTAAAAAGAGAAGGGGGTTTTGTTGTCTTGAAGGGCCTTCTCCCTTCCCAGTAACCTTGACCTTTTCCAGGTTTGTGTGTTTGTGTGCATGTGTATGTATTTATAAAAAAAAAAAAAAAAAAAAAAAAAAAAAAGAAAGGAGATAAGGAATTCCATTTCTTCTTATCTGGTCATGGCTCACTGGTTGGCACTGATGCATGTGGGGGGCCGTCAGCTTGTCTCAGCGTATAGATTTGGAGGGGGATAAGTGCAAGAAAATACAGAGGGGAGCAGTTAATTAAGGCTGATATTGCAAAGGACATTGTTTGCTGAATAATGAATTCCATATGCTTCGGAAACACAAGTGCAATTAAAGGTGTGAGAGATGAAGGGCAGGAGAGGAGCGAGAGGTCATACATTACCATACAAAATGGCCCCAATGGCCCTCCAAAGCTAGGGGTTCAAAACAAAAAAAAACCCGCCATGTATTACAACCAGAGATTATTTCTCATAAGCAAGGCAGAGGTGTTGCTGCTGGTTCCCACAGGTGAAGAAGGGTTACCAGTAGTTGACAGCCATTAGAGAGTGATGAGAGAGTCATTTAGACTTTGTTGATTTAGTTGAAAGCAGTTTGCTTTACGTGATACACAAAGCAAGATGAATGCGGAGTTAAGCAGATGGGCTAATGTGGAATAAGGCTGCGGACGAGAAGCTCACGTTCATTCCCTCCCCGTGATGTGCAGAAGCCACCTACTTTCCAGTTTCAGCCAGCCCGACAGTCAAGCAGAGATGCTCAGAGATAGGGTTGTCCCTAGGAGTCCACAAATTTGCATCCTCGGTTGTCCCCCGCAATACCTGGCCCCCTCCTATGTCCCACAGAGACACCTTCCACCCTCCCCATCTCCTTCCCAAGGGAGAAGGAGAAACGTGATTTTGGAGTTTGTGCCTTCAGCTTGGGTCCTCTCCTGGCTCAGAGGCCACTACAGATCCTCCTGCTCACTCTCCATTTGAGGGCACCATTTTCCATGTTCCATCATGTCATGGGACAGACAAGCAAGCGAGGAAAGATGATAGAAAAACATTGGGGATAAGAGCCACAAAGCTTGGCTTAGAGAACTTTGATATCAAGAGCGGAACAAAGACATGAACTGTTCCCTGCCATGAGCTCTACAACAGAAAACGAGCCAACAGGCTCTATGCAAGACCACAGCCTCCTCCAGGAGTAAGACCTGGATTTAGATGGAGTGTTGTGCAACCCCAACTTTAACAAACAAAGATAATTTGTCTCAGATGAGATGGTCAGAATCTGACACCACTTTATACCTGGTTTGCTCAAGTTGTAGACTAATGGAAACCTGATGTCTAGGATGTCTTTGAACTCCTCCCAATTACCAGCAATAGAAGCGTCCCAGGGTCAGGTTCCTAAGTCCTTTAGGGATTTAATCTCCCTGTCCCTAAGGAGATTTTGGATAAGGTTTATGGTCACCACTAACCCTGTGTCTGTGCACCCCCTAAATTAACACAGCACTGACCCGAGCAAGGTAAGAAATTAATCTAAATGAAGTCCCCAATAAGTAACCTTGGTAGCTGCCTGTTCTCCACCCTCCAAGCCCAGGGAAGCTTTCTCAGACTCTGACTTGAAGCAACTCTACTCCACTTGCTGGTCCTGACAGCCTGCCACGTCACCACTCCGAGCGAGAGGAGAGTGCAGCAAAAATAATCATAAGCAATTTATTGGAAAACATTTCTCTGTCAGCTGAGAGTGCTGTTGATACGATCGCCTTTTCATTTTCTGCAAGACTATGCGTGCGTGTGTGTCTCTCCCCCAACCCATCTCTCAAGCTTACGATCTGAACAGTCGCCTGGGCCTGCTTGGCCATTCCCAGCCTGCCAAACCATTTTCAATCATAAGATCCATCTCCTCCTGCTCAAGGCTGCCTTGTCTTCATATCCTTGGAGATCAGATGTCTGTTCTCCCTTTTATCACTTGAGCTGCACGTGTTTTGATTGTAAACACCCTGATAATGCTCTTGTTAGCCCCTCACAAGTGAAATAATAAAGGACAGATAACATTTCTAGCCGTGATACTTACACCGTCATCCTACACTGAGATAACACGGAGCAGACAGCCTGTGAGTCTGTCTTACTCCGATAAGGATCTTGTCACCGTAGATACAAAACAGATAAACTTTCTAAAATAATATCCTTGTCCATGTCCCTTTGCTCAAGTTGGATAACAGAGTGATTCCTCTCCCTCCCCCCCCCCAAGCATATTTACAGTTCCTACCATCCCCATCACCCACAAAACACACCCCTGATGTGTTACAAGACAGGAATTTACATTTCTCACCCAGGGGAGAGCAGCCGACAGATAGCATCTTGCAGGATCATGGTTTGGGTGCATCCAGCCAGAAAATGGCCGTGATCACCAGCACCTTGCCTGGCAGATCAGTGAACACCACCTAAGGCGTCTTGTGCTACCCATTGCAGCCCAGTCGAACCTGAGTCATCCATACGCACAGACCCGACGTATCTCCCTGTTCCCCAAAACCCACCCAGCATCAGCGCGGGCCACCGCAGCAGTGAGAGCCACTTACCGAAGGGAGCACTGCAGCAGGTAACAACCTTCAGAGCCCGTCTTTATCCATGGTAACTACAAGAGATGCTTGACATTTCTGTGTTGAAGCATTTCTTAAATGAAAGATGGCTTTGCAATCAAAATGAATACACGTGGAGAAAAATCTCCAATTGGGTTTGAAGTTGCCAGGCTTTGAAATTGGAAGCTGAGTGTTTCCCTAATAAAGTAAAATAAAACACAATAAAATTCTAACAGTTACTCAAGAAACACACCTTGCAATTCGAAACTACTGTAACCCTTGGGAGATGATTTTTTTGGTTGTTTGGGTTTTAGGAAAGTACTTTTAAATAGTTAATAAAGTATTTTGAAGAGCAAAAACATCCAAAGGAAATGTTCCTAAATTGACACTTTCTGTAAAAAAAAACAAACAAGGTGAAGCGTATGTTGGTGATCTACCATATTTAGCTGTCTCACGGCAAACGGCAACAGCCAATGCCCAAGCTGCTGACATTTTAGTGGTGATGGGTCCGTATGGTCTCCCCATCATAGAAAATAGAAGAATTTATTCTCCTCATGGTAAATATTGACCCTGGCTTTGCTTCACTGAATATTTACCTCTTGGGTCAATAAATCATCATGTTCATCTCAACAGAAGTCAGTATCTGCTTATTATTATATTAACCTTTACAAGGCAGATAACTGTTGTTTTCCCCTATAATAAGATATTGCACAAATTGGATAACTAAGAAGGATTTCTTTGCGATATTATTTTTTTCACCACCCCCATTTTTGCTCAATCAGAGGCACATGAAGCAGCGTGCATTTAATACATCGCATGGGGCTGCTTTCCTCCTACAACCAGCTTTCAGAGAGCACGTTAAGAGCCCCAGGACAAGTCCTGGGCCATCTGGAAGACACACACGCATGGTGCCTTGTCTTCTGGCCATGGTCATAAAATTGCGGCATCATTTGGGTCTCACAGGCACATGGTCAAGCTTTCATCCATTTTCAGCCAGGTGTTAGCACGAGGCTTTTACAAAAGTGCACATCACAGAAGACATGGAGACCCAGCCAAAATTTGGGAAGAAAATAGATATGTGAATTTGTGAGGAGGGATGGCAAGGCAGAAGGACAGATGGAAAGCACGGAGATGAAGGCAGAAGGAAAGAAGCCTGACACAAAGGAAAAAAAGTGAATCTTCATTACGGAGCGAAAAGGCCACGTGCTGAAGTTGAGCCCAGCCTCCATTCCCCAACGCCCAGGAACAGAGGGGGAAAAAGCAGCAGGAGATACCTGGCGAGGCAGCACTTGCTCCCCTCCTGTCACCAGCCTTTGTAGATTAAAGACAGCATGGCACTTCTTCAAAAGTGCAGAAGACAGCCTTGACATCCTGGCAAATTCATCCCTTCAATAAAAATAAATGACTTCCAAGGCTGCATGTGAGATATGGCTACGCATATTTCCCCCCCCTGCCACTATCAACCTCACCGCTTTGTAAAGCAATTTGAGATACAGTTCCTTAGCTATTAAAGTTACAATAAAAATATAATTCTCTTTTATATCTTAAGCTCAAAAGCTCCTTTAAATATGATATATACATTTCTAGGCTGAAATCTAGGTTTTAACTGTGTTTCTTTTATATGAAAGTGCTGCCCACAGATGCCATCCAGACTCCCTATATAGAGGAAACCAAACGCTGCCCATGCACTTATCATATGTTTTGTTAGAGTCACAGAATCGTTTAGGTTGGAAAAGCCCTTTAAGCTCACCAAGCCCAACCATCACCCTAACCCTGCCAGCCCACCACTAAACCCTGGCCCTAAGCACCTCCTCTGCCTGGCTTTTAAATACCCCCAGGGATGGGGACTCGACCCCTTCCCTGGGCAGGCCCTTCCAGTGCTTTACAGCCCTTGAGGGGAAGGAATTTTTCCCAATGTCCAACCTCAATAGAATACAATAGAATATGTTTCCCTAGCCTGGTACTCTGAGCATATCTGCCCAGTGAGGGGTGGTTGGCCTTGAGTAGCTGCTGGGAGTGCGACAGGAGAGAGCTGAAGGGGAGGGGTAAGGTTTGAGGGTTATAAAAAAGGCTGATTTAGAAGGATATTGGGGTAGAGAAGGGCAGAGAAGAAACAGTACAAAGTCATACCCATAATCGGTATTAACCACCGCTGGAGTCCACTGATTGACTACAGATCCAAACATGCTCCAAAGCATCCCCCTGTTTATAAACATTCACTTCCAAAAGCTTCCGAGCTGCTGAACAAAACCAAACCCCAGCCGTGATATGTGATACACAGGAAACAAGGCAGAGCAAACACTGTGGCAGGAAGAAAGCCTGGGACAGCAAATACAGAGCCCCAAGGGACAGATACCATGGAAAACACAAGGAAAGCATGCTTTCCCGTGGGGTATGGACACCTATAGCCAAGCAAAGGGGGAAGAACTCCACCAGGTTTTCCAGCAGCATGGAGAACCAATATGAGTTTTCAGCAATACAGGAACTTCCTTGAAAGGCTCCTGGCTTCAAAATGCACCGAACACTGTATACATGTACACCGTGTATACGATACACCTTCAAAATACAACAGAACAGTGATACTAGGCACTTGGGATACATGGCTGGCGCCCACCACAAAACCCAGGTTAATCCAGGCAGATGCTGAAGCCTCATCAGCAAACAGCAGCTCCAGAGAAAAGCCAGCTAAGAAGTACCCGTTCCTCCTCTCCTACGCTAGGAAAAAGCCTGTCTTTGGAGTAATCCCACTTCACTCAATGTACTCAACTTTTCCAGCAGGGAAAATTCTGTGTGTCTGGTTCCCTTCAACAAGGAAAGGACAGGCTACAGCCAGCTCAGCTAACCTGAGAATACCTTGTGTATCGCTCACAGAGTAGGTACTCTGAAATACCAGGCTGAGCAGCTCAGAGGACGAAGGACGTCTACGCCCAAGGCCACATTTCATCTTGACAGTGCCTCACTGCAAAGACAAGGATAGGATCCCAAGCCCACCTCCCAGGGGCAGGAGGCTTTCTGCTACAACAGGAAAGCAGCAGCAGAGGAGCGCATGCTGGATGGGATCATTCGCATGGGATGATGGGCTTACAGCCAGTCCAAAAACTTTGGGGTTTTTTTTTTTTTGTCTTGTTTTTCATGTGGTGGAACTGGAGGGTTTCCTGCTCTGCTCAGAAAAGACCGGAAATAACCTTTGCAATTAGCACTTGGCAGAACAAGCTCCTGTCCACAATAAATTAACGGAACCAATTAGGCAGGAGGGAAAAATAATCAGATGCCATAAGGTAAATCCTGGCTCTGCCAGGGTATGAGCAGAGGCCGTTCTGGAGCATGGTCACTCTGCGATATCCTGCTGGGTGCGAGGTGGGACAGGCAAAGGCTTCCTCCCAGTGCCCAAGCCTCGCCCCAGGAGAGGGAGGGCAGGAAAGTCAAAGCACGCTTCTTTTTGAAGCCTGTCAGATGAAATTTATTGCGTTGCTCTCACCTCATTCATGGCAACCACACCCCAATGGGGCAGATCAGTTCCCTCAAGAAATGAAGCTAGGATATGACGGGTGGCTAGCACTGCCGTTTAACCATTTCCTTTAGCTCTGTTTGTTCAAAGGCCTTAAATTGGTCCACAGTGCATCTCGTAGCTATAGGGTCGGTGCCTATGACTGTGCCTGGACAGCCTGTAATGGGGACATTGTGGAGCAATGCTGCATACCCCACCAAGCCTCCCCTGCTGGTCACAGCCAGGGAGGAGCTGGCTGACCTGATCAAGACACAGAGTTGTAGCCAGTGCCACTTACCAAGACTAAAGAGACTGCCAGGACAGGGATGCATGCCATAAAACCTTCCCAAGGTTGAGCTGTCCTCAGTGGGTTAGGCAAGACCAAATACAGCCTGAAATAATAAAAACACTGACTTTTCAGCCCCTCCTAGTCAACACCATCTGGCCCTCCATCCAGCTGAAGTAGAAAACTGTATTTCAGCTTTAGAGAGATCTTTGGTCCAGCATCCCATGAAAGATCATGCTGATGCACCATTCAAATTAGCTTGGGCATGAGAGACGTCACATGCTCCAGAAAGCAAGCGAGGACCCATAAACCAGGCAAAATGATAAACAGCACCTTGTCAAGATGGGGAGATGTGCCTGGTGGGGTTCATCAGAGATCACTTTTAGACCCGCCTTTCGTCACCTCTTCATTAACGAGCTGGAAAAGGAAGTAAAGAGCAAATAATAGAATTGGCAGACCACTCTATATTAGGAGGTGTTGCCATCACCAGGGAAGGACAGGAACATAAAACAAATTAGGAGACGGGTTAGAAATCAGGGTGGAAAATAAAACACAGCAGAGAAAACTGTCTGTCCAGACAGATTTACAGAGGGGATCAAAACCATTCAAGCAATCAGGAATTCTGCTCTGCAAAGGGGTTTGGTATTTCAAATTTGTAGGCACTGTTAAACAAAACCCAAAACTGTCCCCAGAAGAAAGCGACTGCCCATGGTTCCATCCGTCAGACAATTTTTAACTATTTGCTGGTTTGGGGGTTGTTTTTTTTGCCTGAAAAGGAAACTCTCAACAAAGTCAGCAGCTCATTAACATTGTAGACCATGGAGACCTGAAGATCTGCCCCCATGGACATCCCCAGAGTCACCCCTGGGTGAGTTATCTCATGGGAGTCCGGTCCCATTGCTCAATATCCAAAAAGCCTGGACACAGGCAGTTGGTGTGATCCCATAGCCGCAGAGTACATCCAACCTTCACCCACAGGTTTGGGGTTTTTTTAGCTCAGTAGCCCTTTTTTCCTTTAATGGAAGTTATATAAACACTCAATTCCCAGAAACAGCATTGTAAGAAAATATTAATTCTCATAAGACCCCCCAGCATCCCTCTCCATCAGCAGCACAGAAAGCTTGAAGGAGCCAAGTAATGTATCCACACAGCCAGAAAAACTCCCTAAAATTCTGTAACTGTATGGGAAGGAAAAAAAAAAAAAAAAAAAAAGCAAAAGCACTGCACAAGCAGGTCAATGAGGAGCTGATTGTCTATAAAGCCAGACTTAAACCAGAACACCATGAGGTGTATGGATGGTTCACCCGGGTGTCTCCCGCAATTCATCTGGCTGCGGACATGATAGAAGGAACAAGTTTTGAACACTGCAGATGCACACACAAACAGCCACGGGGAGTAGGAGGGCTGGAGAAATACACAGCTCTGGTATTCGTGTGTGCATATTTATTTTCTTTTAAGTATATGTCCAGTCTTAGATGGATACAGAGACGCTCAGACATCTGTGAAGATGACGTGACAATCCCTCATTGGGAAAGATCACGCTACCCAGAATTTTTTCCCCTTCTTCCTTGCTTTCTCCTAGTGGATTAGAGACAACACACTGGACTACAAATGAATACCCGGCCAGCGCTGGCCGTCTCCCAAGCCTTAAATTGTTTATAGCCCGTTCGATCTCCACTTACAGCCTTGGCTCCGCTAATCAAATTGCATCTTCTTGCAATAGTTGGACTTTTTTTTCCCCTTTAAACACCATCTTATCTAATCTGCACCATTTGCATTTTGTGAAGTCTATACGTGGTACAGGAACTCAGTAAAGCTGATTTAATACAGCAAGGAGATCTTATCTAAAGCTCAGCGGGTTTTTTGTGTGTGTGTTTGAAGTAGGGATTTCAGAAAATTGTTTTGGATCATGTTTTCTTCTCAACATTTAGGGGAAAACGTGGTGGTAAATTGTGGCCAAGGTGGAGTTTCTGTGTTTCTGCCACCATCTCTTCTTCTCCACTTCCCAACCCATGGGAGCAGAGATGCTGCTGCAACCTTTTTCCTCACTGAGGCAGCAGAATGCCTGAGGTAGGCATGGTTTGAGCAATGACCCACAGGCAGCTCTGAGCAGGAGAAGGGACCATAGCTCAGTCAAGATCTCTAGAATAGGCTTATAAGACTATACAAAATAAGATGTGGACAGGCTGGAGGGGGGACAGAGCAAGGACACCAGGATGATCCAAGGGCTGGGAAGCCTCTCTCAGCCATATGGGGATGGGCTGAGAGAGCTAGGTTTGTCCAGCCTGGAGCAAAGGAGGCTCAGAGAGGGATCTCATCACCAGTACCTACGGGGTGGTTACAAAAGGAAGATGGAGACTCCCTTTTCACAAGGAGTCCCATGGAGAGGACGAGGGGGGATGGACACAAGATGACACCAAACTGGGTGGTAGTGTTGACCTGCTCGAGGGGAGGACGGCTCTGCAGAGGGACCTGGACAAGCTGGATCAATGGGCCGAGGCCAACTGTATGGGGTTCAACAAGGCCAAGTACCAGGTCCTGCACTTTGGTCACAACAACCCCGTGCAACACTACAGGCTTGGGGAAGAGTGGCTGGAAAGCTTCCTGGTAGAAAAAGACCTGGGGATACTGGTTGACAGCCAGCTGAATATGAGCCAGCAGTGTACCCAGGTGGCCAAGAAGGCCAATGGCATCCTGGCTTGTATCAGGAATAGTGTGGCCAGCAGGAGTAGGGAAGCAATCGTGCCCCTAATACTCGGTGCTGGTGAGGCCACACCTTGAATACTGTGTTCAGTTTTGGGCCCCTCACTACAAGAAAGATGTTGCATTGCTGGAACATGTCCAGAGGAGAGACACAAAGCTGGTGAGGGGTCTAGAGCACAAGTCTTATGAGGAGCAGCTGAGGGAACTAGGGTGGTTTAGTCTGGAGAAGAGGAGGCTGAGGGGAGACCTTATCACCCTCTACAACTACCTGAAAGGAGGCTGTAGTGAGGTGGGGGTCAGCCTCTTCTCCTTGGTAACAAACGATAGGATGAGGGCGGAATGGTTTGAAGCTGCACCACAGCAGGGTTAGGTTAGACATTAGGAAAAAATTCTTCACCGAAAGTGTTGTCAGGCTCTGGAATGGGCTGCCCAGGGAGGTGGTAGAGTCCCCATCCCTGGAGGTATTTAAAAGAAGGATAGATGAGGTGCTTAGGGACATGGTTTAGTGGGCGGATGTCAGGGTTAGGTTAAAGGTTGGACTTGATGATCTTAAAGGTCTTTTCCAACCAAAGCGATTCTATGATTCTAAGTTGCTCTTGGGGAGATTCCAATGGGACATGAGAGGGAAACTTTTCCCCCTGAGAACAGTCACCCATCAGAATAATCTCCCCAGGGGAGGGGTTGACTCCACCACATTGGACACTTTAAAGCCTCAGCTGGACAGGGCACGGGGCCATCTTGTCTAGGCTGTGCAACCTAGAAAGGTTGGACCAGATGGTCCTTGAGGTCCCTTCCAACCTGGGAAGGTGTCTGAACAGTGGCATGGTGAGAGCTCTGCACAGCCCCCAGAGCCATGACAAGTGCCATGGTGGACCACCTAGGAGTATCTTGTTGCTCCTCACTTCTCAGCTGGCTTCTGCTGGCTCAGCCACTTTGATTTCCCAAGAGGCCAAAGACTGATGCACTGTCCTGGAGGTTGCTGGAGAGGAGGGAGCCTCAAAAACTCACTGTTTCCTGATTTATAAACATTTTTCCCCTTCTAATGCTTATTCATGCATCAGAGAACATCCCTTTTCCCCTCTGTGCAATTACTGAGCACAAACCTTGGTTTTTAATGAATTTTTAATTAAAAAAAGAAATTCTTAGAGACTTGTTAACCAAAGGTTTTAGGAGAGGACTGTGCTCCTACTTGCAAGGACCCTACCACACAGACCCTTTTAACTTGGCATATCAAACTGGACATGCACTTACTCTCATTCTCCAGAGAGTCCTTCCTCCATTCCTTCGATTTCTGTTTGAATTTAGTTTCTCTAGATCATAGCTGCTGGTGCAGAGATGTAGGTGAACTCTGCACGTTCTTCTCCAGCTCACCTCTGAACCCTGGTGGAAGGCAACCAGCTCACTTGAGCTGCTTCTGGCAGCCCGCTTCCCAGCTATGGCAGACATCAGCTATGAGATAGAGGAATCAGGGGTGTTTTGTCCAATACTCACACAGCATCCTCTGAAAGGATCAAAAAGCAGATTTCTGCGATGATTAGACTGTGGCCATCTTTTGTCCTAGGCCTCATCCTGCAGGATTTGAATTAGGAGTGGCTTTTGCCACAGGTTTTGCCTCTTGGACATACCCTGAACAGAGAATCCCAGCCACCCCCTGCCACACGTCTCTGAGCAGTTGCAAATAAGAGTCAGGATGGGGCCAAAATACAGACCTGAATCTGCTTGGTGTTATTTTACCCAAATCAACAAACAAAAAGGGGAAAAAAAACCCAGACATACAACTTACCCACAGACACATTTACTCCTCCCCTACCACTGCTAAAATAATGACATCCCAAAGACACCACAATCTTCTCCTGCGAGAGCAGCTGAGTCCCACGATAGTAATGGACAGGCATTCCCCTCCTCCTGGGAGAGCTGATTCTAAACTTCAATTAAAGCAGTTTTCAATAGACTTGAAGCCAACAGGCTTCACAATTATTCCCCTTTTTCTTTCTGCATGTATTTGGTCACTGAGTCTTGTTTCTCTCCACAGGGGAGCCTGCTCACTAAACCTGCTTGCTTATTTAAAACTCAGCAGCCTCAGCCCACTCCCATTTTGCCACCTGAGACCAAAAACCTGGAGTCCCCGAGTCATTAAAAGCAAGATGCAATTAGTGCCAACACTGACTGGCTCCCTCCCCCCTATTCCGTGCCCATGTCTGAAGCTCCTTCCTTTGTGAGCTCTAATGCGTGTTTAATGTGCAACTTAATTATTTGATTACAATGGCGTAATTATGTAATTGTAATGTATTGTGCAAGTTGGCTGGAAGGAGACGGGAGACATTTGCCGAGTGATGTGGGATAAACAGAATAACATCATCATCAAGTAAACAGAATAAATCTAATGAGATGATAATTTGGAGGAATAGTTAAGAAAATGGGCACTTTGGAAAATGAAAAGTAGCTGGACTTCTTTTTATCTTTTTAATTAATTTATTCTTCCATCCTGCCCCTTTGTGATCAGTGAGAAATTTCCTTCCCCTTGCCAAAGCACGAGCGAGCATGGCTGTACTGGAAGAGCAGGGCCAGAAGAGCAGGGCCAGACAGGCTGTGCTGCCCCTGCCACACTCCTCTGACTGTTGCTGCTCCAAGCAGGACAACTGAAACACGTGCCCAAAAATTGTTCGGAGGTGGCCAGAACCCTGTGCAAGCCAAGGAAGCTGAACAACCTCCCACTTGGCATGGAAATATGAGTGGATGCAGAGTGGTTCATGGCAATTTCCTGCAGAGCAGTAACTCAAGAACCTGGATTCATCCTCCGGGTCACGTTGGGGTGACAGACTCACTCTGACATCTGAACTTCACATCAGAACACTCATGTCCATGGACTGAACCCAAAATAGGGAAAAATATGCTCAAGCAATAGACACAGGGGAGCTCATTGTAAGAATTTCAAACCACAGCTTGGAGAGAGATTTTATATCCAGCTTTGGAAGTTCTTTGGTTTCTTCCTGCTCTCCTTCAAAGACTTTAACAACTCCCTTTCTCCCAGTAGCAAGCACATTCTCAAGGAGACCACATCAATAAATAAGAGTACCAGGAGCCTAGACCACCAGTTCAGCCTACTTGCCCAACTTCTGGTGAGATGGCCCACCTGCAACAGCCCAGGTTTCCGTGGGAGACACAAGCCCATGGTAAGTATTTCAGGGAGACCTCTGAACCTGTTTCTCATCGCTAATTGATAGCTAGCAGAAGGTTTGTAGCTGTAAAGCTCTCCAGAGCAAGGGTTTCTCCAGTCGGAGCTTGGCTCCTACAGCACCAGCAGGTAGACGCAAGGCAACGCCGAAGAGAGAGGTGTACCCATGGCTCTTGGCAACTGCACACACAGCACACACGCTATCAGACAGTTTTACAGGCGGCACATTTATACGCAACTGGGGTTACTTTCATGGCTATTTCAGCCAAGTTTTTCTCTTGCAAAGCAGCCTTCCCAAGCCAAACTCGGGTAAATGTGGGATTCTGACCCGTTTCATCAGCAAGCTGCAGCCTGATCTTGTCAAAACACAAACTCCGGGGTAAGCAATACTGAAACTGTTCTGATATTAGCAAAGCAAACAGAGGCAATGGCAACCAACTACCTATCTATCTGCCAGCTACCCAAATAAGATTAGCCAAGGAGCAAACGTCGTGATAGGGAAGTGGTCTCTCAGCCAGCCAACTCCAGTAAAAGCAGGCTCTTGTCATGGTGCCAGGGAGAGACGGTGAACGTAACCAAATAACCATAAGCATATGCAGATTTGCCAAAATTTGTATCATTAACAAGACCCGATTTCAGTCCAAGGGGTCTGTTTCTCCCTGGGGTCTTCCAAACATGTTTACATCAGGATTAACTGCATGCTATATACAATTATGGTATAGCAAAGCTTCACTCCCAGTCTGCCCATAGAAAGCTCTACAGGAGCTACTGGGAGAAAAAAACCCCAAACAATTCCCCCAGGCTCCATCCCTTCCCAGAAACACACATTTCAGAACAAGCCTCCTTTCTGAATCAACCACCACCAGAATCCTGAAAAATGCTCTCTCCTAACGTGCAGCGAGACAACGAAATATTTTCCACTGAAATAAGAAGTCAGCACTCCGAGACAATACTGCAGGATGAAAGTGTTTGTTTGGTGGTTTACTTAAAGCAAAAAAAAAAAAGTCACCTGAAGCCAGAGTAAAAACATTTAACAATTTAACATTTCAAAACATAATAAAAATCTGAATGCACTCCCAGCTTCCAAAGAAGAAAAAAAAAAGGAAAAGGAGCATTTAATGGAATCCTAACAAAGCAGGTTTGGCATACCCCATGCATGTCATTACGTTACTTTAGAATGAAAACGGCAAGAAAACTTTCTGTGCGGAAGACTTCTTGCTGTTTGGCTGACTACAAGGTACTAGAGACAGCAGACCTGCTTGCACCATCAAGGATTCCCTGAGCATCCCCCTCAAAAGCAATCAGGGCTATCAGCTTTAAAAACCTACCACTGATTCCTCTGCCATCCCAGAAGAACACATTAACATTTTGCTCCCCAGCAAGAAAAGAGAGGTCTTCTCCTGCAGATCTGGGCAGCTGCTGGGCCCCCTGGCAGCATCCATCACCCGCCACGCAAGGTCTAAAATTCCTCTCATTGCACCAGAGTATTTGTATGCATTTCCAAGCGTTCAGGAATTATTATGTTGTGCAAAGGCTTGTCTAACTCTTTGGGGAGGTCGCACAGATGTGTTATATATTCAACAGACGTGCAATAAACACAATTTAGCACCATCTACCCACCTCCAAATACTCCAATTCTTGCTCGCAGGAAAGAAAAAACAAAACAAAATTTTAATAATGCATCAGCAATGGTTTTGATTGTTATTAGATTTGCAGGTTTGCTCGGGGTGGTGTGACATTCACAGCACATCTACATACCCCAAGCAAGCCACCATCCTGACAGCGACGGACAGATTGACGCAGAAGAGGAGAACGCGGCACTCAACGGGGGACGAGACCAGGTGTGACCTCGCCACACGGCTGATGCCAGACCGAGGTCTGGAAGGCTGCCTGCAGCCTTGCT
>NW_009260497.1:880223-905558 GCF_000687185.1 Egretta garzetta | reverse complement strand
TGAACCCCAGCCCGTCCCTGATCTCCCATCACAGCTGCCGCCCACGCTGGCCGACACAAAGACGAAACTTGGGATGTGGGGAGATTTAGAGACTTGCTTTTTCAAAGGAGCGAGCCTCCTGCTCGTACACTGGCACGATTGCCTATAGTTTCGCTGTAGCCCTCTGCCAGGGAAGAAAATCTGGAGTAATGCTGCTAATTAAAAGGGACAGAGAACACGGTGGTTAGGACCAAACATCTTCTCTTTAGGAGGAAATGCATACAGCATGTCCTGGTAGTCTAATTAAGATCCTATAACACAATACGAACTATGGTCTAAAAACTTGTACATGAACACCACTTGGCATAGCTCTGTACCTCCATCATACTTGGAGGATGTCTTCACATCCTTCACACTTGCCCAAAAAACCACTAAAGTTGGTGCAGGACCCAGTCTCAGGTTTTGGACCAGGCCTTTATCACACTGGCTGGCCACAAGCACTGCCAGAGGATCTGCAAGGCATTAGTTTTAGCTGAAGAGTTAACAGATGTCAAGGCTGAGGAAGACTGCTGATATTAGGGACTCTGATGCCCTGGGAACAGAAGATAAGTCTTTCCCATGAGGCTGATTGGGCTGGAGCAGGTCTTTCAGAAAAAGCATCAAACATTGCAGAGGCTCCATTGTTGCTCTTGGGAAATGGTCCGAATGTTTACAGACAAAGCCCATAAAGAAAGTTCCTCCAGGACAATTAAACACGAAGGTACCGCCTCTAGCTGAGGAGGCCTCCCCGTCATGGATGCCAGAGCTGAAACAGCACACTGCGAGAAGCCCTGCTGTATTTTTACCATATTTCCTCACTAAATATCCACTACCATGTGCTGCTTGCTAGTGTCAGAGGGGATATTGGGCGGATGACTTCAAAAAGAGTCCCTCCAAAAGAAGTTGGGCTCTTGTTCCTGGATTGGATTTTCTATTGGTTCGTTGCATCTAAGGCCAATGAGACATCTGTTGTTAGATAAAAACACCCAAAAACCAAACCCCCAACTCCCTCCCACTTAATAGACCCCAATCCAGCCATCTTAGCCCACGCATGACTATGAAACATTGATCTTTTTCCATTTCTCTAGTAATAAAGAGGTTGCTTTCTGGTCCTGACCAGTTGCATCCCATCCCCTTCCTTCTCCTTCCCCACTGCTAGATGAGCCACTTGGCCTCTCCTTCCCCCAACCCACAGACGAATAAATGAAAAAACCCAACCCTGTTCCTTATAGACAACCAGCTTTCCATGTAAGCATTAAATATCAATTACATGAGAGAAGCCATGCAGTGCTTTAATTATAGTCATGAAAAATCATCCCATTAATCAAGTTTCTAATCAGCCAGTTTCTTGTAATAAGGTGGCAACGGTTATTTTATCGATTAACTCTTCACAAGCCACCTAGATAAATCAATTCCACATTTTTTTGCATATATCCTGTTTCACAAGAGGAAAAATTCTGCCTTTATCACGGACTCGCCTGAGTGCAAAATAAGCTCCGTGTTGCTTCTTTTCGGCAGTGCTGCTGCTTCCCTCTGGGGCTTGTTCCCTGTGGCCAGAAAGCGGGCTCCTTGCTCTCGCGCCCCGCACCCCAGCCCCGGCGCTCTGGAAAGGGCCCTGTCATCTTTCAGAGCTGTGATTTAGGAGGCCGGGCCCACTCCAGATCAAAAAAAGAGCTGCAAAAATAAAGGGCGATACAAGAAACGGGTAGCTTTGCCTTTTGAGAGGAGATGAAAAGAGCTCAGCTCAGTGTAGCAAAACAAAAGCCAAGAAGGGACATGGCTGTGGTCTAGAAATACATGGAGAACTGGAGAGGGAAAAAAGGGAGGGAGGAAACAAGGGTGAAAGAGAGCCAATTCAGTCAAAGAACAACTGAGAACAAAGCAGCCGTGAATTAGTATCAGCCGGAGTTTAGAAATACACGCTAAGAGGCTCAGAGCAGAAAGGCTTTCTAACAGGCTTCCCTCGGGAGCCACCGGGCAAAGTCTGAACACGGCTTTCTCCCAGCTCGAGCTGCGCGCGGCAGAGGCAGCACTGCAAGGGGTTTGCAGCGGTCAGGCATGAGCACAGGGCTCCGAGGAGCCTGCCCTGCCTTCGGAGAGGGCTTTCTGGGATCCACATCCAAGCTAGACGTGAAGCCACTTGATTAATTATTGCCTCTGCTGACTTCTCCCACCTACTGCTCGGTTCAACACCAATTACTCAGGATCAGCTCATAATAACCTATTGAAGAGGTACAGCTTTTGATTTGCATACCCAGTTTCAGCCAACACAGTCTGCTGCTGAGACAGAAAAATATACGCTGAATATTTAGCAAGTCTGACGGCATTTTAAAAGCATGTGACAGTACACAAGTGATGACATCATGCGTTTCTCATGTTTCCCAAAGCTGAAAACTAACGCGGCACAAAACTTAACACAAAATGGATTGGAGCAGCATTAAAAAGAAAAAAAGAGAAAAGATGCAGAGTGTTTCTAGATTTAGATGCAACTCCCAGAGAAACCCATCTAGCGATATCAAAGTTTATATGGAACTGCAAAACAATATCCAAGACCCTTGAGTAGGAATAGATATGAGAGACAAGTATCTGTCTTGCTCCTCCTCCTCGGAAAAGTGTAACAAGTTCATAGGCCAAGGTCCGAATGTGGTTCGACCCACAAACCTGCTGCTGGGTCAAGCCAGATATAATCTACAGCCTGCTACTGCAGCCTGGCAGGGGGCTGTGTCGCAGCTTTAGGAGCTTGCCCAGGTTTCAGAGACCCTTTCCTTGCTGGGGTTGGCTACCAAGTGCCCACGAACAGAGAGGTTTGTAGATAGAGGCAGTTCTTGCTGTTGGGACCGCTCCTCCCACAAAATGCCAAATATCCCCACAGCTGGGGGCACCGATACCAGTGGAAGCAAAAGTCCCCATGTGCCCTTTCCTCTGGCCCAATGCTCTTTTCTTGGCCCTTATTCCACACATCCTACCACTGCTTGCACCATCACTAGCCCACTAAGGATGCTACACTGGGGCCCGGCTGGCCCCTAGGATGAGCCTCCAGCAGCTCACACCTGACTCAGCACGGTGCAGCATCACACGAACCCTTCTCAGCTCTCAGAAACCAAATCTCCGTCTCAAACCTCCCAGCCCTATTTATTTCATCCATGCATTTGTTGCTACTGTAATACTATGTCAGGAAAAAGTTCTATTCTTCACTGTTTGGTCCAGTGCTGTCAGAAGGCAGGTTTACATTGAGAAAAAGCACCTCCGTGCTAGGACATGCCCAGCACAACAGCACTAGCCTCTGATTTTATCTTTAGCTGATATAAAATAGGAAAACTTCCCCTACAAATACCTGTTAGCTTAGGGGGAACACCAACAGTGAATCTACACCTACTTTTACTGAAGCCCTGCCATATGCTACCGAGCTTCCCCAAGTGCCCACCTTGTGCACCCAACACCTTTCTGCACTTACGTGCACTGGAAGGAAAAACCAAAAAGCCATCCCAGAGCAAATTCCATGCCCCCCCCCCCCAAACAGTGCCAGAGCACCTGTAGTCTGTAAAGAATAATAAACAGCTCCCCTGTGCCATTCCCACTACATGCCCTCCCTCAGGAAATCTCATCCAGCCTTAGGAATACTTTCCCTTGGGTGGCCCCAATGGCGAGCAGGAGGGAAGAGGGCTGGGAAAGCTGCAAACTTGGCCAGGCATCGCTTGGAGCTGGGTGGAGAGAGAGGAGCGAGCTGGCTGAAAGCGCTGGCGCGGCAAGAGCCCTTTGATTTATTCTCTGCCACGGCAATTATTTATTCATAAATAAAACAACAACAAAAAAAGGAATGAGACCGGCCGCCCGCTCAGCGGTGGCGTTTGTGGGAGGAAGGAAGGTACAAGGACCCACCCAGGGAGGGCTGTCTGACACTTCTCCTTCCCCCACCCGCAAATCATAACCTCTGATTTAATTATCTTAATGGGAACAGGGAATAAAAAATAAAAGAGAAGGCAGCAGGGAGAGCAGGCACTGTTTTCTCAGTCAAAGGTTTCTCCCGATGCCCAGCTGCAGTCTCGGGCTCCCCTGCTGCCCTGGACATCCCCCTGCTCGCCATCCCCTGGGAAAAAGTCACATCCTGGCGGTCCCCACTCTTCTCCCCCTGCCAGCGGAAAGCTGAGCACATACAAGGGAATAAAAAATAAAAGAGAAGGCAGCAGGGAGAGCAGGCACTGTTTTCTCAGTCAAAGGTTTCTCCCGATGCCCAGCTGCAGTCTCGGGCTCCCCTGCTGCCCTGGACATCCCCCTGCTCACCATCCCCTGGGAAAAAGTCACATCCTGGCGGTCCCCACTCTTCTCCCCCTGCCAGCGGAAAGCCGAGCACATACAACGCTGCCCATCAGCCCCCCCCAGCCCATGGAGGGTCCCTTCCCTCCCCGTCCCCTCCACGGAGATGCTCCCCAGCCACGTCCAGCCACACTGGCAAGGGGGACCCCAGTGACGGGGCTATTCCTGGTAAGGCCAGACTAGCAAGGACAGGCTTGCACATCAAAGAGCAAACACAAACACCCAAGGAAGCAAAGAAAGAACAATTAAATGGAACAGCTCGCTACTGCTGAGATCAATGCCACTGAATAATACATTTTCAAGCCAAGCCTTGTGGGTCTCAGAGACAGCCTGAGCAAGCCAGGGAGAATTTATGCAGGCATTCAGTACTGATGAACCCAAGCATGGCCTCCTGAACTGCCAGGTTTTGCTCTGGGAGCTGAAGACGGTAGGCTTTGGGGAGAGCAGGTATTTGCCTGCTGGCTCCTTCACGCTCAGGAATCTCATTTTCCAGGATGTCAACAAGGCCAGGAGGGCTAGAAATGTACATTTGCTTTTTAGTGACAGCTGAACTACATGAAATCTGGCTCTGGGGCTCCAGGAAAACACAGTAAATACTGTTAAGACTTGCAATAAAACTACTCTGCTTGGCAACAGACGGCTTTTCTTACCCGCTGCTCCTCCAGGCTCCTTCACCTTCTCACGCTCAGGCCCAGCAGCTTCATCTTTGCTACCAGGAGCTGGTGTTTGGAGCTCACTTGCTGCTCCCAGCATCACATATGCAGGCAGGTCAGCCATCTGCTGAGAGGATGAAGTTCAACACAGCCCCAGCAGCCCCGCCAGGGCCTTCCATGCAGGGCATGGGGCAGAGCTGCAAGGTCTTGCCAACCCTCCAGCATCACACACCTGGGAAGAGGCTCAGTCCAGAACCCAGACAATCCTCAATACGCATTAGCCTGGCTCCGTGCTTCTATAAAAATGAGTCTGTCAAGCGCAAGCGGATTTTGCTGCCTTAAAGGGGGAAAATGAAGAGGTGGGAGAGACCTCCCGGGTCAGCAACCCCAAGTCGTTACTGCAGCAAGCGGCACCCATATGGGTGCTAACCGAACACCACCCCAGCCCCTTGCACCAGCCGCTCAGCACCTTCCTCAGTCCAGCTAGAACAGCAGTCAGGACAGACTCTTGCATACCCCAGCAGCAAGGAAGAGGTTAACCCATCCCAGCAGAACAGGGCAATTAAAACCATTCCCCATCATGCTCCCCCCTCTCCAACCATGCTTGTGTTTTATTGTCGCCGCCTCTGCTTTCCTAGCTCCAGCATGTGATTTAAAGATTGAACATGTTTAAATATTAAAGGAGGGAAATAAATAATGAACAGAACGAAAAATATTTTTTATCCCTAAACGGGGACATCCCTTGCAAAAAACAAAAGAGGCAAGAGGAGCCCATCCCCAAGGCTGTAAAATGCCACAGCAAGCAAGGTGCCGGCCTTGCCTCTGCTCTGTTGCCAAAGTCCTCCACAGAACTTGCTGGCAATTAAAATAAGAAATGCAGCATGTGATCAGAGAAGGGTTTCCTTGCCAAAACCACAGAGGTGTGCAAAACCCTCACTCCCAAGCCTAAAAACTCCTCTCACCCAGAAGTGCCCCCCGGATCCAGCCCCTATGCAAGGAGGAGCCAGGCAAGGTGGGATCCTCAGCTCTCCACTGATGCAGAGACAGCCCACAGCAGCTAGAGGAGTGAGAGCTTTGCTGCTGTGTCCTTAGCCTGGATGCCTTTGAGTCACAGAGGCCATAACTGCTAGGAAGCCCAGGAGATCTGAGGACACTCCTGAAAGCAGGCAAATTACCAGGTCCTCTAGAAGCCCCTGGTCACCACATCTGTCACCCTTCCGTCACTGAAGAGGACAGTGACAACAGCTCACTCCCAAACACAGAACCATGGAATCATTTGGGTTGGAAAAGCCCTGTAAGCTCATCAAGCCCAACCGTCACCCTAACCCTGCCATCCCACCACTAAACCCTGGCCCTAAGCACCTTGGCTGCCTGGCTTTTAAATACCCCCAGGGGTGGGGGCTTGACCCCTTCCCTGGGAAGCCCCTTCCAGGGCCTGACAGCCCTGGCGGGGGAGGAATTTTTCCCAATGTCCAACCTAAACCTCCCCTGGCACAACTTCAGGCTGTTTCCCCTCGTCCCATCACCCATTCCCTGGGAGCAGAGACCGACACCCCCAGCTCCCCCCTCCTGTCAGGCAGTTATAGGGAGCGATAAGGGCTCCCCTCAGCCTCCTCTTCTCCAGGATGAACACCCCCAGCTCCCCCAGCTGCTCCCCAGCAGCCTTGGCCTCCAGACCCCTCCCCAGCTTCCTTGCCCTTCTCTGGACACGCTCCAGCCCCTCCATGTCCTTCTGGGAGTGAGGGGCCAACATCAGTCAGTCTCATGCACACGCACACACTAAAATACAGTTTTCAGTCCATTTTGAAGCAGGGTGGAGAGATGGGAGCACACAGCTCCTCTGTGCCTGGAAGGATCTCTCTCAAAAGCTCCTGCAAATGGTTCCACAAACTTCAGTGACAGCGTAATTGCACATTATCTCCTACAACTTCACTTTGACGATTTAGGGGACAACACAAAGAGCAAAGAGATTGTAATATTCATATTGACATTTCCCCAAAATGCCTCCTTTCCCGATAAAGCCGCTGCCTTATGAATATGGAGAGCTTGCCTGAAGGCTTTGCTGGGATGCAGCATGTTAGTATTTAATCAGGGGAGGTGGAGTGGTAGCGGCCCCAACGCAACGATGGCCCCGTGCTTTTTAGGATGTGTGAGACGTTTCCCATTTTCATGGACAATTCTGTTTACAATCCCTCCTCCTCTAAAAGGGCTTATAAAAGATTCACTCTGCCTCGGTATTTGAAACAAGAGTTAGTCAGAAAACAGGGTTTCATCTCCTATTCTTTCCCCATGGGAATTTCTAATGAAAACCATTTTTTGTCTAAATTTTTCCATAAGAAACAAAAAGATTTTTTTTTTTTTAAACCAAGGAAGAAAAAAAAGACATGAAAACTGAAATACTTCAGCCACAGCCGAACATATTGCAAATTGAAATGAGTGCCAGGGCCCCTACGGAGAACCGGAACGGAAGCGCCAGAGCAGGGGAGCACAGTGGCTTGTGGACCAAGTCTTGGGCTACCAAAAAGGATGCAAAGCAGTGTTGGTTGGGAAACCAGTTTCTGTGCATTTCTGCAAGGTCAATTTTCAACGCTGTCCGAGCCCTTGGGTGCCCAGCTCCTCGGAGGGAAGAAGCTGGTCTTTCCGAAGGTGCGTACTCTGCATCCTCAGAAAAGCAAAACTGCTGACAAACAATAACTTGAATTGGGGGACAAGCAAATGCTTGGGCCAAGCTTTCAGAAAATGAACACACTTTTTTCCCCCCCTTCCTTTTTTCCCCCTCCAAGGCTGAAATCCATGGAAGCCTGTGGGATTTTTGCCCCAGACTTCAGCAGAGGGCCAGGACTTCACCCACGGGGTTTCCCTTCACAGTCCATTGATCTGTCTCCAGGCCCACGACAGACACCTGGTACCACGGCTGCCAGGTCCAGTGCTGACAGCCACAAGGAGAATATTCCCCTCGGCCTCTCTCTTCAGACACAGATGCCGGCAATCAATTGGTTTCCTTTAATGCCACTGCAGAGAAGATTCTGATTTTGACAGATTTATATTTAGACTCGCTTTCCTTTTTTTTTTTTTTTTTTTTTTTAAGGATTTCTGTTTACTTTCTGGATAGAGCTCCAAGTTCACCCACGGAGGCAACCATCGAACCATGGAAAACAACAAAAAGTAAAGGATGTGTTAAAAAAAAATCCATAGTACCTGTAATACCTCAATTAAGGGAGCATAGCTATTGAAGCCTGAAGTATCTTGAGAATCTAAGCCATCAGTTCTGACAGCAGAAGGTGCCACTGCTAGAGCTGGGAAAAAATATTTGCCTTTCAGTTCACAAGCAGGGAATATCTCTCTCCCTGAAAAGACAAAAAATAAAAAAAAACCACCACGAAAAACAACCCACAGTGTTATTTTAAGTTTTGTTGAAGTCCACCGTTTTGGTTTTATATTCTACCTTTCAGGTTTCTACTGGTGAAGCTGGGTTTTTTTTCCTGATCCCAGAAGTATTTTGATTTTGTAATGTGGCTAGAAAGGTTTAAAAAAGTTTGTTCCACTTCCACAAGCTGGCCGACTGACAGGGATTCGAGCACCCTGAGCATAAAAGGAATAAGCAAACTTCTGGTCACAGTCCAAATTTCAGAGCATAGGGCAAGAAAATCTGCTTGCGGACGACACCGGTGAACTAGAAAACACCTTCAAAGATGGTCAAACGCTTCCTCGAAGAGGCTAGGAATAGGAATTATATGAAATAGTTGCAGTTTGGGGAGCGTTTTGCTGTCAGGTGCTCTTTCACCCCAGGTCCTCCCTCCAAGAAGCAGCAGAACAGACAGCATTGGCATTTGGAAAGCTTTTTGTTTCTCCACCCACGAGTTCCCGGGACAAGCTCCCTCCAGAAGCTAAATCCTTCCATTTGATGTCCTTCCAGGTCAGTGGCCAATCTGTCACATCCCCGGTGCGACCTGTCTTTTTGGGGAGCCAGGAAGCAATGGGGAACCACTGCTTTAATGCGCACAAATGGCCAAGACAGCAACCCACGATCCTCCCGGCAGCGTCCCTGCCAAGCAGCCACCAAAAGGCACAGCTGCTTCCTCGGCCACCAGAGATTTTTTTGTCCCGGTGATTGCACGCAGGAGGACGGGTTTTCTTGTTCCCAGGCATAAAAAACAGGTCAGCAGGATGCAGTGGGCGGGTTGCTCGCCAGCTCCAAAGACGGGACAAAAAAACCCCAACATATCCTCGTGAGAAAGGGCAACGCATGTCACCGAGCTCACAGAAACACTAGCAGCCTCCCAGCATCACACGCACTCGGAGAGATGGCCCGAACCCAGCTGAGCCCTGCCAGGTTCCCCGCAGCTCACACCTCCTGCTCTAGGCCACCACCCAAGCAAGGACCTCTCTTGGCCGACAGCCCATGCTGGACCCAGAGGGACCTTTCCCCAGGGTCTGGGGAGGGATTTTGCCTCTTCCCATGCTAGGCTGGGTATTGGGACCATCCACCCAAGCACAAGGCACAAGCTGGACCTGCCCGAGGTCCATATGGCAGAGATGGGAAGGACAGTCCAACCAACTCACCGTGGAAATCATTATGACCTGCCTCCCAGGCACTAATCCCATACTCATCTGGTATGAGCTGTGGGGATCCCTGCGGACAACATCTGCCAGCCAAGGCCACAGGCTCCATTGCAGAGACATTTCGTCTAGGCAAATAGAAAGGTTGCAACCAAATAAGCAGGAGAAATTTACATCAGCAGATGTTTCTGCCTCTAAAGGTCCCTTCCAACCTGAAACATTCTATGATTTTATGAATCCAGTCATGGTGCAACAATGGCCACCACATCCTCTCTCGTGGGGAGCAATAACAGCATCCGACCCCTTGGAATCCCCCAAGGGACTTCACCTGGGCCACCAGCAATGCAAAGTCCCCAGAAAAGGGGGGAAAAGCCCTCATCCCATCGACACATCCTCATGCTGGGGTGGTCAGCGCTTCCAGAGCAATGCCAAGACCCCTCGGCACCAGTCAGGTGCTCCATCCATCCCAGCTCCTCAGCAGCAGGAGCTTTTGCCCAGCAAGGCCACCTCCAGCTGAACACATCGGGTAGTGTCTGGCCTCCAGCCATGTGGGTCAGCACTCCCCAATGGAGGATGAACTCACAAGCCCCAAGCACGGCTTCATTTTATCACAATAAAGAAGAATCAAGTAATGACAAGCCGAGGGGTGAGCGATGGGGTAACGGGAGAACTGCCATAGAGCAAAGCAGAAGGAGACCCCTCTCCCCCTGCTCTTTGCCTTCCTCCACTCCCCAGCCGCTTGCGATTGCCTGTGGAAGTGCCAGACGCCGCCGAGAAAGCTGTCGGATGAAGCTGTCACCGAAGGACTAATTTGTAGGCGCTTCACAATTTATGCTCAAGCCTTATAGCCCGGTCGCTTCCTCCGGCTGCGGCAATTAATGACAGCAACCCCCCGCCCCCAGCACCCCAGCTCTGCCTGCTCCCTACCTGGTCAGCCAGAAAGCATCGCTCCTCCGAACTCCTCACGTTATCACTACTGAGTTAACGGCAGACACTAAAGAATATTGCCAAGTACAGTGCGTTTTCTTTCATAGCAAGGAAAAAAAAAAAAAGGCCCTGCCTGCACTGACACATCCCCCCGGACCTCCAGCACGGCTCTGCTCCACGGGGAGGCTTGCAACAGGATGGGTGAAACCCTAAGGTTTGCTGTCAGGGTGAAGTGGCCTCAGGAAAGTATTTGCAGCCATCTGGCTCAGAATCTTGGCTAAAAACGACATGCACCCGGCCGCCCGGCACTCTGCAGTGGGTGACCCATCAACTTAAAGGAGGGCGCAGCTTCTTTTGAGCTGACTTGGTTTTACAATTCCTTGGCCAAGCTGATTTTCACAGTACTGCAGGCTTGGCCCTATCAACATCCAAGGCAAGCTCAGTTGACCATGTACCTTAAATCAGAGCCACCTCCCACCCCTCTCAAAAGTGAGGCCCTTTAGCAGAGCTAAGATCATCCCAACGTGCCGCAAAGCGCAGGCACAAATGCAGGAGCACTGTCAGACTTCAGAGTAAAAACCCAGTCCCACCCTATGAGATTGCTTTAGCTGGGATGCTTCTTGAACTGGGAACTGCAGAAATAATTTGCTAGCAAGAAACCCAAGCCTCCAGGTGCATTCTAGGTATCCACCCTAATTCAATTTCCCTGAAGGAGCAGAGTACACCAGGACAAGCAGAAAAGCAATATGCAGTTTCCATCAGAGGCCTCACAGCAGACCTAACAGAGCAACCACAGACGAGACAGCCTCCCCCAAATCAAAGTGAGCTTTTAGCAAGCCCACCTCAACAACACAGATTAATGGATACATGGCTGACCCATGCCCAAATCCCCAGATCGCAGAGACATGGAGGAGAACAGGACGAGAGCCTGCTTTGCAACTGGTGCAAGTGACTGGCACCAGGCTTTCCAAATAGGCAAGCCCAGCACACCAGGGCTTGAGATAGGGTTTGACCCTCTCCCTTCCCCATCGGTTGCCCGAGCTTCCTGTTTCACTCATGCTGCGGCATCTTGGGCGCAGGAAGCCAACGAGCTCAGGCTATTGCTAATTCACTGGGATAACCACAGCAGGTGCGACCTACCAAAGGGAGGGAACATGGAGAAACCAGCATCATCGGCCACGGCCCCCTTTGCCCAACTGCGATGGAGTCCTCTCCCCTCACCTCAAGCGCTCCCCTCTAAACAGGGGATAACGGCACTGCCAGACTTCCATGGGAAAAAGGGGAAAACACTTTCAAATCGGAGATGTGCTCAGGCGCTGGGTAACAGGAGTCAGGCAGACAGGAGTGAGAGGACTCTCACCCGAGAAGCACATTAAATATAAAAGAGAAGTCACCGTGGATCTTAATATATAGCATTAGGATTTATTCCCCCCTCCTGTTCTCAGTATCATGTGACAACATTAATTAAATGTGTTTCTGACCCTGCTGGGCTTCTTTAAATATTTGCCATTCTCCACAAGCACTGTTTGGTTAATGAAATGAAATTAATGAGCTCATTAGATTGTGCCGTAATCTTTCAGATGCGAGCCTGGCACTCAGAACCACTGTTCCTTTTCTCTGCTCTCGCGGTTTAACTCAATGCATTCAGCTCCAGAAGCAACAGCCGAACAGCAGAGTAATCAATTAAGGGGGCAGCCAGGCACAAGAAGGGGAAGGAGGGAAGACCGAGGCCAACAAGACGCCGCTGGCTAACTTTCCCACGGGAGCTGATCCTGCAGAGCCCGTGACTCTGGGCAGGCACTGGCACATAGCTTCATTTGGGGGATGCTTCACCAAGGTGAAGATCGGCTAGAGAGGAGTCTGACGTGGCAGGACCCGAATCCATGGCTACATCCGCTGCGATTTGTATGTGAAAACCAAGAGACCTTGGAAAAGAAGAGCTCGGGTTTAAGAACTTCCAGACACGCCTCAACAGCAGCCCCTGTGTCTGGCTGAAATACGAGGGGTCTCACTCAAAACCAGCAGTGACCATGGGGTTGTCCTCCCATCATTCAGACCCATGTGATCGCCAACGCCCTTCCTCGAGCATCCTGGCAAGGAAGGCATACGTGGCCCATAACCCTCCACCCGGGTACCTCCCCACCCTCACTTCGCCGCTTGGTCTCCCTGATTCCCCCCATGCCGACCCGAACAACCCTCAGTCAAACTGGTCTTTCCCATATCTTGCCCCTGCCCGGAGCAGTACTCCCAGCTTGGTGTCCACCAGCGAGATAGCACCATGTGAGCAGCGAGCAAGGCTCTTTGCCTTCAGGCTGCACCACCTCAGCAAGCAAACACGATTTCCACATATTTTATTTGGGTTTTTGAGCCGGAAGGATTCCCCCCAGAGCAACGCTCAGTTCTCCCATTGTCTCGTGAAGCTTCAAAGAATTAACTCAGATCAAAGCATCTCTACAGCAGCGCAAAATCCCCTGATGGGGAGGAAAAGGCGGGTGGACAACAACGTGAAAAGCACTTCAGAAAATCTCTTCCCGAGAAAGCAAATAGGTGTAGTTCTGCATGCAGACAAGCCCCACAGTTCAGAGATTGCGTTAGCTATGGCGACTCCCAACAGCACCGGAGGAATTCAGGGTAGGAAATGTATGCAAATCGAATTCCAGATTGGATCGCAAGGCTTTATCGAGCTCTTGGGCCCCAGGCTTTTGTAATTTACCTTTTAGCCCAGAAGTCACATGAGAGTGAACCGGGCCTGCTGGGGAAAAACAAGGGGACGATGAGCACAAACTGGGGGCGGGGGGGAGGAAGGCATTCACACAGCAAGACGCCAAAAAATCTTAAGGTCAAAAAACCAAAACCCAACAAGATAAATACCCCAATTCTCTACAGAAGCCTCAAGGAAAGCAATGCCACAGTCACTACTGCAGAGCACATTAAAAAAACCCAAACCATCTTTTCACTCGCAAATGGCAGGACCAAAGCTGGAAACCCCAGAGTAGCTGTATTCCCATGCTCATCCATTGCACGAAAAAGATGATCCTGGAAGATTCCCGCACCATGCCCCCTCCACTGCTGAAAGGATTATCACACCTGAGCTCAAAAAAAGCCAGCACCACCTCTACCCTCTTCCCCCAGCTCTGGAAGCTGGCATCATGACCACCAAAAGGCCAGTATCCAAACTGAAATATCTGTGGGTTAGCCGGGTCTTTTACAACCCTGCCACGTTCGTGGTTCAGGTGCCTCACAGCCTATTCAGTAAGGTTTGGCTTTCCTCTCGTTTAAAGAATTCAAACACCACTGCCTTTCGTGACTGATGGTTAAAAGAGAGGGGGAAAGCGCGGCTATCATTTATCTGTGACCTTGGGGGGTGGCAAATACCGGCTCATTGACAGCAGGGCCCTGGCCAGAAAGTGGAGGAGCCGATATCAAGGGCAGCAAGGAGAAGAAGTAAGGACAGGCCGATCCCTTGCTGTCCCCTCCTCCTGCGGAAGGCAGCTGCCAGCATCTCAGCTGGTAGGACCAGAGAGGGGGAGAGGACTTCGGGCAGCCGGTACCACATCAGAGAAGATGCACAGAGGAGGATGAGCAAACGCCTAAGGATGGCAGGGGTGGAGCATAGCAAGGGTACACTGCATCTCCAGCAGGTTTTCCACCAACAGTTGCTGCAAACTCAGCACCAAGGAAGTGGCAGAGGCAACAGGCAGCATGTGGAAAGCTGTTAGTTTAGCTGAGCTGGCGTTCGCTGAGAAGGAATTACTTCAAAAGGGAAAGCCAGCTTGCCATTCCGTGCTCAGGGCATTGCAAATAGCACTGGTCACCACGTTCGTGTACATAATCCAGTGTTTAACAACCAAATGCTGCCTTCCCTGTGAGGCCTGTCTTCATTCTGGCTTAGCCCGGACCCCAGCTGCTGTAAGCAAAGCTGCTTCCACAGCGTGGGTTTGTTTAGAGTGGGTGAACAACCTTCGGTTTTGTTTAAAATCAAATCAAAATTCAAATTCTGGCTCAAATAACTGCAACCTGTTTAGGCTGCGGTCAGAAGCACAACATCAGACGCACGCATATGCAGGGTAACTTCACCCTGACATGGGTTCTGGTTGGCGTGCAACCGTGGAAGCAAAGGCTGCAACGCTGGCTCTGCAAACCTGCCTTGCACAGCCCTGGGCCTCCCGAGGGCAGCCAGCCCCCAGCCCAGCACCTCAGTACCATCAGACATTTGTTCCAGCACCCAGCTGCTCCCAGCAGCAAGCGTTTACCCCAGGTGGGGATGTGCTTCGCACCGCTTTAACCCACACGAGACCAGCTCCTGCAGCAAGAGCAAACAAATGCCCATGTCTTTGGGAGTTTCTCTTGGCAGACAACCTTGCCCTCATGCCTTGCCCTTCATTTTCTCCCATGGGCATGTGCACGTAGACAGGGTCCTGCAGGGACGCCTGGCAGCCCATGCAGAAGATGCCTTTGCGGCAGCGGTGAACAGAGCTGAAAGCCAGGGGGCTGATTTGGTTTACGTTCTTACAAATGCAACTGCATTTCCGAAGTGTATTTATATCTTATCTATGCTGTTTACCCATATGTTCAATAAATCATTATTCATTATCTGATAAGGTGCTTGCACTGAATGTCTAAGCCAGGCTTACAGTTAGCACAGAGCAGGACATGCTGGGAATACAAATCAAAAAATAAATAGAGCAGCTGTCTCCAGCAAGGCTGCTCCGCTACCAGGGGACTCTCGTGGCATTGCCAGCCATGAGACCGAAACCTGGGTCACTGGGCCTGCTGAGCTGGATACAACAGGCTTGTGTTATGCAGAACAGCCGCCTTTTCAGTTAATTATCCGTCTGAAATCCCTTCTGAGGATAGAAGTGACATTACAAAGCCAGCTGTGTTTCCTCTCTCCTGCGCTGCATTCATCTCCGCCCTGCCCAGACCCTTGCAACAGCCAAGGAGAAACAGCCTCTGCTCTTCAGTAGACACAGGGCCCCCACAAAATCCCTCAGACTGGGAGAAAGGAGGAAGAAGAGGGTGCTTAGCTCAGAGACCTGCATCTCCAACAGGCAGGAAAACCCTTACTCATGCTGTCTGTGGCCCAGGCATAAAGCCATCAGAGCAAGGGTAATGAAGATCCAAAGCCCTCCCTGACCCTGTCCTCTCCTTTTGCCCATCCCAGCATGACACGGAGAGATGGGGAGCACCTAGAGACAATGCTCCCCAGTGCATCCCAACCCCTCCTCTCTCCCCTTTGACACTCCCTCCAACACCAGGAGCCAAAACGGGCTCCGTTTAGGCCAGCCAGAGTTTTACCATGGCTTCCACCACAGCTGTGGGCTTCTCTCACATCTCAGCTCCCGGTCCAGGGATTAGCTGCACTGGATGGATATTTCCATGGGGAACAGGGGGAGGAAGGTGGAGGGAGAGGGTAGGGAGCCAGGTTCACATCATGTGCAAACCAACTACAGCACATCTTAAAAACAGGCTACGGGGAAGTGTGACATCCAATTTCTTGGGAAGGGGAGGCAGAACGGTAATTAAATTTTCTGATCTTGTTAACCAATTTCTCCAATCACTGCCCCTGAACTGGAGAAGGGGAAGGGAGAGGGGAGATGCTTGCGTCAGCGACGCTTGTGAGGGAAATTAGGTTTTCACGGATTATTGGGTTAGTTCCACTTCTCCCACTTTTTAATTTATTTGTCTGTATGTGCTGCAGAGCTGAAAGGCCGAGAATTCCCCCCCCACCACCTCCTTTTTTTTTTTTTTTAATTAAAATCTGTAGTTTTGGAAGATGAAAAGTTAGGAAGCGGGGGGAAGACTGCAACAATACAACCATGTCAGCCAAAATCTTCTTCCCTCCCAAACTTCTTTGTTAATCCCTCCTCAAAACAAGAAAACAAGAACTCATTAGAACTCCAAACAGCCTTTGGATACTTTTACAGAAGAAAAAAAAATCAATTAACTTTGTCCTATATTAAAAAAACCCCAGAATTTACTTACTGCTACTTGCAGGTTGGGTGGTTTTTTTTTTTTTTAACTTTCCCTTAATGCCACAAAAGAAATTTAAGAGCTATCACCTGCGTAACCCCTCTGCCTCTATTAATTTCTCAAAAGACAGTAACGCTGCCCCTCTTCCCAATTTCTTCTGGAATAGAAAAAGAAGGTTAAAATGTGTGTATCAGCAGCATTTGAGTAACTTACCTGTATGATTATTTCCAACTGCCTGGTGAGTGGTGTCCTAGGAACAACGCCAAAGGGCTATTTTGTTTCAAGCTTTCCGAATTTGGGATAAAAGAGGAACTGAGCGTAGTTCACATAGCACCTGGACTTCGCCATTCACAAAGGCTTTAGGAAATACATACGGCCACATGGATCATCGTTAGCTGGAGAATGCTAGCAAAGGCTTCTGGGAAGCCAACAATGACTGGAAACAACAGCTCATGGAAACAGAAGGCAGATTGCCACAGAATTAAAGAGTGGGGGGAAGCACCAGTCGCTCCATCCGACAGCATCCTAACCGAGAGCGGTGTATCAATAGCCTAGGGCTGGGATCAGGAGGCAGCATGATCAATTCACCCAGCAGGGCAGCGACACCAAAAGCCAAGCTCTGTGACCTGACCCATCTCATAGACAGATGCTCTCCGAGTTACAGATGTGCCTTCCATCTCCCCAGGCACTACATCTAGACCAGCATAGCCTTCTTCGAGATCTGCCCTGATGCACCACCATGGGTCCTCTCCAGAGCTACTGGGACCGATGGCAGGAATTACCACTGCTAGCACGGTTGCCCAGGTCAGGCAGACAGGATTTATTAACATATGCTAAGCTGCTGCCTGTTAAGCCTATGGAGGCTCCATACTGGAAGACCCAAGACTCATCACAGAGGGCAGCACGCGAGAGGCACACACTCTTCAGCCTTACCCATGTTCCCCACTTTCCTCTAGACCTAAGCCACGTTCCCAGCTTTCCTCTAGACCCTTCACAGCACTGGACCATTCGCTCCCGTACTGAACATGAGTAAGGGATAAACTGGCAAGAGGAGGCAGCGGGGAACAAAGGGACAGTGGCAGAGTTCAGCTTAGCCAGAGCTTTGCAATCATTCAGCAATTCCGTGCGCTTCTCTTCCCCAGTTTTTGATCTACAGCTAACAGAGGCTTACTGCTCATCCTCACCCTGCCACCTTAAATGCCCCTTGGGGAGGGACCTTGCCAAAGGCATTTGGAAAGCAGAGCTGGGTTATTTCTTCCTCCTTCACCCCCCCATTCAGAGAGCGCTGCACACCACGCCCATCCATCATGCCACCCCTGCGGCATGCCAACACCCATCTCACACTGACTGCTTTACAGGCAAGTCACACCCAAACCCGTAACCTTTCACAGGGAGATGCAGAGGGACGAGAGTCCTCAGCTGGGATAGTAAAGAGGCTGAGCCAAGATCACCCAAACCTTCTAACCAGCTAAGGATAGAGGCCCAGACTTATCCCACCCGAGTTCAGCTACATGTGTAGAGAGTTTGGTCCATTTTCCATGGAGAATGGAGAAGACCCAGCTCTAGGGAGTGTTGGAGGATTCTACCTGCAGAGCTGGCCAAAGGTAATTTCTTCAAAGTCTTTAAGCAAAGGAAAACACACACACAAAAAACCCCAAACCCAACCATCTCAGTCTTCCTTCCCAATCAGGGCTGGAGCCCTGATTACGATCCTCATCACGGACAAGCTCCAAGCTGACCCGCCCTCATCAGGCTTTGCAGTTCGGAAAAAGCCAATTCTGACGGCAGCAAAGAGGAGGGGAATTTACTCTGATCTGCCATGACCCAGACTTCACAGCCATTCACAAGGAACAGCAACAGCCATTAAAAACTTCACTTTACACACTGAAGAGGCTCATAAAGAGAGTGCGAATTCACGGAGCAGTGGCTCAGAAAGCCCATTCCCTGGGTGTCCTGCAGACTGCTATTGTCTGAGATATGGAATAAAAGGGAGGTTCATATTTTACTTCAGACTTGTTTCACTCTTCCCTTGTTTTCTCTGCGGGCTGACTAAAGAGGAAGTGATTTATAAGGGGAAAACAAGGGGACTCGGTTCTAATTAATTGGCCATAACCGTTACAGCTGTACTGGCATCCAGCAAAACATAGGGCAGCCGTGCTTAGACAGAGATGCAGCACCACTGGAAGATTCCCCAATAATCCCACCATGAGCCAGAATAAAGTGAGCTTTTTGCCCTCACAGGGCTGGGAGAGACCCCTTGCACAAGGCTGCTGGCTCCTGTGCTGTCCTTTTACACCCGGGGTCAGCAGGAGCGGGGAGACGAAGGTGTCTCTCAGCTTGAATCTCTGTTTGCAGCCCTCTCCGGAGAGGGCTCAGAGTTCATTTTCACACCAGATAAAGTTCAGGGTGTAGGGAGTGAGTCTAGCTTAGGAAATCTCAGCTCCAAGCCTGGGAGCCAGAAGTCTGAACTAACCAAAGGCTAAGGCCCCTTGCTTCCCCAGACCCTGCCATCTCACGGCTGGGAGGAAAACATGGGGCTCCTGGTGCACTGCAGAGCCAGAAGGAAAACAGAAAGGTGCTTTCGCGTCCAGAAATAAATGTGTTTTTTCTGCTTGCAGCTACATTAGAGCCAGGAGAATGGGCCTCTGGGGAGCAGTGGATCACACATTGCAGGTGCTTGGTTTTAGGAGGGGGAAACTCTCCAGTTTTCCTAAGTGCATGAGCCAGAAGTTCTGTAACCCAAGTTCATCTTGACCTCAGCAGGCTGGCCCACTCTACAGGAGGAAACAGAAAGCCTGGGCATAATCGGAACAAGCCCATAATTAAAAGCGCTTTAGCCTTTACGAGTTCCCAGATCACATGGCAGCAGCGAGAGAAGGTGTTTTCATTTCACCTCGTTACGTATGGAGCAGTGCCATGATAACGAGCTGCCTGGCATGTGCCAGAGCCTGCTGCTTGCAGCAAGAGGGCAGGCGACACTGGCGCAGATGCGAATGCACCCTGGTGTAGCTCCTGGCATGAGATTCCTCCCCCCTCATGAGGCTCTGCAGGGGGATTTTATGGGTAGAAAGTGTGGGGAGCAGATAGCCATGACTGCCTTTAATACTGGAGTCAAGTAAGGGAGGGAGGAGATAGAGAAGTGCTAAATGCAAATAAGAACAAGCTTTCCCACTTACCCCTCTGAAGCATCCTGTCCCGAGACCCATAGAGTTGCTCCAGGAAGAAATCCAGGCTCCTGCCAGCCTTCACACAGGAGCAGACACTGTAGCTTACTGAAAGGGATAAGCTCCAGCTTCTGTAACAAGTAAAAAAAAAAAAAACAACTAATATTGCCCCCACCTTGCTCCTGCCATCCCTCCCACAGGAGCAGACACTGTAGCTTACTGAAAGGGATAAGCTCCAGCTTCTGTAACAAGTAAAAAAAAAAAATACACTAATATTTGCCCAGCACTTAGCTAGCGTCGAGCACTATTATTCCGTGCCATACGAGATTAACACAAACAGATTGCTTTGTGGACTCACTACTTACTGACATCCCCAGGCAGATATTCCTCTGCCTGCTTTGAAAGAGGTCTCAGGACGTGACCTTGCATTTAGCAGGCAGCCTGAGCCACCCTGCGAGGCCCCGATTTCCTCTCCACCTGGGATCCAGGCAAGCCACAACATTTCCCAGGGAGCCAGCCTGATTGTCTGCCCCATTTGGGACCGCGATACCCTCAGGGCTTTGTGTTCCAAACCCCCAGTGCAGCCTGATGTCTTTGGGAGGTGGTGGACCTCGCTGCAAGCCGTGGACCCTGCTTTCAGCCAAGAGGCTCTAGCAAGGCAGGGGGTTATTTCTGTGCAGCAACAGAAAGCAATTTCTGTGTCTTCTTGGCAACTTCTGCTACGCAGAAAAGCAATAGCCATCCAAAAGAAAGAGGGCTACTGTACCTGGCTGGGGGAGTGGGACATTCCTCCAGGGAGGCAGGTACAGGAGGATCCATAGGGAAGAGAGGAGCTTCCTCCAAATGGAGGAATCCCAGACAATTGCGGACACTGGCACGGCCACCAAAGCCTACGTCACACCACCTTGAGAGAGGAGATTTCAAAACAGCTAAGAAAAACAAAGAAAAAAAAAGAAAAAAAGGGAAAAGAATAATCACTGTTACCCTTCAGGGATAGCCCATGGCAGCCTGTGCTCAGACAGAATGGCCCTGAGACATCAGCATGGCACACGGGAGTGCGGGACAAAGGGATGCTAAGGGGAAGACACCTGATAGGTGATCAGGGAAGCAGCGGAGCTGGGCCCTGTGCTGCTGTTAGGAAAAGGGTGATTTATTGGAGAGCTTGAAGGAGACCAAGAACAACTTAAAATAAGCCAAAGGATGAGCAGTCCTCACTCCTGCTAGGCTGGAGCAGCTCCGTCCAGCCAGCTCAGGAGCAACAGGGTAGGGACCTTGGCCACGCAAGAGCAGCAATGCATGCCGCTAAGCAGACGTTAGACAAAGCCCACGGCTTTTGGATATGGCCAATGGGCCACGTTACAGACAGGCACAGAGAGGAAAGTATTTAATCCCATTTTCCACCCCCGTTGACCACTCTGGAGAGCAGCAGCTGGCCCATTACCAAACCCAAAGCGACCAAGTCGTACATCAAGTTCTCTGAAGGTACGTGGAGGGACAAGTGTTGAACAGAAGTCGAGAATACCACATCTGGCTGCTCCTCTGCTCCTGCTGCAGAATGGGCTGGTGACTCCTTCTGGGGGGCACAGTCTCACCAACTGCCCACACCTGGCCGGAGGCAGAGACCATATCACCAATCTGAAGACCTGGCGTCAAACATGGCACCACCTTGGGGACTCGGAGGGAGACAGAGATGGAGTGGACACGCTGGGGGAGGAGGACTGCCGAGGAACGTGCTAACGGCTGCGCCGTGCTCCTGTGTTTGTACAGCTGGTCCCAACGTGCTGCTAAACTGCTGCCACAGGGGAAGGCAAGGCATTTTTGCACGGGATATTCATTCCTCATCTGTCGAGCTCCAAGCATAGGATTCAAACACTTGAGTGTACACTTGAGACAGCACCTGGGGAGGCCTCATCCCACGCGTGGGGGCGGGAAGACAAACGCTGCTAAGATCTGGCTCTTGCTCCTCGTAAAGAACAGTTCAATCAAGTCACATTGCGATGACTACCAGTAAAGAGGGATGAGCAAGACATGGCCGGCAGCAGAGCCAAGCACAACGAGTTCCCCCCCCTTAGCCCCCCCCCCATGCCAGCCCTTGTAAGGCCTGAATTTCAAACAAGCAAAACCCAGTGCACAGGTCCCTCTCACACAGGGCAGGAAGAGTTTAGGTTGAAAAGTCCCACAACAGGAATGCAGACCAGTGCCTTGCGTCCCATCCCTCCCTGCAGCTCAGCAGGGCACACAACCCATCCTCACGAGGGTCTTCTGGTGCAGGGAAGGCCTCATCTCTTTCCAAAGAAAGCAGTTTTGGAGAGGACATGAAGACAGCTCTCATGCTAGAGAACAACCTCGAGGTGGTGGGAGGAGGACATTTCAAGAGGTGAAGACTCCCGTTCCAAAGGCGCTAGACAAGGACACACCATGGTCCAGCTGAACGCCCAGCTCTGTGCTCACACCAGGCTGCTCTCAGAGCATCTCAGGATGGGGTCAGCTGCAGATGCACACGCTCCTGAGGAGCAACTAGAAGCTACACAAGGGTCTGCTAGGCCAAACCATCCTCATGGTGAGCAAGGGTCTGGCTCACATGACAAGCAAGGAGGGGGGGGGAAAAAAAAAAAAAAAAAAAAAAAAGCTATCTCAAGCTCAAGAAGCACAAGCACAGGCAGCAAATAGGTGACAGACCCCCAGAACCTCATATTGAAAGAAACCATCCTTTGCAACTCTTCATCAGCTCCCGCTGACCGCCCCTGCTGATTGAGCTGATCAGAGGACCCTGAAAGAGCTGCACAATCAAATCTAACCAACATCGCTTTTCTCAAAAGGGTTTGGGCATTTAATCAAATTTTTGATCCCCCGCTTTTCAAGCATTTTCCCAAATTCCTGGAGGCTTTCACTTCATGCTAACTACCCCAGAAAAAGGGTAAATCTTCACCTTCCACAAACCAAGCACAGCCCTGTGCAATCCTTCATGCAGGATTTCATAGGTAGCGAGGGGGGGAATCTCCCAGTCCGATGCACATTTATAACTTTCTAAATTGTCTTTTCAAGACCTGCTTATATCAACTCAGCTGTGGTTATCAAAATACATGCACCACAAGGCAACCCCAAGGAGAAATGCAACTAATTTTAACCAGCTAAGCAGCCAGCAAGTGCGAACAACAGACTCGCGTGACGCCGCTTGTCTGGGGAATTGCATGTTATAGTCCACAGAGATTAGATACTCAAAACACAAGTCCCAGAACCAGCTTATTCCCAACCTGCAAGGAGCAAATAGGATCCTACCCAGTGCTCAATTTTCTGTTACATGCAGTGCTGATAATACCTGTTGGAAGCATTATCCCCCAGCCTAATGCTGTTCCTTATCGGACTCCACCATATGCGACCGTTGGGATGGGGCTAAGAACAGTTTGGGTGGAAGGTACCTACAACAATCATCTAGTCCAACTGCCTGAACCACCTCAGGGCTGACCAAACATTTTAAGGGCATTGTCCAAATGCCTCTTGGTCGCTGGAACAGTGTCCCTAATAAGGTGGTTTAGAGCATCACAAATAGACCCATTTAAAAAAAAAAAAAAAAGCCACAAAAAACCACACATGAAATCCCAGAATCCCAGACTGGCAGGGGTTGGAAGGGCCCTCCAGAGATCACCCAGTCCAACCCCCCTGCTCAAGCAGCCTCACCCAGAGCAGGGTGCACAGGACACCGTCCAGGCGAGGGTTGAAGATCTCCAGAGATGGAGGCTCCACAGCCCCCCTGAGCAGCCTGTGCCAGGGCTCGGTCACCCTCCAAGTCAAGAAGTTCTTCCTCATGTTCAACTGGAACCTCTCATGCTTCAGTTTGTGCCCATTGCCCCTTGTCCTGGCACTGGGCACCACTAAGAAGAGTCTGGCTCCATCCTCGTGACACCCACCCTTCAGATATTTGTATGTGTTGATGAGATCCCCTCTCAGCCTTCTCTTCTCCAGACTAAACAAGCCCAGCTCCCCCAGCCTTTCCTCATAGGAGAGATGCTCCAGTCCCCTCATCATCTTTGTTGCCCTCCTCTGGACAGTCTCTCTAAGAGTTCCTCATCTTTCTTGAACCGGGGAGCCCAGAACTGGACACAGTGCTCCAGGTGGGGTCTCACCAGGGCACGGTAGGGGAGCTCATCCCTGGGAAAGCTCCATGGACTACAGCAGTCCCAGGAAGATACAGCCACATGAAGAGCAAAGCCCTGATTCTACAAGGTGTCTTTGGAGCTCTATTATCTGTGATTAATAAGGCATGATGCAAACACTTAGTTAAATCTGATTAGATCAATAGGACCCCATGAATCACTTCTATAGGTTTCCTATAATATTTATACATACTGCAGTTATCATCAAGACTGTACTGTAAAATTGTCTGCCTTGAAATTTATTTGAAAAAGCACTTCTTATACTCTATTAAAAACAAAGCAAACCAACCTTTTTATTCTCTCTTAGAGCTGAACTTACCAGGCAAAAGCTCAGGGAACAGCACGTGGTTTTGCAAAACAAATATTTTGAGACCGTGCTCCCTGTTTTATCGCCTCCTGGAACGGGAACACCACCTCCATCCCACTTTCCCTCCAGCCTCCCAACCATGCATGCTGAAAAAACGCTTCTACCTGCAGCTTACTGTCAGTAGGACATAAGCAGGAGCACAACAGAGATAGCGAGGGGTGGGGAAGGCAGTGTGCTTGCACGCCGCTTTGGCGATGACAAAAAAATACCGTGGCAAAGATTTGCCTTGGGTTTCAGGAACTCCTCCTGCACAAAATCAAGGCAGAGAATTTACAGCAAATTAATGAAACTAATTTTCTGACTGGAATCATCATCTGTGAATTATCATGTCTTTACTCATTAAATAAATTATCTGTGTCTTCCAAGACATTAAGAATGCATCATAAATTACAGCCCTTCATAAATAATTTGGTTTTGCCTGGGTTTAAATATAGAGGGAGAATAAAGTGAGCAGGAGAAAAGACTACAAGGGACGCGGGAAGCAGAGAGGCAAAAAGGCAAGCACAAAGAGAAGGGAAGAGCATGAAATGGAGCAGGAAATGAGCAGAGAAAAAGAAGGGGGAAAAACCCACAGGAAAATGGAGACATGCAATATGGCCAGCTCAGAAGGGAAGGTAATGAGAAGGAAAAAAGGAAGCGAGGGGACGAAAAAGGACAGGCAGGACAAGTAGCACCGCACAGTCTTTCAGGTCCCCATTAACTGCAGCCTGGTGAACGCAGCAGGAAAGGAACCCCTAATGTCCAAACCCTCTCGTGACTTTTATGAACCATTTCACTCCAGCTGAGCTTGTTTCATGTCCCGAGTACAAACAGTCTGTCCAACAGCTGCCTGAAAGGGGATGCCAACGAGGGAAGTGCACTTTGTCACGGAGCAGCAACAGAATTTGCTGAAAGGAGGCCCAGGATTTGTAAATGGCAACAGAAAGGTGATGGCAAGGACCAAGGGTCAGGGAAGCACGGCTCCCCCATGGCTTACCTGTCAAACGGGGCAAATCAACACCGCTCGGACTTCTGCCATGATCCCTGCTGCAGCCCGTGCCAACGCAGGCGCGGGGGCTTCTGATCAGGTCCTTGCTCTGCCTCTAACCAGGTGCAGCTCAAGTGCATGGTGTGGAGAAATGCAGCGCATCTGCACAGATGAAGCCTCCTTAGGACGAGAAGGTACATCAGATACACCTGTGCGGACCACATTCCATCATTCAGCA
>NW_009260497.1:878033-879982 GCF_000687185.1 Egretta garzetta | reverse complement strand
GTGCGGACCACATTCCATCATGCAGCAGGACTGCTGACTAGATACCATCCACGATACCAGTACCGAGCACTTGGTAACAACCTAATGCTAACACCTTGGTAAGGACAAGCATAACTTTTAAGACATATTAGAGAGCCTGCTGCTCTCTGCTAAGAGGTTGCAAAAATACCAGTTAAACTGATGTCCATAGAGCAGCCAGAGCAGCTCCTTCCTCAGTCAGACCCCTGCCAGCTTCTGGAAGCCAGGTTCCCACCTCAGTTCTAGTGTCAATAAGATGGACACAGGCCAGCATCACCAGCTGCTTCCCACCATGGTGCAAGAAGTGAACCACACTCTGCAAGGACGAGGGGGTTGCGCCTATTTGCCTGTATGCAGCGAGAGCCGCTCTGCATGGAGAGCTGGACTGGATGATCATGATCAGTTGGATTGCATGGTCATTGCAGGTCCCTTCTGACTGAAACAATCTATTCTAGTCTATTAAACTGGCAAGTTGGCAAGAAAAATTAGAGCCTTCCCACTGAGCAAGACCCTTGTCCTGAAAAGTAAGTATGAGCACTGATTTAGGGAGTTGAGAAGTGCCGAGTTGGATGAAGTTTAGCAGCCACGAGGATGATGAAGAGTAAGTCTCTTGGCCTTGCCCATGGGACACAGCATGGCCACGTGACTTTTTCCTGGCAGATGTGAGTTCACTTTGGGATGGCTAGAAGTCATGCAGCCAAACTAGAGCACTGCCAAGCTCAAGCCAAGCATTTTGCCTCTCAGTGAAACTCATTAGCTCAGCACCACAGAACTGCAGCCGCAATGACATTTTTTCTGGCCAGCTCAGAGCACAGGCACGCATCTGCCTTCAAACTCTTACGTGGCCATTCCCTTGCTAAGTCTCCCAAGCCAGCTGTGGTTTACACCCTGGCTTGATAACCCGGAGTTTCTTGTCCTCCATCCCAGGATGTGGCTGTGTCAGCACCCTCAGCCAGGCGCAGGGCAGGGCAGGGTCAGAGCTGCTGGCCCACCTGTAGCCTCCCGGCTCACAGGAGGGTGTTCCTGCAGGAAGCTGGAGCATGGCCAGTTCTAGGAGCAATTGGAGAATGAACGCAACGGCAGCTGTTTCCTATTTGGAAGTGGAAGGGCTCTGATCTCAGCCCATGCAAGCCACTAGTCAGGACGAAAAGAATGTTTTCCCTGTTTGTGTTCCAAGTCAAAACCCGACCTGGGGTGCACACAGGCTCAGAAAGCCTGCTCTGCTAGCACCAAAACCCCTGCTTGACAGGCAACAGCAATTTGAGAGCAACAATAAATGACAGGTAGGTCCCAGAAAATATAACATTGGTCCAAGGAAACACCTCTGCGAGAAAGCCCTGGCTAGGTGATAGCACACATGCCCTTCTCATGGGGTTTAACAGATGCATCTGAAGGTTTTTATTTTGAGGGTCCATCATTCGTACTTGAAGGGCAGCTCCCTAAAGACAGTTTGTGGCCTTTGGTGCCAAAGGACCTTCTGCTGTGAACATTGCAGCTGCTGCACGATATTTGTTCAACGTCCACAGCAGAAGCAAACCTCCTGCTGACTCAGGCCTTCTTCTGCGCTCATCTGCAGGTGCCGAACTTGGGGTGTCATACGCAGGATAGTCCCTAAACCTGAACTGCTTTGGCATGGCTCTTCCCACTCCTCCGATTTACCCATTTTGAGGCTGGGAATAGTTTTCCCAGCTACTTTCATTAGAAACACAGCTGCCTGCCAAAGCTCAAACAGCAGCACTGGGGGCTGGTGCCAGATTTGGTGCCTCAAGTCCCTACTTGGGGACCCTGAGCATTAAATCAAGCCATTCGGGTGTTGAACAAGATCCTGAGCGATGCATCCAGCAAACAGGAGGCAGGAGAGGAGGGAAAGAAGAGCAACAGAAACGTCCTCTGGCAGGAAAAGGGAAAGAACTTGGATTCGTCTCTTTTGG
>NW_009260497.1:875327-878023 GCF_000687185.1 Egretta garzetta | reverse complement strand
TGGGGGGGGTGGAGTTTAGCTGGGTGGGTGACTTCCCCCATCCCCTCTGCCGTGCCAGCTCAGCCAGCTGAGCAAGAGGGGCTTCTGCAGAGTGAAGCTCACCTGTAGCACCCATCCTTCCCTGGTCTCCAGCCAGCCTTCCCCAGCAGAACAGTGGTCATAACAGCACCATATAGGCTCTTCTTGGACAAAAAACCAACCCAATTTTTCTTTCTCTGTCCAGAACACCCACATCCAAGACCGCCTCATGCTGCAGCAAGCAGTTGCGGTCACATCATGCAGGCTTTTCACACCTCTGCACAATTCCCTCCCACTTCCAGCTTGGCTGCTTCTGAAAGAAGTGACCCCAAATACCAGGCAAGCTGCAGCATAACCCCAGCCTGCCCTTTCCATTCTTTCCACCCCTGACACCAGCAGCATCCCTTTGCTCCAGCTGCTCTTCCCGTAGGCATCCAGCCCAAATTCTCCTACCCTCCTTCGCCCTCTGCCCTGACGATCCTGCTGCCAACCAGCCCTCAAGGGAGGCAGCATTTTGCTGACTCCAATAACTCAGGGTGGAAGCTGACTGGTAATGGAAAAGCTGTTCCCAGAACAGTCTCCAGCTGATTTTAGAAAGGATCAGAGCAGCCAGCCTGGATCCTGCTGCCTCCGCGCAACCGGCATCATCCCTGGGAATATTTACCTCCCTTGTCCTCGGGTAAACGGGACCGTTCTGCTTTCTGTATGCTGCCCAAGGACTCTGTCAGTGCCTCTTTTTTCACCACCAGCTCAGATGCTCCTGAAACGCAGTTCAAGAAAGGGGATTTTTCCCCCCCCCATCAGTTCCTGAAGTTGCAAGCAAGTTGAGCCAAGCGTGAAGCAGGTCACTCTCCTCCTCCACAGCTTTTCGCACCATGTGTTTTGTGTCAAGGCCATGACAAGAGCCGGCCTCGGGGGACATTTGGATGAGCCTTTGCTCACCAGCAGCCGCGCACGCCTCTGCGCCATCCCCAGGTCCCATCCCTCCGTCTCGAGCCAGCACACATCTGCCCCACAGCAGGCATGCCGCTCCCTGCTGCCTCCCTCCCCGAGCCGTGAGGACGTCGAGCCAGAGATTTACGTACTCCACAATTTTTATGTGCTCTCAAGAAGGCTGTGGAGGGAAAACTTCGCCACTCACAAAAGCTTCCATCTGCGAGTTTATTTATCCATGCTGGGAAGGCTGTTTATTCTGTTTCTGGGTGGAAACTACACTGGGATCATGGCTTAATCGTATTGTTTGTTGAATTAATTGCTCTGTTTGATCGGCCTTTCTCCCATAATGCTTGGGAATGAGATGGTTTTTGCTGCAGTGTGGGCATGGAGAGGGCCGAGGCTGTTTCTCCCCAGCAGATGAACGCAGCCCAGCACACAGACGGAGGGGCTGGTTTGGGGACAACACACAAGTTGCTCGATGCAAATATTGTTGCAGAAGGTGGTGTTTGGGGAGGTTAGGCATCCTGAGGAAAGGGTATGGGCCAAAGGATATGTAGGCTACTGGGTTGGCCTTCTCTTTCATTTTCCAGCTGACACCCACCCAGCCAGCCCTCCCGGGACTGGCATGCCCAAGGCTCACCCCCTCATCCACCCGTGGCCAGTAACCTCATCTCCAGCCACAAGAATGAACGTAGTGGGTTTTCCAGGTCACCCGGTGAATCACAGGATGCAGAGCAGACAAGCTCAGCAGTATTTTCATGTCAGAACATTTTTCCTCTCATTTTCATTCCCAGCTTTTTTTCCCCCCCCCTTCTTTTCCTTTTTACGTTTTGCCAGCAAACACACAGCTCAAAATTACTTCCACAATCACAGCACTCAACTTTTTAAGGCTTCGTTCCTGCCTCTCCCACTTTCCACACACACTTCCCTCAGCCTGCTGGCCTTCACATGACACGCAATAACCAGTGCCCATGTCTGACGTGGCATTTCCCACACACACGCTTTCTCATTTCCCTTCTTCCTCTCTGCAAAATGAAACCAGAATTGGAAGGTTGGACCAGATGATCCTGGAGGTCCCTTCCAACCAAGGGTTCAATGATTCTGAGATCAGGACTCCTAACGCACCAGGTCATCACTCTTCCACCAACCCTTGCCCCAGGCAGGACATCTCTCCACAAGCCATAACCACCTGTAGAGCCTTCTCTACCCAATACAAGAACCAGGCACTGAAGGCGATGCTGTGGTCAACCAGATGGTTCATCCCCCCACTGCATCGGTATCGTCCCAAGGCATACAAGCAGCCTGATTTCTCCCACTGACCTAGACATCCCGGTGGAGTTCAGCGAGCATCTCCAGCCAGGAAGGCGAGATCCCTGGAAGACCAAGCCTGCTGACCCAATCCTGCCCCTTCCCCTCACCTCAGCAGGCTTTGAGAATCTCCCTTCCATGGCCAAGAGTGAGCTGCTGGAGACAGCAAGATGTTTCAATCAGCAGATCTCTCGTGTCTGAGTCAGACCCGTTCCTTGCTGATAAGGAATGAATACTGCCTGGGTCTGTCCGGGTGCCTGTCTCTCTCTCTATTTCTCTTTTCTCCTTCATAAAGCTGTCAGACCAAAAATAACATATTAGTGGAAGAAAGGAATGTCAGGTGTAATATAATAACATGATCAGGAGGCTGGGGGAGTGTGCGTGCCTGTCTGGCTGCCATGCTGGAGCATCTCTGCAACAGCAGTAGATGGCTA
>NW_009260497.1:874602-875303 GCF_000687185.1 Egretta garzetta | reverse complement strand
AGGAATGCCTTTCATTCCTTCCTCACACCCTCTTTTCCCACTGCCTCTCATCAGACATGAAAAATGGGATGATAAACAGGATGGAGCACTTACTCAGCACCCTTCAGCTCCCCAAAGCCACCTATGTTGGACACTGCAGGCAGATCACATGTCCCCAGGCCAGAGATTGAGGAATATGACAGGAATGGCCAAACCACACCAGGCTGCAGGCTGGGCTACCCCTTCTGTACCCTATTTGCCCCCTAGATGAACAAAAGGGCAAGACAAACTAACCGAGCCAAGGACAAGCAGCATCTCCTATGGCCTCCATCAGGCCATGTTTTAGGGATTTACAAGGACAGAGAGCACCATGCATCTCCTTGTATTTAATTAATGACCTTCCACAGGCTGGTCTAATCCCCCTCTGAACCAAAGGCTGGCATTCAGCCCCAGTTCCCAGCACCAGGGAGCTAAGAACCCCAGGAGACAGTGTACAGCACAGCTAGCTCACGGCTACAAGGGAAGAAGAGGATTTGGGGGACCCTTGTCACAGGAGGGTGTCCTGCACTGCTCCCTTTAGCACAGCACACCCATCAGTACCAGCCAGTGCTGTCGTAGGGTCCTCGGAGGCTTCTCTGCAAACTCTCAGACCAGTGAAGACCAATCCCAGTCTGCCACAGCACAGTGCATCCCACAGCCCCCAAACCACCTCCAGGAGAACG
>NW_009260497.1:861990-874586 GCF_000687185.1 Egretta garzetta | reverse complement strand
AAGGCTAAAAACAGCACCAGCTGCACCCACAACCACAACTCGCCCCGATGCTGTTTGGCCTGCTGTGCTGCACAGCATGTCCTGCCAACCGGTGCCACTGCCTTTATTCTGACCCGTTTCAAAGTGTTTTGCAGGGGTCCACAAAGCTGTGTCCTCCAAGCCGGCCAATGGCACAAGGCTGTACCGCCATTCTGCTCCCCTCACCTGTCAGCCAAAGTACTCAGACACCAATTTGGATGCAAGTAGGAAGATGTGATGGGTTAGCACCCTGCAAGAAAAACCTTCCTTCCTTCAGCAGCTTTAGAAAACATCATCTTTTACCATTTTATTCCCAGTCCAAGAGCACATCTCCTACATTGCAAATCCTTTGTGCTACAGTTGACTGAAAAGATGCTGGGGGAAAGCACAGCCAACCTTTTCAGGAGGACTTGAACCACCCAGTTGACTCCGCCACATTGGACACTTTTAAGCCTCAGCTGGACAGGGTGCTGGGCCATCTTGTCTAGGCTGTGCTCTTGCCTAGAGAGCTTGGAGCAGATGGTCCTTGAGGTCTCTTCCAGCCTGGGATTCTGTGATTCTAGGACTTGGCATAGCATGACCACAAGACCCATCCACTGATCCAGGGGCACAGCTATGCATAAGGGACTTGAAGATGCAGCCGCAAGCATTGACTGGAAGAGGGTCTGGGGCAAAACACGCAGTGGGGGTCACACTGCTGAGGCTGGCTCTAGATTTTAAGGCCAGGAGAGCCTGATGTTGCTCTCTGGCCTGTTTAACCCATGCCTGGCAAAAAACCCATCCATGGAAACCAATTACTTCTGGTGGAGCATCTCTTCCATGTAGGTATCCAACACTGCCTGAATGATTTCCAGCAAGGGAGAACTGATTGCATCTACTGGTTACCTGTTTCAGCATCTAGATACTTTCTCTGCAAAGGAAAAGAAAAAGAGGAAATACGTAAAGGGGAAAACCTGCCTTGCTCCCACACAAGTCTCTTATTTGCAACTTGAATGGGTGGGTCCCATTCTGGCACTACCTCGGAGGGAGCCCCAAGGCATCAGGTTCTTCTTGCACACCTTCTACACTTCAGGAAACAGCACTGCAGATTCCAGCCTTTTCCAAAGAACCACCCCAGGGCACAACACTATCACATTTCACAGTAGTGCAGATTTTCCATCCCCAAGCTCTGCCTTGAACGATGACATTAATTGAAATGGCTGTAGAAGTGCCAGGGCTGAGATCCAGCCCTGTGACCTGCTCTGAGTACAGGCTGCTACACGACTGGTGCAGACCCGCTGGCTCACAGCCCACTGCAGAGATGCTCCTCTTTGCTATTAAATATTCTCCCTTCTGCCCGTTCCTTGCCATTTCTTCCACCCCATCACCGCAAGTCCAAGACCAGGGGAACCATCAGGCAGGAGTGGGCCCATGGTCCTCTTGTCCGGTGTCCAACTTGGGGACGTGCCAGGCTGAAGTCGTAGATTCCTCCCAACAGCACATATGCAAATCAGGTCTCCTTCTGCAGTCCCCAATAGCCCCAAACTGATTTAACTCCTCAAACACAAAGAGCAAAATCCCTTTCAAAATGCGTGTTACTGTTCCAAAAATTCTGGCTACTTTTGATATGCAAATACCCACCCAGTCTCCTTATAAAACTTGCCAAGTCCTTGATTTCATTTTCTTAGTTTCATCCAGTAGCACTGTGTTGCACAGCCGGCACAGAAAGATGCAAAGTGTTTCCTTTAGCAGTTACTAATTAATTCAACAACTGATGCCTTCCGCTCTTTGTTTTCCAGCTCACTCCTTTTCAACCTGGTCAGTCACTGGAGGCATCTAAGGTATCCATGAAAAGTAACAAGGCAATAAAGTCACCGCGCTGATTCTTCAATTAGCTGTACAAGGATGTGCACTGCCACGGAAAAATGTTTCTTCTGCTAATGAGAACTAACGATCCCGTACCTGGGGGATTCTGCACTCTGATCAAAAGAGTCCAATCAAAACCTCTGCGAATTTCTGATTAAACCAGACAAAGGAGGGGAGGAAGGCACCGAGTCAGATGCTGAATAGATAATAAAATTCCCTTCCACTTCTCCTTCCCAGAAAATGGTAAATCTAATAGGCATGACTAAGCAGCTATGAGGGAAGACATGAACAATTTGTAAAGCAAAGGGGAGTTTAAAGTTCATCTCATTTTCCCCTTCTGCAACATCGTCTGCAATCATATTATGATTTAAAGGCCACCTTTCCCCCAGCGAGAAGCGGGTGAGAAGGGTGGGATTCAATTTTGCATACCAAATACGATGGGAGAAGGAGCAAGGCCAGGAGGCACGAGCCGAACAGCCGCATCCCTTTGGCACTGTTAAATGCATGGCGCTTTTTCCAGTTCTTTAGGGTACCAGAAAAAATAATAGATAAAACAGCACGGTGGCATTTTCTGCCTAAGTTCACACATGGAAGGACCGCACCTTTCACTGCTGGGAACAAAGCCAGAACAAATCCTGATTCAACCAACCCCAACCTTGTGAGACCCTGGTCCACCTTGAGAAACATCCCAGAAACCAAACGACAATCCTGCCCTTTTCCAGAAGCTGCCACCGTTCCCCGCTGCATTTCCAACTCACCAGAAAACAGGTGCACTGCTGTCAGCTTGTGCTTTTCCCTCTTAGCCCCATCTCCACATTACAACATTCAGGGATAGCAGCTAGGCTGTACTGATTGGAAGGAATAGGAAAGGATTATCCCAGAGGCTGCGGAGGAATGAAGGAAAGCAGCACCTTCTGCCTGCCCCTCCTGGCCCCTGATCCCGTTTTTCCAAGATGATGTCCAATTCCCAAGAAGACACCATGGCCACAGCGGGATTGAACCACAACAAGGGAGGCATAAATGGAGTTGTTTGCAGCAGGGAGAAGGCTTGGAGAGCTGTCACCAGCCAGATACAGTGGTAGAAGTGCCCATGAGAGGGATTAAAAAGCCAGCTGGCCCATTTAAGATCGAGGCAGACCTGGATGCCGGGAGATCCGGATGCCATTCCTTCTTCTGCCGCTGACCTTCTGCAAGTCCATAGCCAAATCGCTTTGCTTGGCTCTGCTTCTCCCTCCCTTCCAGTGGCAGGTTTGACTTATTGGCAGCAGAGCCCAAGGCAGGGGATCTCCCATGAGGCCCAAGCACAGCCTGGGTTGTGCAGGGGCATGACAGTCACAGTCCCCAGTGCCCACCATCCTGCCGGGCTTTCCTCCAAGGGATGCTCCGAGGAGTCACCACTGCCCCACCAAGAGGGCAACGCCAGCGGCCAAGCACAGGAGAGAGCAGCTCACACTCCCTGGCTCCACACACCTGTATCCCCCAGCTCAATAAAATGTCATAAAAGCAGAGAAATTTCACGATAAACACAAATAGATCAATAGCATTAGAGCTACTCGTAATAGCTGCCTCAGGCTTTTCATACTACACCTTCGAAAATGTCCAGTAGTGAGTAATTAATGACCAAACGAAGTAATTACTTTCTTGATTTTTCTCAAAACTAGAATTCACTGAAAGAACTTTGAGCTTTACTGGTGCTACATAGCAAATTAATTCAGTAAGTGCTGATATTACAAGTCTGGACTGCCTGTTAAAAAACAGCAGTGCTGTAGAGTCTGTCTTTTCTTGCTGCCTGATGTAACCCTTTCCATGCTCCTCTAGCTGCCTGTGAGGAAGCAACTCAACCCCCCATCGCTCTGCACCTCAACCTTCATAGATTTTGCCATGGTGCTCTTGGGCCATGTCGTAGGGAGGTAGCTAGTCTTCGAGGAGAGGCCAGGACCTCAGCATTCCTGTGCCAGCAGCTCGCAAATGGGGATTAAGGCAAGTCCTCATCTTAACACCTTCACCATTGCAACAAACAAGTAGGAGCAGGAAAAGGAGCATGGGGGCTTCTCTGAAGCCCCTGAAAATCAGAGAGCGGGACCACAAACACCTGAGACCTTTGGATTGCTTTCACCACATTCATTTCCAGCAAGCAGGGCAGGACACTGCCCAAGGAATTGGCAATTCCAGCCTAACCCAGGGATTTTTAACCCTTGAGGAGGGGTAAAGGAGAAACCCAATAGGATGGGCAAATAGCAGTAGATGTGGAGTGCAAGGGAAACAGAAAGGACGAGACTGAAGCTGCTGCCTGGGAAGGCAAGGACCTCCATCTCCCCATCATGCCGCTCTCCTGGAGGAAGAGAATGGATGTTTCTAGTCCTTGCCACCTCTTCCATCCCATACACTCAACTTCTGCCAAGAGTGACATCTCTGAAAACAGCCCAAGGCACCACCTCAAGACTCTCCATGGCTTGTCATCCGTCCCTACCGACCCACTGAAGAAAACCAGGACACAGACTTCCAGCAACTGTGGCACACCCTGCATGCAGCTGAAAGTAACCTTCGCAAGATACTGCCAACAAGTCTATTTTTACTTTCTGATGTATTTACACAGCTACAGCCACCACCCTGACCCAATACCATGGAAGGAATTGCATGTAGAGCTCTTCCACAGACAGCAAGCAGAGGCACAGAAACTCAGCACTGCATTCTGACTGCCTGCTTGGGACGCTCGCCCAATGCTGAGTACCCAACTGCAGTGTCCAAGAAGAAGAGGATTATGAGCAATTCAGGCTCATACTACCCTATACCCATACTACCTACTTCCCACGGCTGCCAGACATACTCCAGAAACATGCACAAACCCACAGGACCTCAGGTGGGCAGAGGGATGGGAGTCCAGGTCTTCCAAGACCTCCAGCCTTCCTTGCTTGGCCCATCCTTGTCACTGCGAGGCATCTCGGACACCGTATCTGAGGGCAAACTCTGCAGCAGGAGATCTTAATAAAAATGAGCACTGCAACTGCACATGTGTGTGCATATGTGTGCATGTGCCTGCATGAGACAGGATACAAGACAATAAGCAAATTACTGAAGTAATCCTTCCATCCTCACCAGTAATGAATTACTGTTTCCCTGCTCCCAGGAACATGATCATAGTTTGGGAGCTTAACATTCGGTCTGACATGGACCTCCAGCATGCACTTTTAATCCCTCTAAGCACAGTGACAGCTAACAACAAACCCCGCAAACGGAGGAAGCGCTGCATTGCTTTCCCATCTTTCCATTACCATATTTTTAATTGGCTTGGAATATCCATTGCTTTTGTCAAAACAAGTTCTGCCAAATCACCGCTTTGGATTTGAACAGAGGGGCCAGGGATCACGAGAGAGAAGCCAAGAAAATCCCCCCTGCAAATGAAGATTTCTGCTGGTGGGGGCACAGCAGGGAGGAGCGGAACCAGTCTCAGCTCATCCCCCATTTGCATCGCCGGCCATGCAAGCAGTCCGCAGCACCATGACCACTTCCAAGGCTTTAAGAAGGTGTGGATGATGACGAAGAGGTGCCCATGCAGATGGATCTGCTACCTTGGTCAGAGGGAACTCAAGAGAGGAATAGAAATTATAAGAAGGGTCTTAAAAGAAAATAGGGTGGCGAGAGTCCACCTAGAAGTTCAGAGGCCAAGAGCTGAGTGCAGCAGAACTTGGAGGATTGCAGACAAGTAGCCGGTGCTACAGAGAAACCAATTTTAAGAACATGAGAAGCAGAAAGCCCTGGAAGGGAGGGAACACAGTGAGAGGAGGAGGAAGAGGAGAAGGAAGCAAAGGGAAATGCTGTACAAATAACGCTCATGCATGCAAGCACCTGGCACGTGTTAGAGATGCTTTTCCTTCCTCTCCTTGTTTCCTCTCTTCCCTCTCTCAAAGGAAAATGGGGTTTTGACAAAGTCTAAACTTTATGAAAATTATTCAGTTCCTCTGTTGCTTGCTTTTTGTTTTAAAGGAAATACTTTCCTTTTTGACCAGGAGAAAAGGGCTAACCCCTTCCTTCCCAAGTGGAGTATTTTTCAGAAGGATGTGACAGAAAATAAACAGAGCTGAGGCTGCTGGAGAGGGGTGCGTGGCCAGATTCCGCCCAGCGCCATCATCCCCATCCTGAATCTCTCAGGCTGACAGCTCAGCATGCCCAGCAGAAAGCACAAATCCAGCCCTGAGCAATCTCTTTCCATCCACCTTCACAGCTGAGGTCAATAAGGAAAAATCTACTCAGCCTTGCAGGCAGGGAAGCTGAGGCAGGGGGAGAAGCTGTTTAAACACGCTCCAAGCTGTAAGCACACAGCAAATCCCAGCACCGTCGATGAGACAAGTGGCACATGGAAACCTCCCCCATGCCTAAGCACCCACCGAACGCTTGCCCTTGGGATGGGAGTAAGGAGGAGATGCACTCGGTCCAAAGAAAGAGGTTCATTGCGTTTTGGGAAGAGCCATGATAGGGAAGTCAGAGCTCCCCATGTGATCTCCATCCCTCCTGGGGTGCATCAGGCCATGTCTGGGTTTGGCCTCCATCCTCAATCCATCAGCTAAAGCCAAGTCAATGCAGGGGAATATCATTTCCCTCAACAAATGTACTGTCCCTGGGAACAAGGGGGGGATGTTACAGCCCCTAATTTGTTGCCTGCTCTGCTAAAGCAAAGGCTGTTGGATTGGGTCATGGCCACTGCTGCGAGGGGGCTAATCCAGGTGAGCAAACCCTGACTTCATTCACGCAGTTAAAGGGGGGGGGGGGGAACCACACATGGCAAGAACCTGATCATCAGGCACAGGTTTCCAGAGCCTTCAGCATATCAGCTTTAAGTCCAGAGAGGGTTGGCTTTGGTGCATTGGAGGCCTTTTTTTGTTGTTGTTCTTGCATTGTTCAGTATAAAACAAGTTCTAAATAGCTCAGCAACGTGCAGGATGAGTACGAACCAAGCAGCAGAGCCTCTTCCACAAAGGCGCTGAATGGCTCTGTCTCCTCGGGGACATGGCAAACAAGCTGCTGTGCCAGCCTGCTCCATCAAGTTAATCTCTCCGCCCTTTTATTACAACAGGCAGCCCCTGGGCTCATTTGCAGTATCATACAAGGGCTATACATGATAATCTGGGCTTGGAGAATACTCCTATATCCCTACCCTGGAACTAGGCAGCCTTATGCAGCAATACGGGGAAGACCTCAGGATACGACCGGCGGTAAAGCTGAGTCCCCGCTCCATGCGTTGTACCCACAGCCTAGCATCTGCTGCGCACCAAAATATCCACAGGAGAGCTATAAAATATGGAGATAATTCTCCTAATGTCTCCAGCATTTAAAGGCTGATTAGTGTTGCTTCTAATATGGCTGGGCCAGGGACTAAAGTGGCACGAGACATCTGGCCCAGAATTTAAGTGCAGGTGTCAAAGGAGATGCTTCTAGCACAGAGGCAAAGCACCATCCTCCTCCCTCTTCTCTTGGCTTCGACCCCAAACCACCAGTAGACCTGGGGGCAGTACATACACCAGAGACACAAATCCCACCCCTGCAGATCAGCTCCTGACCTCCTCCCCGTGCTCGATGCACATGGTCCTGCTAAGACTATTTTACAAGAGGGCAAGCTGCATGGCCAGAGGTTTGAGCAGCTCCCACGAAGCTGTACAGGCAAGACCCTCTGTTGCTGTTGTACATGGCAGGCGGCTGCACAACCAAAGGTGCAGTGCTGCCAACCTGACCACACGGCACAAGTTCAGGTAAGTCGCACCTTGCACGTGCCTGCTTGGGAACCCATGCATCTTCCCAAGCACCAGATCTATGCCTCTGGACACGCAGAGTGGCCACAGTTACAGAGAGATTTGGGGTTTTTTTCCCCCTTCAGATAAGCCTAGAAAGCCAGGAAGACCACAAAACATGCAGGACAAGGAGCACAACCAAGCGTATTCATGGAAATGACTGCAGAGCCACGGAGTGCACAACCAACTGCAACAGAGAAATAACAAAATTTCCCAGCACAGCACAGGTGATATTTGCCATCCACTGACATGTTGCCCAGGCAAATTTCTTACCCAGCTTGCAAGCCCCAGAATGAAAACAGGTAAGCCAGTATGTTACTAGACAGAAAAAGGCCAGATCCACCTTTTTCCAGAGTTCCCAAGAATAAGGACATGACTTCATCAGCAGCTGCATTGCAAGGCGGACAGCACTTGCCCTGCAGTGAAAAACTTAATACCCCTCATCGGAACTGCAGGCTTATCTTTGGAGGGTCCTCCCTGTGCTGGAAAGGCGTGCAGTTGAGGCTGGCAGCCATCCCACACCCCACCTGCCCAAACTTACATCTGCTCTGCATCAGAGCAGCACAGAGCTCCAACAGGTGGATTTGGTTTGGAGCTCAGTGGCTGCCCAGGGGAGCATTCCCCCTTAAGGAGCCCCCTCCTACCCTCATGGAAAGCCAAGGCCATGGAGCTGATGAAGCTGAGGTGGGCGTACCTCTTTGGGCTACCATTCACAGAACAACAGAATGTGAGCTTGGAGGACAAGAAGCCCATGCTCAAGGTTTCTGGTCAAGAATTTTTTGACCACTTCCAAGGCTCAGCTGCTAATGCTGAGAGTTCAAGTTCTTGGAAATTTAATCCTTCAGTTGAAGCTGAACGCAGAGGAAAAGCAGCCAAGCCCACTAATCTGAATTTTCAGATTAGGGGGAGCAAATCCTTCCCACACCCCTAACTGAGCCATATCCTGATCCCACAGAACCAGTGAGCACAGCCCACCCTGCTTCGACCACCACCAACAAGGAGCCGGTCTGCCTAACCACACAGGGAAAGTCACTCCCAACCATCCCCACCACCATCCCCTGCCATGGTCAAGCCTCAAGTAACCAGGAGATAGAGTCATGTAGACACCATGCCCACCCACTCGGATGGGAGGAGATGGTCCTCAGCACTCTGTGTATGCCAGGAGCTGAGGTTTTAAATGGTACATAGGCTCAGCTTGGTAAAGCTGCAATAAGTCTGAAAACCAAACTAAAAGCATGGGCTGCAGATCAAGCCCAGCAAATAGGTCACAGAGAGAAACACCTGGAGACACCATCCCATGGTACCCCATAGACTCCCATGGGAGTCCATCCCATGGTACTCACTACCACATAAGGTGAACATACCCTAATTCATCAAGGTACAACCGGGCAAAAGTCAGCTGCTGAAAGACCCAAGGAACAAGCACAGAGGGAAGACCTCCATTTTTCTAGCCCACAGGTTTTCACTTTGGATTTTATCTAACTGTATTAGATGTTTCTATACCTTCCACTATGAAAGGCTTCTTACTGAGAGGCTTTAGGCATAACTTTTTCTTGCACTGAAAGATGCTGGGGGACAGCCTTAGAGAGAAATTCTCTATGCACAGGAAGAGCAAAGGAAGCCTGCTTCCAGCCTAACACACATTATTTCAGCCCCACTTTAGAGATCCAGGTCTCAGAGGAAGAAGATTGGCACCCAGGCAGGCCTCAGGATCTCAGCCGAGACCCCTATGAAGTAAACATGACAAATGCTGCACACCAAATTTCTTACCTTACCTCCTCTGCTGCATCCACTACAGCTGAGCTCTGCCCTCTCTTGCTGCCAGGTGCTCTTCCATCATTTCTTCGTCTCCTTTTTTCAAGCCTAAACTACAGCTTCAGTTTTCTGCCTTCTGCAGCTCAAAGATGTGGCTCCTGACCTACACCTTGCATCTCCAAACTACAGTCCTCTCCCATCTTGATCCAAGCCATTTGGGAGTGAGTCTGCGCTCTGGTGACAGCAATCTTGCATTATTTGCTTACCTGAATCTATCTTTGAGCCAATTCCCTGGATTTGCTCATCTGGGAATCAAATTCCTTCCTCCCTTTCCTCTCCCCACAACTCTTCCAGGATGCTTTAGAGACCATGTCCATCCCTTCTTCTCTGCAGTCACATCTTCAAGTCCCAGCAGTAAACCCTGAGGAGCCCCTTTCTGCTCCAAGTCTGGCACCCTGGGAAGCCAGGGCAGCTATAAAACTCATTTTTACAATCCTTATCCACAAAATGAAGCCAGTCATATTTACCCATCCTGTTTTAAGCACCTGGCCAAAGGCTTCCTATATATAACTGATGGAGATGGGCAGCACCTGCCCACAACCCAGCCCCCTCAGACTTAAATCACTGTGACTGTGAGAACCTGGAGCAATTGCCTCCTCCTTTCAGCTGCTGTGAGGAAGATAGGAGATTGAATTTGTATAAACCACTGGGAAGCAGTAACCCAGCCTGTCCTAAGGACCTGACCCCCTGTTCCTCCATAAAGCCAATGCTTCCTTCCTAGCTGTAGCCATTTCTCCTTTCAGCTCAAGGTTCAATCCACACCATGATGACCAAGGTCACAGCTGCCACCACCATGTTGCAGCCAGCCGAAAGGAAATAACCCTTAGGGAAATGCTAATATGAATACAGGGTGGGTGATAATTCATAACCCTGTAGACTGAGACGAGCTCTCCTCTTTCCCCAAACTGCCGAATGCTGAATCTATTGGCCACGTCCATCATGCAGACCGCAGGCTCCAGCAGCCGGAGATCCGTTTCCTATAAATTTTCTGCACAGTGCCTACAACACTTGTAGTCTCTCCAAAATAACTATTGGAGGGTGGATAGAGGAGAACAAACAGTTCAGATGAACAGTTTATCTGATGAATTTAGCCTCTTCTCCTGTTCCTGCAATATCAGGTGTACAAATCCAATTTCCTCAAATGCATTTGTTGTTTGAGTTTATTTGACAAATACTTCCCCAAACGATTGCCTCTACATTCACTTAGCAAATATTTAAAATATGAACCATGCTGTTTAGCGAATCCCCTGGCATCACACTCGTCCCTAGCGGAGTGGAAAAGTTAGTTTCCCCCCAATATTAGTTATTTCTGCATTTCAAATTACATTTTTGCCAGTTCTCACTCTTTTGCTCATAACACCAGATGCTGGAATTATTAGGAAAGGTGGTGCCTATTAGGATAGGAGCCGGTCAGTTGTCTTCTGCTGAAATCGAATTTTGCTGGAAAGCAATAACCCGCTGGAGCAGACACATTTCATCAGAAACACCCCATGGTCAAATGGCTTGCAGAGGCTGAAGCAAGGAAGGCTGTGCAAATTCAGCTTCTGGAAATCCCTGCTGGGTGTTTTCCCAGGCTATGGCCCTGCATTTGGGTCAGTCACCTGGCAGCTCCACAGCTCCAGCTGGAAGCTGGGAAATTTTGGCCTGGTTGACCTTCTTTGAGTTGGGAAAGACGAGCATGGGTCAGGAGAACATAAAGGATCCAGAATAATGGTGTCCCATGCATTTTTTGCACCATAAGGAGGCCAAGGGAGCTGGGCTTAGGGACACCAAACAGCAGCTTTCCAGTACCTGCATGGGGGTGACCAAGATGATGGGAGACAACAGGCGTAAACTGAAACAACCAGATCTAAACAACTGGATATAACAACAGTCACCACGAGGACAGTGAAACTGGGGTACAGGTTGCCTGGAGAGGCTGTGCAGTCTCTAACCTTAGAGGATTTCAAACCCTGATCTCAAAATTAACCCTGCTTTGAGGAGGACGTTGGGTTAAAGGCTTCCTGAGCACCTTCCCACCTGAATTATTCCAGCCTATGACCCTAGGAAACCCTTCACCAGTACAGATGAAGCTAACAGAAATTATGGTTGCACCGAGTGGCAGCACAGCTTGAGGGATATAACATCATACCTTGGCTAACGTTTGTCTCTAAAATTGCCTGTCCATAGCAAAATTGGGAAAAAAAAGAAAATAAATAAATCCATTTTTGGTCCAAACTGGACCAAACCCAATATTTGAAGAAATGCTGAGGGACCAACATCTGCATTTCAGCAAACTCAGCTACATAGACACATCATTTCAGACCAAGGGAAAATCAATTTCTAGGCCCCATGATTACAAAGAAAAACTCAAGAGCCTTAAGAGTTCAACCAGAACCAGAAGGCAAATAAAAAGAAAATCACAATTCATTATTCATCAAAATCTTCTCCAATATGTTTTAAGACTGTGTCAGGATATTTTAGCGCTGCAGGTATCAATAGTGGTAAAAAAAAAACAACCTGCAAATGTGACTTTGAAATTTGCTTTTCATAATTTTTTTTTTCCTGCCAGTAAAAAATCTCATTGCTTGAACGTTCTTGGAAAGGTACCAGGGAAAGGTTGGGAATATCGCCCAAGCAAATTCACTTAAGAATTCAAACAAACACATCAGGACACAATTTTGCTTTTGTCACCCAGCTCTGGAGAAAAGCTGAGCAGTTAGGAAGAGGGCAGTAAAAGAACAAATGCTTCATTAAACTTGTTTTCAAGAAGAACAACAACAGGCAACCCATTACTAGAAACAGCCTTTCCCGCTCTTCAGTCAACCAAGAGCCTCTGAACGCAACATTGAGTTGGACAGCAGCTCTTCATATCCCCATTATTTATTTTGCGACTCGGAGGGATGCGGCCAGGACAACCCATCCTTCTGAGCCGCGTAGCAACGCGGGAGAGGGAGAAATCTCACATTCTCACTCCACAAACTCCCACCCGCTGCCAAGATCAGCAAACGACACATAAGCACACCAGGCAGGCAGGCAGACAAAAAGAATAAAACAGGTTTTCTGAAACACCATGAATTCCTTCCCTGATCACCAGAACACTTTTTTCATCCCCACCGCCAAAGAAAAAGCATGAGGTGGTGGCTCTGGCAGGGG
>NW_009260497.1:837764-861622 GCF_000687185.1 Egretta garzetta | reverse complement strand
GTTGGATTTTTAACCTTCAGCCCAACTGTGTCAAACGTTCCCAGGACAGGGTAAGGAGGGAGATGATGGTTGGGGTTTTAACTCATAGCTCCATGGCCAGGGCTCACTTTTGGATGAGGGTCCAAATCCTTTGCCTCAAGGGAAGGTAAAACACCAGCAACCATGCTTCAAGAACCACAGAGTTTCTCCAGGCTGGGCTGTCCAGGAGATTTCCCATAGAACGTTGGGTTGTCAGCCAGGCATGGACCAGCACCACACCCCCAGATCTTCAGCTGAGGGCTCCTCGCCTCCAGAGAGATGTGCCTTTGAAAATACCTCCCACCCACTCATCACCAAGTTAAAAGAAATGGGACCTGTATCTCCAGGAAGAGGTTTTTCCCATTCCCTGTCCCTGGGAAAGGTGGTTTTTGTTAGGTGCCTCGGAGAAGCCGTGCTTTGTGCAAAGGGGCTGCAGTCACTCCCGGATGTCCTCTAATCCCCGGCTCCACCTCTGACTCAGCCTGCTCTACAGAATACTCCTTAATGGACTCGCTCACTCCCACTACCTGCTTTATATCTCTTTAGGTCCACAAGCAGATGGAGTCGAGGGACAGCAGGATTTATATTTCTTGCTTGAGTTGCAGCTTGGCTAGGTGGAAATAAAAAATGAGAAAGAATGAGGAAATGGCATCGTAACAGCATTTACCACATGGGCTTTGGAGCCTCTGTATTCTACCTGGGTCGTGTTTGCAGTTGTCAGCATTAATCCCGTGCCTTCCTCCCCAGCTGAGGAGGAGGCAGGCCAGAGGGACGGCTCTCCTCTCTAGACCATCTGATGGATGGAAGAGAGCTTCCAGAAGCGTGGTGAAATATTCAGCTGGCGACGTCCGTACATCAGTGCCAGTTTATGCTGGCAGATAATCTGGCCCAGACCATTTCCTTCAGGGCAGGAGAAGGAAAACCAGGAAATGCTTCTGACCTCCCAGGGCTTTAAAGGGAGAGAAAAGGAGGCAGAGGCATGAAAGCAAGCAGGGAGACTGACAAGGGCTTGGGGAAGAGCAGCACAACTGGCTCCAAAACTCCTTGCCTTCCTCTGCATTTCATGCAATCAGAGGGGAAAAGGAAAAGCAGGAGAGGGAGGGAATTATAACAAACGTGAAAGCTTCCCGATTAATTAATTACCCCTTTTATTTTGCAAAAAGGAGGCAAAGAAATATCCGCATCTGCTCCACTTGGAAGGCAACCCTGGCGCTTGCTCCGTGTCCCCCCCTCGCCCTGCCGGCGCGGGGATAATTAATCCATTACGGGATGGAACATGCTGCGCTGCCGTAAAAAGGAGAGGTCTATTTCTCCTTCGCTTTTCCCCTCCTCCCCAAAGAGACATCTGAAACATATCATGTAATAAATGTTTCTTGGATGGAAGGAGAAGTATTGTTCTCTTGCCGTGGAAACAATCCCGCCGGTGGGGCCAGCTAGGAGGGAGCGGGGCCAGATACTTCACTCGGCAGCTCTTACAGTATCCCGTATGGCAGGGCGGCCTCCAAAGGACACATTTCATGATATGCCCCCTGAAAAGCAACACTTGGAAGAGGGCAGGGTGAGCGGGCTCTAACCAAAGGAGATGAGCCCAGGCTGCTCCCCAGGATGTCTCGAGGATTGGAGGTGGCTTCCCCCCTGCAAAGGCATCCATGGTGCTGCCGGACACACGATGGGACACCTCCAGGATCGAGGAGGTGGCCTGGAGTCCACCACAACACACCTGAGAGAGCATCTCCAACCAAGACACTCCAGCCTCAAATCCAGGTGGGTGCAAACAGCACAGCCCTCCCCATTGCATCCTGCCAGTGCGTGGCCAGGCTTGGGAGCTGCTGCTTTGCACCACTCTGGGCAAAGATCTACCTTCCTGCAGGTTTCTTTCAAGGCTCATCTTTCTTTCAAAGATCAACCTTTCTTCAGTTCAACACCCGCCTCTCATCCAAAGGAGCTAGAAACAAGCTGCAGTGGACTCATGGCTTCCAGCTATAATAGACCTGATTACCCTCCAGCAAGTACCGTGATTTTTTTTCTATCCCTAGGCAGCCACCATCACTATCTGGGTGAGATATTTCACCCTTACACAACTTTTTCACCCCCCCTCGCCTGCCTGCTACACACTCAGAAGGGCAGGAGCTCTCCTCAAATCACACACAGCCTGCTTCATCAGAGTATGGATTTTCACATCCTCTCTAATTTAAAAAAAAAAAAAACACATGCCATGCTTCTCATGCCCCTTTGCTGGTATTTATGTGGAGCATAAGCTGTCTGGGGGAGGACGGGAGGTAGGGTGCCCATTACCTGCCCGAAAGCCTTTGCTCTGTGGTGGCTCGGGACCCTCAAAGCATGGAAACTGCGTAAGATCAGGGCTACCCAGCGCCGACCTCACCCCTGCTCCCGGCATCCCCTTTTGCCAGCAGTTTATCAGGAACATTTCTTCTTTCTGCCGACATCCAAATATTCTTGGCATGAAGGAGCTGCTGACATTTATTCCCGAATTGCCACATTGCAGGAGGTTTGGCTAAGACCAGCGTTACATAGGAGGAGCGAAGGGACCTTGTTGCTTGGTGAAGATAGGCCTTCTACAGGCTATCAATCAAGATTAGACTTGGGTCGCTTCCGCTATTCATTTCCCCAGCTGATTTTTTTTTTTAAGGCTCTTTCAAAGAAGCGCTTGAGCTCAGTACAATGTTCTTGATTGCAACCAGAACTGGTTGAAAAATGCTGAACTAATTGAAAGAAATTTTCTTTTTCATTCCTTCCTCGAAACATTTCCAGGGTTTTTGGTCAGTACTTGGAACTGTGAAACCTACCCCCTGCCCCAGGATACACCGTACAACAGCAAAAGCTTTTTCCACAGCGTCAGCAGCGTTTTGAAAGCCCGTGAGTTGCTTGTATGGCTGCAAAATGACTTCTGTGTCTATCAAAGACAGAGGGACGTCACAACGCCTCTTTATGCTGTCACCAAGACACCTCTCACACCCACATCCAGGTCACAGAGAACAGTTTCCCCCACCTCCCCATCAGCACATGCCCTGTGCAGATCCCAAAGCTCTCTGGGAGCTGTTAGCATCATGGACCCTATCTGCCACACAGGGAAACTGAGGCACGGGGTGGCAGTGGCTCCCACGGCAGCGGAGACCTGCCACCTCTCAAGTCCCCATGCGGAGATCGGCACACCAAACCACAGTGGGGGGGTCCTATCGCCTGCTACTGTCAAACCTCCACATCCATCTTTAAGCGCGTGCCGGCCAGCCGGCCCCATCCCCAAGCCACGAAGCACTGCAGAGCCTGGCAAGACCAGCTCTTCCTCCCCACCACCGTCTCCTCTCGAGGCTCCCACCGCTCCCCACCAGCACCCTTCTCCCTGGCTCCCAGGAATACAGCACATTTCATCTCAGACAAGCAGCAAACCAAGCACCCAAGGTGCCCAGTCTCTCTGACATAGGGGAGAGGTTTCCGTGTTGCTTGTTGAATTAACACAAGCTAAACAATCTCCTTCCTTCCCCATGCGTTTCTCCTCCAGGCAGCTCCCCCCTTCCTCTCTTTCCTGTTTCAGCTACCTCAAGCAGAAGGCCCTTCGAGGCACTGAGCGACTTCAAAGACACCCGGTCCAATGTGCGGCAAGTGATAAAAAACCTACACAGCATGTGTTGGACAAATTAATATCCCCTCCAGAGCCACCGGTTCCTTGGTCCCAGCAGCACTATAATGAGATGTGATACTGAAGGGGAGGGGGAGCTCAATGCAGAAGGGGAGATGTATTTAATGTATGCAAATCAACTAGCATGCAAATTGCCACTAAGTTAAAAATAACACATTGCATGAGGAATCCGTCTCCTAAAACATTTGTTTATGTGTTGGGGCAATATCTAGTATCAGTCGTCTTGTTTCCTTCTGCATCAAGTGCTCACTTCTGGGGAAGTTGGTGCTTTGTGGATTTGGGGGGCACCTGCGGTTTCCCACCAGTCTCAGCCACGTCCCCTTCCCTTCCCTGCCTTCCTGCTTGTAGGCTGCGGGGACTGAAGTCACCTTTCCTCATACGGGAGATGCTCAAAGAGAAGTGTTGAACGTCAAGGACAAAAGCCAGCCCAGCCACCCAGACTGGTTCCTGCTAGCCGGAGCCTTCCCCAGGGCTGGAGCAGAGCTGTGCAGCATCTGTCCAGGCTGGGCTCAGCTCAGCGTAGCCAAATTGGATGGAAGGCACAACGCCAGCCTTGGCTTCTGAGAAATCACAGCGCACACTCCTCCTCCCAGCCCGAGCTCTGCACCGCAGCCTCTCCTCCTGAAGGCTCGGCACAATTAATTAATATTAGAGTCCTAGAAGACTCATTAAGCACTGGGGTAGTCACAGGCTGAGGCCAGTGCATCAGACTGATCCTGGCTGACTGATCTCATGGCAAATCCACTGCTGATCACGTCTGGTATTGCAGAGGAGCAACAGGGTCATTGAATGATAAGCATAGTAAGGACAGTAGCTTCCCGTTTCAAGACGATAGTTGCAGATTAAGTCCCACTGCCTGGGGAGTCATTCGGACACCAAAGGTGCTTGCTTTGTCTGGAATTTCGATACTGAGGCTTTCTGTTTGCTGCAGGTTTAGGAAGGATCCCAAGTGGGAAGTACGTGTCTCCTACACACAGCTGGAGTAGTTCTTCATCCAACCTTGCCGGAGTGCATTAACACCATGCAGTCTTCAGGCATACAATGCCTTGGGAGACAGTGGTGGGGGTATATCCATTGGACTCAAGAACAGAGTCCGAGGGAGCCCTGGTGAGCTGCAAAGGTCTTACACACCGTTGATGGTGCAGAAGAGGACCAGCAACTAGACAGAAGCTCCAGACATCCCCAAACAAGAGAACAACACGGGCAAAACTCTGCTTTAGCCATAACAAATGGGCCTGCGTCAGAGCTGCCACGGCTGGACTGTGTCCAGGTCCCAGAGAAGCGTGTTCTGGGGTTCCTTTTTTTTGATCATTTGTTATTACTCAGCCAAAGATTGACAAAGTTAACAGGACAACTAGTGAACTAGTACAACCCTCCGGCACCTGTCAATTAGCAGGAACTTTATTACTTCACGGGTTAACTCTGCCCCTCTTGGAAACCTTGTTCTTCTGCTCTGTGCATGGTAAAAATCATATAGAGACTAAAAGGAGTCTAACTACTGCAATTAGCATCACTCATTTTATTTGAACAAAACCCCTAAATCAGCTTACAAACAGATATTCACACTGCCGAGGACTGGGCTTGCCGTTCAGCTGGGCAAAGAGGGAGCCTGGGCTGAGATGCTGGAGCATCTCTCCAAGCCCTGTCCCTCCCCAAGCGCTGCCCCACCAAGGGACAGACCTGCGCAGGAACGTCGATGGAAATCCATCCTCTTAGCAGCAAGGGTAGATTTAAAGTGATTGGGTTAAACTGCATTAACCTCTGTGTGGACATGGTCACTCCCGATTCAAGTGGCCATTGCTCAGTTTAATGCAAGCCACTCCAATTTGACCTAATTCGCTACCTGATAATAATTAAACAAGCCAAACCAAACAAAGGTTAATGACTGTGAATGAGTGCCTCCCCAGAGAAGAGTGATCCACACAGAGTTTACCTATCAAGTCAACACAGATTAACAACAGCCCACTGGCAGACACCATCTCCCATCCCTCCACCTGGACCTCCAGCTTGGAGGAACTACGGTATCAGAAGAGCCCACTGAGTCCTGGGTGGGAGCAAGACACTGAGCATCAGGGGGCAACCCTTAATCAAGGCAGGAGCAAAGATCACAGGGTGGGTCAGCAAGAATGCTACAATGCTACGCAACGCCTTACTTCCAGGAGCTCCTCCAGAAGCCAAGAAGTTTAAGCATGCCAGGAGATGGGAATGGAGGAGGACAATGTCCATACAGCTCCCTCCAGCTATGGCAAAGCTAGCTTCAGCTGAAGACAGTTGAAGTTCAAGACCTGGCATGAAGACGCAGGTAACGCTGCTAGCAGCCACCCTGCATTGCCCAATCTCCTTCACCGGGGAAGGCTGGAAGAGGCAGGCTCTTCAACCCTCATACAGGTACAATGCTACAATGGCAAGGAGTGCAGCAACAAACTCAGCTGGGATGTGGGTGATGGTAAGCCAGCATCAGAACACAGGGCCGCCAGGCAGCAAAGTGGGATTATACAGATTCATGGGCAGTAGATCAAAAAAAACCCCAACAAACAAACCCCAAACCAAAAAAAAAAAAAAGAGACTACAGGGACAAGGCAGATAGATACCTTCAACCCCCCTCTCCCAATGACAGTGGATGCTGGGCACAAGGGGCATGGACGGCAAGAGGCACCAGACCCATGTGCTGTCTCCACAGGGCACCTGATGATGATGATGGAGGCAAGGAGCTGGGCTAGATGAAGGTATTTCTGTCCTATGGTTGGATTTGATGATCTTAAAGGTCTTTTCCAACCTAAACAATTCTTTGGTTCTATAAACAGTCTAACTTGCAGGCTGCTCTTCCCCATGCCACTCCATCGCCAAGCCTTCTGGCCCCCAGGCAGCATGTCCCCATTGCTGTGGCAGGCAGAAGGTAGGCATCCTCTATCCAGAAAAGAATGGAGAACCGTACTTATGCGACAGCAGCTGCTCTTTCAACTTTCCCTGAGCTCATCCAAGTCAGATGTTTCTTTCACGTGCTCCCTGGGCAATTCCCCTCTCACTACCCTGTGCTCCTCCCCCCACCCTGGTTGTCATTCCCAGCAACATGCCCCCAGCGGTGACGGAGAGCTGGTGGCCATCTCCTTCTGTTGCCACAGGTCGAGGTGAAGGATCCTGCCAAGTGGTGCATTTTTCAGAAGATGAATAGTGACGGAGCGCAGCGCAGCCCTGAATCCCAATGAGCTGCCACCCTACCGCAAGGGTTCACTAATGTTTTCCCTGTGTCAATCAGACATAAATAGATTATCCTTCCCAGCCTGAAGCATGTGGGCCACCTCCCTTTCCCATTCATGAAGCCCGAGCAGCTGCCAGTGAGAAAAATGCAGAATAAGGAGCACACTTGGACCTTGCGCGCTGCTACAAGCCGCACGCTCAGGTTTGGAGGCACCTTCCCGAGTGTAGGAGCTTCTCCGGGAGCTCCAGGGCACAGCTTAATCCCATCACAGAGCTCATCTAATCCCAAGGGCCATTTAAAACAGTCTGCAGTCTGGTGTCCCAAACTAGTTTGTTTAGCCAACAGCTACCAGCACGAGCTGCTGTTGACCACTTTGAGTTGCTCCACAATTTGTTTCCCCATGAACTCAGTGTCCCCGATCAGCCAAGTCCTGCTCTGATTCCTTGACATAACGCAGTCAGCCAGCTATCCCAGGCCAAGGACAGGCCAACCTCTCTGCTCTTAGATGAATATTCTTTTCCTTATTTTATTTTTCTCCATTCACTAGTGCCAGTGATTGCAGTAGGGGCTGCAATCTTGAGACTTAAAGGTTATAGTATATTGGCTGGTGAATCTGAGCTCATCCCAAATTAGGTAGCAGTATGAGGAATTCCTACTTTTGCTACGAGGTCTGTTCTCTGCTAGCATCGCTGAACAGCCTGGATACATTCCCCACCAAACGGCGCAGACTGGAATCCTTCCTAATTAACTGCACAGGAGAGATAAAAATTCCCTGCTCTCCCCAATCCTGCAAAAAACAGGGATGCAAAGAAAGTCACTGTGCAAGGCTGGCACCGGGATGGGGGACACAGAGCAGCCGTGGTGCAACACGTACTCACCGGCATGACATTTTCAGCTTGACCACCTAGGGCATGTTAGGTGGCCATTTCCACAAGGTGGAGCACACCCAGAGGACCAAATAGCAGGGCTGGGAAATTAGGAGCGTCACAGCTCGAAGCACAGGGATACACTCTGCAAAACTCTAACTGTACAACCCTGCAGCAGCAGGCTGGATGGTCAAACAGCTGGCGGAGCAAACCCGGTCACTCCTAGTCCTGCTGCGACCCAACCCGAGTGCTTCCACCATGGCATCCTTTCCCAGATCCATTAATCCCTGCCAAAACACAGCAACTCCCAAGAATGGCAGAGACGGAACAACATCCATCACATCCCAAAGCTCTCCACCGGCCCCACGCCTAATCCTCAGCTGCTAGATTCAGAGAGGATCTTATTTTCAGAAGGATCCGCTACAGCCCATGACCTTTCGCTCCGGATCGGGAAGGTCACAGCTAAAGGAGGCTCCAGGCTGCTCCCAGCTGTCATTTTTCCAGCTCCTTGCTGAAGCCGTTTCCTCACGGCTGCTCTGGTTGCAGGAGTCATTGTTCGGTTCAGCTCCCAGCTTTCCCTCCCGCCGTCTGACTGCAGCACACCCGCTATGATGGGGAAATCAAGGTACCACAGCAGTAATGAATTATTGCTCTCCGAAAGTGAATCACGCCCCAAAGATCCGGGGTGAAGTGACCTCCATGAATATCTCCACGCACGCTTCCTTTGAGCGCTCAGCGTCTGAGCACCAAGGCTGCACAGTAAACCAGAGATTAATGCAGAGCAGAGCATTCCTAGGCAAGAATACAAAGCAGAACAAGGGGTACCTCATTGTGTCTTTGGTTTCTTTCCCATACTTTTATTTTATTTATTTATTTTAGAGAAAACTTCCTATGCCCCAGTCCCACCTTTCAATTCTGACTTTGCAAAAATGCAAGAACACTATAGTAACCTCCCTCCTTTGCAGGAAAGAAAAGTTCACAGATAGCCAAGTCCCCAGCAGACTTTCCAGGTGGCCAATGTGGCTTCCATCACGCTGCTTCCAGAGGGTCTAAGCCAGGCAGAGTCACCTGGGGAATCTCAGACTTCAGCTCCAGCAGTGGAGATACTGTGAGCTCCTGTTCCCGTCTGGTAGAAATACATCAAATACATCCCCAGTTCAAGAAAGATGACAAACTCCTAAAGTGAGTCCAGAGGAAGACAACAAAGCTAATGAGGGGACCAGAGCATCTCCCCTACAAGGAAAGGCTGGGGGAGCTGGGCTTGTTTAGCCTGGAGAAGAGAAGGCTGAGAGGGGATCTCATCAACACGTACAAATATCTGAAGGGTGGGTGTCACAAGGACAGAGCCAGACTCTTCTCAGTGGTGCCCAGTGCCAGGACAAGGGGCAATGGGCACAAACTGAAGCATGAGAGGTTCCAGTTGAACATGAGGAAGAACTTCTTGACTTGGAGGGTGACCGAGCCCTGGCACAGGCTGCCCAGGGGGGCTGTGGAGTCTCCTTCTCTGGAGATATTCAATCCCCACCTGGACGATGTCCTGTGCACCCTGCTCTGGGTGAGGCTGCTTGAGCAGGGGGGTTGGGCTGGGTGATCCCCGGAGGGCCCTTCCAACCCCTGCCCTTCTGGGATTCTGGGATCAAGCCCCCGCTGCAGGACAGACCTAGCTCCCAGGATTTTTCTTTCCCTGGAACTAGAACCCGTTGTATCAGCTACATAGAATTCCTTTTAACTGTGACGGTTTTCCTTGAAACTTCCAGGCTTTGCTCTGGTGTCAACCACACCAGAAAAATCTCAAAACATATAGATGTGCTGGGGCTGAAAGCTACGCCTTAACGCCGGTCATCTGCACCCCAGGAGTCACACTGGGGTTTCCAGAGCCCCAACACTGGTCATTCGGCAAACCCCATTAACTACTTGGACCTTTAGCAGGAGCCAGGGAAGGCATTTGGGGATCTTCCCCCTGGCTTCAAAGGGCAGCTGGAGCGGCAGAGCTGAGAGCAAGCGAGAAAGCAGCTCCGTGTGCTGGGGTTTCACATCGCCTCCTAGCAGGAGGTGATTTATGCAAGTTCTTCTTGGCACGACATCCTCGGCGCCTTATTCTGCGTATAAAACACTCCGAAGGCCAGTCAAGAGCAGTTGCTATAGAATATTGCTTTTCTTTCAGAACAACATTTTCAAGGTCTTCCCCTTGCCTCCACACGGAGCAGAATTCTCTCCCAGGAGCTGCCAGCAAACCTTCCCATGCACTGCGGCGAGCCACGGCAGAGTGCTACCACCACGCTCTGGGGCCAAGCAAAGCACCGGGACTAACGAGGGAGGGTCAAACTGTTGGTAAATACGTGCTGCCCAACGACTTTATCTTATTCAACTTCTCTCACATGCGTTTCACCACCAGGCATGCTGCAGAGCATCTATGGGAAAAGTGTTTAATTAAGATAATGCAGATTTCAAAGTTTTTTTTTTTCTTTTTAATGGTTGAGAAATGAGGTTCTACCCGTGCTGGGCGGTTTGTGGAAGGTGGAGCATCTCTGGTCCATGTGAGGAGGCACCAGGCTGAACACAGGAGCTGCAAGCCAGGCTTTGGGCGAGCGGCTGGCCGCAGCACAGGTTAAGCACTGACAAGACGCTACACCAAGAGGAACACACCAACACCCCTGTATCTATTTTTTTTTTAAGTTACAGCAAAGGGTAGAAAGCATTCTCATGACTGTCAGCATCGGAGGAGCTCGCATGCCAATACGACGGTTGGTTCTGACCTATTGACATTTCCACTGGTCCACAATTCGTATGTGGGGGGCTGTCACTTTAAATTTGAATTGCCTGCTTTTCCTACCACAACAGCCTGATATTTTTTGCTGGTGAAGAATAAATATTTACAAACCTTAACTCTTGCCAACAAAGGCATTCTGTTCCAGAATTTTCTTGGGTTTTTGTTCTGCCTTTAAACAGTTTTAGAAATCATTGCCCAACACTTTAATTTCTGTTATTAAAACAAGTGGCACAATAAAAAGATACAAAACCGGGGGGGGGAAGCAGGGCAGGCCACAGAAGCTCCCTGTTAACGCTCAAGGGCTTTTTGCAATGCGGTGGGAAACGGCCAGGATCATTTGGAGGAAATACGAAGGATAATAGCACAGTAACTCTGGACAAGGCCAGGTTACCAATCAGTGGGAAAAACATTATCTTGGTAAATTAACGGCGGTTCAACCATTCATGCAAGAGAATGTGAGGTTTTAAATAGACTAAAAGAAAAAGGATTCAAGACAAACACCCACTCAACATGGCCAAAACCTTTCCTCCAGCCAGAGCAGCTGACTCGGCGCTACTCAAGCACCTAGAGAGCTGCAAACAAAGACCAAGCCTGGGAACGAAGCACCCGGCTCACCGTCTAAGGAGCGCCTGTCAGCCGTCCCCAAGTACTTGACAAGCCACCTGCATGCAACACCACCATCTCCAAGCGCAATGCACTTCGCTCGGGAGGTAGAGGATGGTTGAGCGAGTCCTGGTGGGGCAGCAAGCAAAGGTCAGGGTAGATTGCCCAACTGAACACAAGCCTCTGGCATCAAGCCCAGCCTAACCACGCTTCCTCTGCCCACCGGAGCGTAAAGCGAGTTATATTTCACATTGCTACCTGGTGCTGGCAAGAACATTGCGTCCAGTTTTTGTATTCACACTTCCAAACAAAAGAAAAAAAAGTCAGAACCTGAGAGGTTGAATAATAGCTGCAATAATAATTTAGGGTGTGAAAAACCAGCCTCAAGGCGAGACCCTTACGGAGTTCAGTCAATTTAGTTTCCCAAGAAGAAGGTTAAAAGGCAGTTTAACTCTGGCCCATGCATTCCTACACAAACCAGTTTCTGATATTAGCGGTTCTTTAATCTCGCTAACTGCAATCCAACAGCCGGAGGCTGGGGCTTGAAACATCCAAAAACGGACCTCAGGTGAAAATCGTTGCCATATGGGTCCATGAGGTTTAGATGTCTTTCCAGAAGAGATGTTCCCATTTGATTATGAGTGGTTGGCCACGCGACCAAAATTCAGGGCTCACACGATTTATGCTGAAGCCAAAGCAGCTCTCCCAGATTTCCCCAAAGCCCCATTCTTCACCCATCCCAGCTCCCAAGGGGATGGTGGAGGCAAGGCCAGTTCAGCCCCTAGACAGGTTGCCTGAAGCAGGGCAAGAGGGTCCCCCGGAAGACACCGCTGCAGGACTCTCTGCATCAGGATGTTTGCTGCAGGAACACCAGTGGGCACGCACAGACATGGGCACGGCCGAGCTGCTGTGGGACAGCAAAGGGAAGCCCAGAAGAGCAGGGGTCCTCCAACATGTTTGCATTACGGTCACTGCCAGGACGGACAACCCGTCAGCTCCCGTGGACAGAGAGATGGAGAGACCAGGCTGCGAGCAGTGAGATAAATACTGGAAGAAGATGATGCATTGCATACCCCCCACACAATATATAGCTGCTTGACTCTATTAGGTAGATGGATGGCAGGGAATTTAAGAAGAGTAATAGATTTTTTTACTAAGCTAATTAGCTAAAAAGGCTTGTCTGGAAACACGGGCCCCATTGTGTCTGAAGTCTGCTGACACACGGCTCGGAGCACCATTTTTCTTCCCCGTTATTACTCTGCCTCCCGGAGCATCCCTCCCAGGCACACAGAGGGGGATGGGGGTCCCTGCAGCAGCCCACCAGCACCCAAGCCACCCAACAAGATGCTTCAGTGACATGGTAAATGCACGTGTGCCTGCATATATGTACATAGATGCGCACACTTGCAGGTAGATGCATGCATCTGCATATACACACAAACATACGTGACTTATAAATACATGTGTATATTTATATATTAAAAAACCCCCAACAATTCAAGAGCAAAGTTGGCAATCGAAACCAGTTTGCTGCTTCATGTTAGCCTGCCCCATAATTTAAAAGCAAAGCAGGGGGTACTTGAGGAAACAAAAGGCTGTAGATTTGAGAGAAATAAGAGAAAAAATATGACCTGACCCAGCACAGTCACTCCTGGAATCCACCACCCCAGGAAGTCACGGAGACGCGCACCGGTGGAACAGACGTTTTAAGGGACTGGATAATTTTATGAGCATTAATAACATTTGCAGCTATGCAAGCTAATAAAATGTTACAAGGGTAATCAAACTTCATGCTTCAACGTGTAAGTTGATCACCTGTGAGCGCTGGGAAGGAATTTCCTCTCCAGTCCTGTTGCACTGAGCAAGTGGCCAGCTGTGCCATGGGGGCACTTGAGGAAAAAAAAAAAAAAAAAAAAAAAAAAAAAAAAAATCGGTGTCACTGCTGCTGCCGCTATGGCTTTGATTTGGTTTTCTCCTTCTGGAGTAGCTGGCACCCACCAAAGAGCCTCAGCTCACAACATCAGTGAGAATTTTGCTGTCAAGTTCCTAAGGTTTCCTGGTGCAGTTTGGGGAAAATGTATCTGCCACAATCCAAAAATAATACTCACTTTACTCTTGGAGGTTGTTCCTATATACTGGCAGCGGGCTTACGCCAAGCTTAACCTGTCGCTCCAGGACCACGGATCCCACATTTACTCTTTACTGCTTCCACACTGCACAAGTTGCATTGGCCAATGAAGCGTTGGCTCTTCCATTACTGTTGCTCCGAGCTCCATCACAGAACTCCTCCAGGTATTACCAGGTAACCCTGGCAGCTTTTGAGCTATCTCTACCAATCCAGAACCACGCAATATGTTATTTATAACATCCAAGAAGCAACCTTGGTATTTCCAGTGTTTGCTAGCCTCGGAAGTTAATGCCTTCGTAATTAACGAACTGACAGAAAACGCTGCAATCTGCTGCCACAGGCTGTGCAAAAAAAAATGACAGACTTTGTTCCCGTGCCTCCCCTTCTGTTAGAGGGAACCCAGAGACAGCTCAGCCAGCTGGGGGAAGGAGGCTGAAGGGAGGATGGGACGTAGCAGAAGTATCAAAATAGTCCTTCCACTTAAAAATAACCAGCATGTGGGTTTACGGCCAGAAGCGCAAAGGGCTGAACAGGACTACTACGTGCTGTCGGGTGCTTGGTGGGAAAACACGAAAGGCACAGTGATGCTAGCAAGCAAGCAAGCGACCTGTTCCAGGAGCTGTCCCTCTCCAAAATGAAAGTGCTGGAGTTTTATTAGCGAAACGTCTGCTCCAGGCTCTCCACAGCCTCACCGTGGTGAGACCACAGCAGGGTCTGGTGTGCTCTCCTGCGAAGTACAGTACTTGGGAATGCAGGATTACAGCCCCCTGCCCTACCCTCTCCCTCCCTCCATCCATCCCGGTTGGAAGCCATGCTTATTGCCATGGTAACAAATACCAACCTGGATCTTTCACTAAATCCGAGCAGCCTATGCCCAGGCCTGGCTCCTTGCTTGTGTTCCACCTGCCCTTGGGAGCACCTTTTCTTAGGTCCAAGAGCCAGGGGTCTTCAGCCTTTCCTGGAAGAGGCAAGACACGCTCCCCCGGGACAGGAGGAACAACCACGTTATTAGAATTAAGAAGTACATGACTTCTTACCTTTTTTATATATGGATTCCTCATTTGAGCAGGAGAAGGTATGTTCCAATGAGAACCATGAGGATCCACCAAACAACCTGGCGACGCACGACTCTTGGCCCATATTTCATCTCCTTCCTGGTTGTCCTTAGAGAACATCAGTTCAATATTCTTTGGAAGAGAAGAGGTAGGGGACCCGGGGATTACATGCGTCAGTCACCCTTTCATCCCCTAACAATCATTTTCACCCTGATGGTGACCTCCAGGCCGCAAACCCCGTATTTCACAGCATCAGAGAACTACTCTTGCTGCCCTCCAAAGACCTTTCCAAATTACAGTCCCTCCTCAGCAGCTGTTGGCCCAGAACATGATATGCCCCGAGAAAACTGTAACTTCCCCCATCAGGACAGGAAAGCTCTTTAAATCACAATTAGAAGAGCACTGTCATCAGAGACCGGAGCTGACACCACGTGCGATGTCACGCACATGAACCCCAGCACGGCAACAACAGCCATGGGCCCAGATTGATTTTAAAATTACAGGCAATAAAGTATGACATCATGATGACATCATGGAAGGAGAAATTTAATTCACAGCTTAGAGGCTATCAGTTACTGTTTTATTCTGAAACCTGTCATTATCTGCATGAGCAATGAGCAGAATCAATCATTTCCATGCGTCTTTATGGCCACCATAAATTTTAAACCCTTATGCCTCAGCCACCTTCTTGTATATGTACGAGCCCATCTGTCGGCTCCTGCGATGCTCCCTCAACATCCCAGTGCTACAAAACCCACAAGCACATTTCAGGCATAATCATGGCAAATAATAAAAGAAACTCACAGCCGGTATGATATCACACGCATTTGCCTTTGGGGTGTTCAGATACCCGACCGCTCTGCACGTGGTGTTTTTTCCACCACCATGCTGACACAGATGGGTACACTGTAGGCAAACCCTCTGACACTCGCATGACCTTCAAAAGCCATTTTTAAATCTGTTTTGACAAGCGCGCCAAGACCGATGCTTCAAGAAGATCGCCCATCGCAGGCTGCCCATCTCCACCCCCCGCTTCTGCCAAGGCACATATCAATAAATGTTAATAAAGTATTATTTTTGCATATACAGCATGCAGCATGTCAGGTTACACCAGCAGCAGAGGTGAACGTGCTCTGCCGGTGAAGTTGAAGCAGGTGGAATATTTTTTGGATGTTTTTATGAGTAGATGATACCAATCTGGCTACTCTCACAAATACGATCTAGCTCATGCGGTCTTACAGACAGTTAAGTCTGTCTTCATAAGACCTCCAGCAGTGATAAGGGATGGATTTTTCATAAGATTCTTGATATAGAAGAGGTACCCCTTGTCTCTGCCTCCTTTTTTTTTCTTTTTTTTTTTTATTTTTTTTTATTTTACCTGTTTCCCATGAAGAACAAAGCAGCGACACAACTCGATAGGTATCTCCTAGGGTACCAAAGTATATCAGGGACCTCTTGACTGTGTTATTTCCAATCATAAGCTCAGAAACTTCTCCATCACAATGAACTGCCACTTCCAATTTCCTGACCCCCAAAGTATTAGATGAGGCCCAATGGTCTGATCTTTACCAGATACCTTAGAAGGACAGAAATGTCCTTCTATTTGCTCCCTCCCAGTTGCAAGACACAATCCTCCGTACATATCAAAATAGCAGGACTGACTCATTTTCATCAACTGCACCTGCACTTGTCCCGCCAACTGCCTACAGACCCCGTGCAGAAAACTCATCACGTACAAAAGCGATCCCCCTACGTTGTCAGTGCGATGGGGAAATGATCACCAACCGCTTGGGACCTTCGAGATGTCCTTGACCCGTTCACAAAATCCCCAGCTAGGATGCTTAATGGTGGTGCCTTCAAGGAAGTTCAGCTGACAGGCATCAAACCCGACATCAAGTTTTGACACATTTTTAACTGTTTGTTGATGTACGGAATAACCTTGTTGATGCATAATCCCGGAAAAATAAATCACGATGATCACTGGGCACAAAATATGCAACTTCTGCTAAGGGAAACCTGAGTAGCAGCATCAGCTGGATCACAACCCAGCGCGGAGTCACTTCATTTCCAAGCTATTTCAATCAGATAGTCTTTACACAATCTCAATTCATTACTTCTGCAGAAAGATCAAGGATAACACCAGGTTCTGAAGATGAAAGAACTTTGTAAGTCACCTCCTCTTCTCTCTCAGGCAATGAATAACCCCAAGAACAAAGCAATCTCATTTAAGAAGGGCTGTTGGACGAGTCACTTTTGAGGGAATTTGGGGGAGGTCGTTGGTATTCAGGGAGGGCAAAGAGCTGCTAAAATTCCTCCCATAACAGCCCACTTCAATTCTCAGGTCTCACAGTCACAAAAATCACTGTATCATTTCAGATCCGCACCTCTGATTACTTGGAGGCTTTCTAGAAGTATGACTTCACACTAATATCCAGCATTGGAAGTGATTTCTAAAAAGCCAGAGACTTTTTCTTAACCCAATTGCCACGGTCCTCATCAGTAACACACGATTAACAGATAATTTTAAGGCAACCTCCGAGACAGCAGCCTGAGTGCAACACTGGCCACACTCAACGTGGCACCGCATAGCTACACATACACCAAGCAGAAGATATAAAAATGAGCAAAGGATTGACTATATTACCTAGAAGCTGCTGTATAAATGTAGCTTGGCGTTAAGCATCCGGAGCTTACGCGACCATAGGACTAGCAATTACCAAATTTGCTACTGCTTCAACTATCATGACAGGCATTGAAATAAATCTCACTTAGATGACGTGCAGTCATTTAGAAACACCTTTTTTTTTTTTTTTTTTTTTTTTTTTTTTTTTTTTTAATAGAAATTCTTCTAGGATGTCAATGTGCTACACATGGTGCCGTTTAGAGACCTCTCCAGACTGGAGATCAGGCAAGACATACAAGCCTTTCAGCCTGCCAAGCTTCATACTTGTTAAGACTAAGCCTGAATTCTGAACATGTTCTCTACGGTGCCTCCATGAATGAGATTAAGGAGGGCCTCTTGCCATTAAATGTTGGCTGAGTGCATGCAACCCCCCCCCGCCCGGCTGCTGCCGCAGCCTTTGGAAGCGGGGCAAGCAGCTCCCTGCCCACCTGCAGCAACCAAGAGAGCAGAATGCATGTGGGGGGCGGTTAAGACAATTTGAATTTCCTTCCCTGGCTGCAGAGATTCAAAACCACCTCTCACATCATCCCACGGGCTTCCCTAAAGGCTGGGTTCATTGTTGCAGTGCTCCACGCACTGATTTTGGTTTTGCCTCTTGTTGCTTAGGTTCAGGATCTTTCGTCGGAGCCTGAACCAGAGCCCAGGCATTTCCCCTCGCTCTTGTGCTGATGTGTCAGTCATAACAAAGGCATCCCCACCCGCCTACCAGTACCCAGCATCCCCATCCCCTTAGCACACCAACACCGCCACGCCGTGCCAGCAGACAGGGCGGGCTGAGGAGTCTCTTCGTTGTCTTGGTCCAGAGATGCCAGACCTCCCAAACGCCAGGATGGGACAACAGGTTACTGCTGTCAAAACCTACCAGCACCTCCTGCAAAAGCCTCCAAGCTCAGCGTGGTTGCATCCCTGAAAAGACACATTCCTATGGCAGTGGCTTTACCACATCGCTCTCTCCTTAGACACTCCGGAAGGGGATGTTACAGCAGATGCCGTAACTGGGACTCATTGCATCTACCCACCGAGCAGCAAGGAAAACCTCCTGGTATGCTCCTACATATAAGTATCACGCTACCACAAATCACAGCCCAATGAGCCTCCCCTGGAATCCGTCACATGTCTCCGTAAGAACGCAGTCCCAGCTCCTGCACCATCCCGTCAAGTTGAGGCGGTAAATAGAAAAGTCTAATTGGGGAAGGGGGGGAGATACTGTTTCCTGATGTTAAAGATATCTGACACTTCCAGGAAATAATGGTATAAATAGAAAATGAAACCATTCCTCCTCCAAAAATATTTCATAATTACATGTCATAAAAATAATTAGGTTATGGTGAATTAGTACAAATGTTTACAACAAAATTGCCATGCAAAACATTATGGGTAATAACATGCTAATTGCTGTAGAAGCAAAAGCTGATTATGTTTCAGCAATATTAAAAGTTGCCAGCTCGGCGCTTCTATCCAAGCTCCAATATCTCTCGGCAGTATCTAGGGACACAAAGGAAACTGGTGACAAGCAAAGGAGATGGCAGGTGAGCCAAGCACTCTCCTCCTCCAGCATCAATTCCTGGAAAGCTCACGCCGGACAGCACACGCGGAGGATGCCTGCTTCAGCCCTCGCTCCCTGGGCGCAAGACAGCGACCAGGGAACAAGCGGAGCACCCGGCGTAGGCTGCAGCATGGTCACCTCTCCATCTGCCGCGAGGAGATCACACAGGCTGGGGGCTGCCCGAGCAGGTCGGAAGGAGCCGAGCTCAGCTCCTGCAGAGACAGCTCCGATCCAGAGCAGTGTGGTCACTGCTGTGGTTGTTAGCTTTGAGCCGGTTCCACGCAGACAACATCCGAGCATCTGCTCTGCGCCGTGCCAACAGCAATGCCCGCAGGCAGGCAGCCAGCCTGAGGCCAGCATGGCAGCAGAGCCAGCTTCCAAAGCCCACCTACGCCTGGGCACCACCATGCCGCAGGACGGTGCCGAGGCCGAGCTGACACGGCATGCCAGTTCGCAGGTCCCAGCAGGGCGGGTTACTCGGTCTCTACACCGCCTTCTCCAGCACATCACACTCCACCGAGACCCTGCTCGACTGCTCAATGCATCCCAGCTCCCACGTGATGTCCAGGACCCAGGAACGCATCCCAGGTGTAGGACACGTTCCTCCTGCTCCAGACGAGAGCTGCCACACCGCCTTCCCAGGAGGGACCAGACCCCTGCCACAGCATGCCACAAAGGATGCTCTTAGCCCGAGGCCAGTCCCTGGCCAGCACACCCTCCGCTCTCACTGCTCCTGTTCCCACTGCCCAGCACTATTGGGCCTGGGAGGGCACCACGTGCCTGTTTTGAGGCAACACTACAGTCAAGCAAGAGCGGAGGAGCCTGCATGCATGCACCTGCACATTTTGCACATCTGCTCGACAGAGAACGCTGGCTGTTTGGTCAGGGGCACATCTGGAGCCTTTGGACATGACAACAAGCCCACCACACCTCGCCTACAACCGGCAGCATTCTCCTTTCTGCTTTTAGGAAGAGCAGGGGTGGCCAGAGGCTTGCTCCCAATAGCCACCGCACGCCAAGGCTGAGACATCGACCGCTCCTTCTCACAGATGTTACTGTGCTGGTCACATCAGAGCAACCCTCTCGGCAACCAGCAGGTAGCCAGAGGGTGGACTTCTTCAGCTGCTTTGTCAGCCCACCGTGCACTGCCCCCAGGCTCCGACTCCACGGAGCTCCTGCCCTACAGGAACACTGGTCTCTGCGGGACAAGGTGCTGCAGGTGCTAGCAGCCTGCCACATGGTTTGCAACAGCACCAGCCACCACCTGAAGATCTCATGGACTGCATGGATCTCATTCCAGGAGCTGAACTGTCTGGAGGCCACATCTCCAACCCTGCCGCTCACCCAACTCATGTGCTTGATGCTTCTTGATGTGGATGCCCTTGATCCAAGATGTCTCGGGAGAATTCCGACTCTAAAGGTCCCTTCCAACCCAAAACATTCTATGAATTGAGGTCTATGTATTTACAGAGCCTGAGCAGAGGTCTTTCAGATGCCCAAATAAATCTGTCAGGTTCCTTATGGGTCGCGTTTGCTTATCACCAGATGTGCCTAACCGCTGTCTAACAAGGAACGCTAGGTGAAGTTCGGACATATAAGCTGAAGGTGAGAATTTAAAGTGGATTACTTCAAAGTGAGTAAATCCCTATGGGATGCCCTCATTTAGAACTGAAGTGACGCTAATTGGGTTTACCAAGCTCATTTCCAAAGCAAATTGCAATAAACCGGATTACGTTTGAATGAGGGCGTTCACATAGAAATTTAACACAGTTTAACTAATCCTCTTTAAGAACAAATTTGGCTTAAACCCCTCTAAGTGCCCCATATCCCAGTTTCTCCTGCAGGGAAGGTGCAGAATTTTTTACGTTTGAAGGCTTTTTTACCTTTTGAAGCCTTTGAAGGTTGGAAACAAGGCAGAAACTGCTCATCACCCTTTTACCGGTGCGCAGAGCCAAGGCAATTCTCAAACCACTACAGGAGATGACCGGAGTGAATGGCCCAACAGCAGGCAAAGCCCAGCTCCCACAAGGGGCTGGGGACCAGCCCAATACTTGCTCAAACCCTGAAGATCTCTGCAGGCTTCGGAGATGCCCCTTGTATTGACACTGCTAAGGCACCTCCTCATCCCGGCCTCCCAAGTTTGCAAATACTGAATGAAAGCAGCCATGGAAATGAATTTTTTTTTCTTTTTTTTAAACAAAGACCTTAATTCCGACACTGGCTAATGAGAAGCTTCGTTGTGAATAGGCTCGGCAAGCGGTTCAAAGCCTGGCCACTCTCTCCTGCTCAGCTTTGGGGTGTTAGAAGCAGCGTTCCGCGGCACCGGAGCACTACCATCTGCTGTGCCCCGTTCATTACGCACCGATTCACACCGGGCAGCTCCCGGCAGAAAGCGAAGCCGGAGGTAAACTGGTATTTGAAAACAAAGGAGGGCTCTCTCCATCCTAATTAGCAGCAGGTTGCGGAGTGCAGCGGCGGAAGGCGAAGGTCACTTCCCACAAGGCTCCGCTCAGGATGCCAAAACACCCACTTAATTCAAGCGACTCAGCGGGCAGAGTCCGACCAGAGCAATTACTCTCCCCAGTTTTCCCCAAGGAAGGTTTTAACAATGCAACTCTTAGGAAAAAAAAAACCAAGCCCAAACCCCATGACTGCAGGAGCTCTTTATTCTGCCACCTCGGAGCAGGAGGAAGCGCAGCCTTCCCCGCTGCTGACACCGGGAGCGGCACACTCTTCGTGCGCTGGGAGGCAAGCTTGGAGGGGTTTGGGTTAGTTTTGCCCCCCTAAAGAAATGAATTAGAGCAAATTTTAACATTTAAAAAAAAAAACAGAGACCAAAAAGCCCACAAACACGATGACACTTTGTAGCAGGTTGAATTTCCTCCAAGCATTCCAGGTTTCCTCCCAGATGCTGCTGGTGGGAATTAACCTTTCAAGGAACCACCTAAGCAGGAGCTCTGGGAGCCTCCCTGGGAGACGCAGGCTCTCTGCTAGGATACCCTCCACCTGGCTCAGCCCCAGAATTCAGCTGTTCTGTTCAATGAGTCGCTGCACCCCTGCCGCCGCACGTAGGCGGGCTCTTCCAAAAGGTCAAAGCATCATTTTTAACCTCAGCGGATTATTTCCCCCGTGCACACACCCTGGGTGTTGCTGGTCCACGTCCGCCCTCCTACTTGTGCCTCTCGGCTCTGCGACGCAGCCTTCAGAAGGATCCACAGAGCCACTGACACCTTCTGCCGGCATTTTCCCGGGGTGCTGCATAAGAACCCAATTCCCTTCATCCCTTCCAAAGGCTCCAGAAAGGGGCATTCATAGTAATTTTCAGTGGGAAAGGAAGACTATTTATATATTTATTTATTTATACCCCAATAAACAAGAGATGCAGACACCATCTGAATCCCTCCTCAAAGGCTTCAGATGCAAAGGCTCCAGATGTTAGGACGAGGGGAAATGGCCTCACGTTGTGCCAGGGGAGGTTTAGGTTGGACATAGGGAAAACTTCCTTCCCTGCAAGGGTTGTCAGGCACTGGAAGGGGCTGCCGAGGGCAGGGGTCGAGTCCCCATCCCTGGGGGTATTTAAAAGCTGGGCAGAGGAGGTGCTTAGGGCCAGGGTTTAGTGGTGGGATGGCAGGGTTAGGGGAACAATTGGGCTTGGTGAGCTTAAAGGGCTTTTCCAACCCAAACAATCCTATGATGAAAACGTTGTCCAGACCCTTCTAACTAAGGGTCTGCCCAGGTAACAGCAAGCACTCGCCATCACACAGGGTACAGAATACCCCCCACACCGATCTGTTCCTGGATGGGGAGCTAATCCAGGCAGCAGCTCTGCGGGAGGCAGCGTAGCCGTAGGTTTAGCGTGGTTTTCTTTACATTGCTTGCAAATTACTTTTCAGAGGACGACCTGCAGCTCCTTCCCTCTGGCATGCCACACGCTGCTCAGCTATCACCTCCCCGTGCCGTGGAGTCGAACAGCCCCTCTGCATCCCAAGCCCGGGCCACAGCTGACTGCTGCCTCACAAAGCCACCCTCTGCGCTGCAACGGCAACCCCAGCAAAACCCTTTACGGATGCAATTCTCCCCCCTTATTTCCTCTCCCAGCTCCATCAACAGTAACTAATACCCAGTGCTGGCATTAGAGGTTCCCAGCTCTTTATAAGCAGCCCATAAAATAGCCAGCAGCGCCTGACACGGCTCCAGCGTTTGCACATTGTGGCTTCCCCCACCATTCCCAGCAAGCAGAGCCGCTTGCACGTTTGCCCGGGTGCGGACCAATGGCCATGTTGTACTTGGCTGCACGCCACCCCTGTTTGGGGGCAGGGTGTAAAACCCTCATCTACCCTGGAACATCTCTTGGCCTCAGATTGACTTTCCAGATCTGGGCGGTGGGAGCTGGAAAGGGGTTTTCTTCTTGCTCGGGAGGTATTTGTCAGGTCCCTTCTGGGAGTGCTAAGAACTAGTTTTAAGCGCAGGTTCAGCCAGGCCTGCCAGAAAATAAGCATGATTCTCTAGGGTGTTTGGGTTTAGGAGGGCTTTTGGGGGGTTGTTTTGTTTGTTTTTCTTCCACCAGGGATGCACGGCTCTCCACTAAGCTGGTAACCCCAGCAGACCTCCACCATCCATGCGAGAATGCTGAAGCGCCCCGTTTGCTCTCTGGCTGCGCTCCCAGCCGCGCCTGGCCACAGCACTGGCCACTACTCCGCTGATGGATCCAGCTGAGATGTCACCTGCCGCCCCTTTTTCTGTTGCTCAGGTTTGCTCTGCAAACACCTACTGATGCAGCCTAGTGTCACACGAAATGCACCCCTACAGCCACACCAAAATGCACCTTTGCAGCCGCACCAAAACGCACCCTTGCAGCTGCAGGAAAGCAGCACGGGGCACCAGCACCACCGCTGTGCCACCCCAGCACACGGGGCAAACCCTCCTTTGCCTCCCGGGCCTCTGTCAGTCCGGGTGACCACTAACGACAGTCAAGCAATCATCACCCCCAACCCCCAAAAGCACAGGAAGGGCCCCCACGTGCTCGGCTGTTTGCCTCTCCTCTGCGGCAAACGCGAGCTCGTAAAAGCACTAAAGCACCTCACAACCAGCAATTCAGCACAGCCCGCTCTCTCCAGCCGCCCTTCTCCTGACACTCACCGTTTACAGAGCCGGAGTGAAGAGGTATTTACCGCTCCTCTCCTCCTCCTCCTCCTGCTCTCCAGAGCCTGCATTCCAATGAAGTTTTAGTTGCTCCCTTTTTTCTGCTCAGGGTGGTTCTCTGCCTGCCTCGTCCTGTGCCCCACGTGCCGTCGGGACATGGCTCCCGAGGCGAGAGGCACCCCTACTCCCC
>NW_009260497.1:837341-837749 GCF_000687185.1 Egretta garzetta | reverse complement strand
GGGGCATCCGCTGGCCGTGGCCACCAGTCCCAACCCAACTCACCCGATTGTTTTTAAGGGCACCCCTCACACCTATCGGGCATAAGGAGAGGGTGGAAATGGAGCAGGGCAGTCTATCTCCCTCCCTTCCCACACTGCCAGAGCCAGGGAGGCTTCCTGGTGAGCTGCTTCTGAGGACAGAAGGTGCTGGTAGGGGATGAGCAGCCAGCAAGCAGAAACAAGTGCCGGAGCATCCCCAGCATCGAGTCAGCACCACCGCTCCCAGGTGTGCTGGAAACGACCCGGGAATGGCCAGCAGGAGCAGGGCAGTGACCGTGCCCCTGTCCTTGGCACTGGTGAGGCCGCCCCTCAAATGCTGGGGTCAGGGTTGGGCCCCTCCCTCCCCGAAGGACAGGGAGGGGCTGGGGC
>NW_009260497.1:835560-837288 GCF_000687185.1 Egretta garzetta | reverse complement strand
GGTCTCTGCTCCAACGGAACAGGTGATGGGATGAGGGGGAACGGCCTCAAGTTGTGCCAGGGGAGGTTTAGGTTGGACATTGGGAAAAATTCCTTCCCCTCAAGGGCTGTCAGGCACTGGAAGGGGCTTCCCAGGGCAGGGGTTGAGTCCCCATCCCTGGGGGTATTTAAAATCCGGGCAGAGGAGGTGCTTAGGGCAGGGTTTAGTGGTGGGATGGCAAGGTTAGGGGAACGGTTGGGCTTGGTGAGCTTAAAGGGCTTTTCCAACTTAAAAGATTCAATGTTTCTGTAACTGTGACCTGTGTTCCCTATGGAAAACATGCTGCTGGTGCCCTCCACACCCACTGGTGGGGGGAAATCCCCACCTTTGGTGCTCTGCTGACCAGCACCACCCTCCAGGGACCCTCAGAAACGCCCCTTCCCCTCCGCCCACTCCCCCCTGCAGCAATTAAACCTTTGCTGCCTTGGCTGGGCAAGATAAATGGTGTTTATTTGGATCGCTTTTCCTGCATGCCAAACGTAAAGCAAAATGCCAATCGATACGGCTGCCTCACCTGATGGGTTTATTTCTCTTATCCCCCCTACGCACACCCCCCACCCCTGCTTTTAATTTTGCTGTGTGCCATAGCTCTTGGCGGGGCTTGCACTGCGGTGATAAACCAACAGATCCCCATTAACCCGCAGCCCATGGGCAAGAGCAAGAATTCGCCTTTTCCTCTCGTTCTCTCCTTCCCTTTTTCTTTTCTTTTTATTTATTTTTTTTTAAACTCTCCCTCTATCAATATTTGATGAGGGTAATTTCAAAGACTTGTTTAGTATGATCCCCACATAAGGAGTCCTTCGGAGTGTTTATCACGTTTGAGGTATAATTACATTCAAATCCTGAGACACAGTTGCCAGGGTTACAGCTGCTGGTGGTTCCTCCAGCTTTTGTGCATCTGGAGGTTCTCACCGCCCCCTGCGCACGCCCCCCGCGCTCTGCTTGTGTCGCTGCTGGGGTAGGAGAGGAGGATGATGGGCAAGTGACAGACCAGCAGCGGCCAGGGCAGGTCACACCAGGCATCTCCCAAGCCTGAAGGAAAAGTCAGCATCGGGGCGCACGGGGCACAGGACTTTGATGCCGCCCTGGGTGGGTCAGGGATGGGGTAGAGGGAGAGCCGAGGGCTGGACAGCACTGAGAAAAATTAGGAAGAACTTCAATGGCTGTGGAAGCCCCGTGGAAGGAGATATGCCAACAGCTCTCCTTGAACCCCAAGTCAAAACGAAATCTGAAGAGCAAAGGCAGGGGCTAGCCTGGCCAGGAGGAGCCTCCCAAGGAGCACCCAATGCCCAGGGACACCAGCTCTGCATGCACAAACTCCATCCAATGCATTCTTGCAAGCGTTCTTGGCAAAAGCCTGGCTTAAGGCCTATATATATATATACACACAGATATACATATACACACACATATCATGGCTGTCTGCTGGAGACCTGGGCTCATGTTGCCGGCCATGCAGAAAGGGGAAGAGGTTGCAGCAGGATCACGCGTGCAAAGCCAACTGTGATCCCCGGAGCTGGGAGCAGCCCTGGCCCCACTCTCAGATCTATTGCAACACCCCCCAAACCCCTGTCTCTACTTGGGGTTTCTAGCAAGGTGGAAAGAGAAATGAAAATCTGAGCATTTCCACAGCAACACCACATGCCCTTCCAGCTGCACCAGCTACTTTGAGATCCATAGGTCGAAAGC
>NW_009260497.1:828308-833536 GCF_000687185.1 Egretta garzetta | reverse complement strand
CCCTCAGAAACGCCCCTTCCCCTCCGCCCACTCCCCCCTGCAGCAATTAAACCTTTGCTGCCTTGGCTGGGCAAGATAAATGGTGTTTATTTGGATCGCTTTTCCTGCATGCCAAACGGAAAGCAAAATGCCAAACGATACGGCTGCCTCACCTGATGGGTTTATTTCTCTTATCCCCCCTACGCACACCCCCCACCCCTGCTTTTAATTTTGCTGTGTGCCATAGCTCTTGGCGGGGCTTGCACTGCGGTGATAAACCAACAGATCCCCATTAACCCGCAGCCCATGGGCAAGAGCAAGAATTCGCCTTTTCCTCTCGTTCTCTCCTTCCCTTTTTCTTTTCTTTTTATTTATTTTTTTTTAAACTCTCCCTCTATCAATATTTGATGAGGGTAATTTCAAAGACTTGTTTAGTATGATCCCCACATAAGGAGTCCTTCGGAGTGTTTATCACGTTTGAGGTATAATTACATTCAAATCCTGAGACACAGTTGCCAGGGTTACAGCTGCTGGTGGTTCCTCCAGCTTTTGTGCATCTGGAGGTTCTCACCGCCCCCTGCGCACGCCCCCCGCGCTCTGCTTGTGTCGCTGCTGGGGTAGGAGAGGAGGATGATGGGCAAGTGACAGACCAGCAGCGGCCAGGGCAGGTCACACCAGGCATCTCCCAAGCCTGAAGGAAAAGTCAGCATCGGGGCGCACGGGGCACAGGACTTTGATGCCGCCCTGGGTGGGTCAGGGATGGGGTAGAGGGAGAGCCGAGGGCTGGACAGCACTGAGAAAAATTAGGAAGAACTTCAATGGCTGTGGAAGCCCCGTGGAAGGAGATATGCCAACAGCTCTCCTTGAACCCCAAGTCAAAACGAAATCTGAAGAGCAAAGGCAGGGGCTAGCCTGGCCAGGAGGAGCCTCCCAAGGAGCACCCAATGCCCAGGGACACCAGCTCTGCATGCACAAACTCCATCCAATGCATTCTTGCAAGCGTTCTTGGCAAAAGCCTGGCTTAAGGCCTATATATATATATACACACAGATATACATATACACACACATATCATGGCTGTCTGCTGGAGACCTGGGCTCATGTTGCCGGCCATGCAGAAAGGGGAAGAGGTTGCAGCAGGATCACGCGTGCAAAGCCAACTGTGATCCCCGGAGCTGGGAGCAGCCCTGGCCCCACTCTCAGATCTATTGCAACACCCCCCAAACCCCTGTCTCTACTTGGGGTTTCTAGCAAGGTGGAAAGAGAAATGAAAATCTGAGCATTTCCACAGCAACACCACATGCCCTTCCAGCTGCACCAGCTACTTTGAGATCCATAGGTCGACAGCCGTGCTCAACAGGGCATTAAAGAGAAGCATCGTGAAAGGGGCAACCCAAGGAAAAGCCATTTTTCCCTCTGGCCCATGCCCTGGCACTGAACAGAGGCTGCCCAGTCACATTTACCTCCCTTCACTGGCCTGGAGGTGGGCAGAAACTCTTCTGATACCTTATATTTCCTGGACAGCACAGGTAAATGCTATTTTACCTGTACAGCAAGGAACTGGAATTGAATTGCCTTTGTTCTAGTTCCAATTTTAAATAATATGAACCTTCATACAATAGGCAGCGTTATCACTAATCCCCACCGTCGAGCCCGAAATAAGCTTACAAACCTCACCACAGCCACCGTGGGAGGAACAATAATTTGAACAAAGGACAGAGTTGGGGGGAGGGGGGGGACGGGACCAACTGTGAGCTCCTTGGGTTGTGTGGAGGGTGAACACAACCGTTGTCAATCCACAATAAATAAATAATAAAACATAAAAGAAATAATAATAATAAAAAAAGGCAAGCAACTGCAGTGTGAAGGCCTGGTGAAATATTTACAAATATTTCAATAATAGAAAAAGCTACCTGCTACAGTCAATAGGTTGTAAAACAAATTGGGATGGAAGTTATGGCTTACCCCTAAATCAGCTCTAATGCCCTGGCAAACGCGACTGTCGGCATCCTGCGGGGAGCAGCAGCGTTCGTTACAGGTGCGCTCAGCAAAGGCTCTTTTGGCCGCGGGTTCATTTGTCATTACTAACATGCATCTCGTTAGCCTGCGCCGAGCACGCAGCCGGTTCCCAGTTTCTGGGAACTGGCAGGCAGCATTTGCTTTCATTTATTACGTGTATTTTATGTGTTATTTTACGGCATTGACGCCACGGCATGAACGAGAAGCCCCGTCTCAAACGGAACACAGCATAAGGTTTCACGGTGCCTGCGCACTCAGCGGTGGCATGTGCTTCGGTCCTAGGGGAAAGCCGTTGCATCACAGGCAAAGCCACCAGAAAGCTGGCAGCCGGGGCAGCTACTCTCACTGCCAGGCATGGAAAAAGGATCGGCGTGGCACCGGGGCGCATGCTGAGGGGGAAGCAGGAATATTGGAAGGGCAAAGCGAGCAGAAACATTGGAAGGGCAAAGCCAACAGGAATACTGGAAGGGCAAAGCCAGCAGGAACACTGGAAGGGCAAAGCCTGGCTGTCTCCCTAACGGCACAAAGCAGAGCGCCGCCGGGCCACCAGGAGCAGCGCCGTTATCCAAAATATCCGCAAACACAGAGAATGGGCAGGAAAACAGGGAGGGAAGCCACCAGAGAGGTTGCAGCTGCCCCGGCAAACTTACCCAGCGAAGAGCAAGGGCAGAACCACAGGGGAAATCACGGAGGAAGAGGGGCTTAGGTGGAGCCTGGAGCTTTTGGGGAGGGGAGCTCTGCTTGGGCACAGCTGCAGGGGGAAGCTCAGCTCTGGCAATTAAAGGGACCAGCACAGGGAGATGCTGGGGTCACCGGCATCCAAACGCTGCAGCCAAAACACACGCTGGCGTTCCTAAAGCAGGGGGGCAGGCGCAGATCCAATCCTCAGTGTTTCCAAGCATCACTGTCGGGGAGGGGAGGATGAGGACACCTGGGATGAAGGTCCAGGGTGGTGTAAAAAGCACTGCTCTGCAGTCTGGCCTCAAAAGGCAGCAGTACAAGGGATGCTGCTTATCACAGAATCCCAGAATCCCAGAAGGGCAGGGGTTGGAAGGGCCCCCCGGGGATCACCCAGCCCAACCCCCCTGCTCAAGCAAGCTCACCCAGAGCAGGGTGCACAGGACATCATCCAGGCGAGGGTTGAATATCTCCAGAGAAGGAGACTCCACAGCCCCCCTGGGCAGCCTGTGCCAGGGCTCAGTCACCCTCCAAGTCAAGAAGTTCTTCCTCATGTTCAACTGGAACCTCTCATGCTTCAGTTTGTGCCCATTGCCCCTTGTCCTGGCACTGGGCACCACTGAGAAGAGTCTGGCTCTGTCCTTGTGACACCCACCCTTCAGATATTTGTACGTGTTGATGAGATCCCCTCTCAGCCTTCTCTTCTCCAGGCTAAACAAGCCCAGCTCCCCCAGCCTTTCCTCGTAGGGGAGATGCTCTGGTCCCCTCATCAGCTTTGCAGCCCTTATCAGGGGAAGGAAATGGGAACAAGCTGACCACCGAGCGGACGCCTGAGCATTTGGATTACAAGCAGGGCTTGTAAGGGACAGGATCTGACATTTAATGCCTCTGTTTGTCAAGCGCTTGACATCCACGATAACAGGCGCGGCGCAGATAGGCAGCAAGGCCTGCTGTCTTTCCATGAAAGCATCTGCACCACTAAAAGCAGCCTGCTAGCGGAGTCCCTGGGAGATGCTGGACATCGGGACCTGCCTGCGTTAACATGAGTGAGCACCGGCAGCATTCCCGGGACGGGCTGCGTCCAGGCTCCCGGACAAGTCACCTTAATCCCCTTGTACCTTAGCTTGCCTTCCAAGAAGATGGATCATCTATTCCGCTTGCAGGCTCCGCAGGACATGGAATGCACTTGCAGAGAAGGCAGCCCAAAAGAGACAGGGTTTGATCTTATTTGGGGCTCTGAGGAGCCTTCGTGAGAAACATAAAGCTCAGTACTCGTTCCTCCATTGGAAAGCTGCGCATTACAGCAGACCAGATGGAAATAATTTGTTTTGAAAGGTGCCTCACCTGCCAGCAGCTCAGGAATCGGAGTGGCGGAGGGGGAAGGAGACAATTAGCATCTCGGGAAAGGCAACGCTCGGCAGAAGATAGAGCCCTGGAGCTGGATCTCACGCAGGACTCGGCTTAGAGCAACGCAGTTGCCACCGCTGGCATGGGCACCCTGGCCCCCAGCAAAGAGTCCCAGGTCCTGGGAGGTGCCCAGCCTGTCATCTCCCCAAGGGGGTCTCACCTGGGAAGGTGATATGGTCCTGGTCAGCAAAATAAACACACAGCGGGAAGAAAGACAACTAATGGAGACCGTCTGTCGGGTTGAGCATCACATAGTGCTCTCAGCTTGCCATCCCACCTGGTGTTACTTGAAGGACTGCAAAGTGTTCCAATGGGATTTCCACCCCTGGCAGATGCTGGCTCGTCCTTCCCCATCCCCTTCCCCCAGTACAACTCTCCATCCCACCTCTGCCTCCCAAGGCTTGGCCGACATGTGGCTGGAGAACGTGTCTGCCCGGAGCGAGACAAGTCTCCGAGGAGGTCCCCCAGCCATCCCAGGCTTTACAGGGCAGGTCCTGGCCAAAGCCAGGCTCGGGAAGGCTGATGGCATGCCTGGTTTGTATTGCCATGTAATACTATCGGCACCACTTGCAAAAAAAAAAAGATTCCTACCGCAGCATTAACACCTTGCCTGGCAAGGAGCGAGAACGCGGGGGGTGACAGGGGAGGGAGCAGACCCCAAGGTCTCTGGAGAACAGCAGAGATCCCTGCCCTCCAGCTGTACCTTCTCTTAATTACAGTAAAACCACACTCTCCCACCTCATTTTTTTTTATTAGAAATGAACAGATTTAAAGCTTTTCCCCTCAAATTATGGTTCACCTGAGTAGATAATTAAAAGACTATAAAGGAGATACATTTTTACGTGTAATTACGCCTACTTCTGCTGCTGTAACGGGGGCTTCGAAAATATTTGCAAAACAACTCAAAACTTTTATTTTGTCAGCGCAGTAATTGCTGCTTGTCATGGCTATGGGTACAGGTGCCTCTGCTCTGATGGGAGCAGTGTCGCGCAGGCAGCTTTGCTGGGGGCGGGTGCTGGAGCTACGAAGCATCCTGGGCCCGGTGTGCTGCTGGCAGAGCGGCTGTGCACGCTGCGGCACCGCGGCGGTGCGGCCGCACCCAGGCTCTGGCGGGCACAGCTTCAGAAAGGAGAAGGACGCATCTT
>NW_009260497.1:825068-828248 GCF_000687185.1 Egretta garzetta | reverse complement strand
GGGGTGTTCCACATCCACCAGCTTGCTGGGCACATGCACGTGGCTGGGTCACCTCCACGCACTGCTGGATGCATCTAGTTTGGTTTGGCGCACTGAAGGCTCGGTATGGAATCACAAAATGGTTTGGGTTGGAAGGGACCTTTAGAGGTCACCCAGTCCAACCCCCTGCAAGGAGCAGGGACATCTTCAAACAGACCAGGCTGCTCAGAGCCCCGTCCCACCTGACTTTGAATGTTCCCAGGGATGAGGCCTCCACCGCCTCTCTGGGCAACCTGTGCCAGTGCTTCACCACCCTCATTGTGAAAAATTTCTTCCTTACATCCAGACCAAATCTCCCCTCTTTTAGTTTGAAACCATCACGCCGTGTCCCAGCACTAAAGGCCAGTGATACCCAGCTGCCACCTCCCTGGGCAGGGTCACACCCCGGGCATGTGGGGAAGAGGAGGGGGGGGAGGCCCCCTGCCACAGGCAGGAGGCTCCTGCAAAGGAGCTGACTCTGTCCCCGGGCACGGTGGGAGCACCCACACCTAATGTGTAGCAGCCCAGGTGTGTTCATGCTCCTGACAAGAAGAGGCTGGAAATGGGTGTTTGCTGCTTCCTCCGGTTTGGAGATGCAGCGCCGGCCGCCCCTTCCAGCAGAGGAAGGTTTGGCTGCTGACACCTCGGTCCAGCTTGGCCCTGGGGAGGCCACAGCTCCCTTCCAGCACCACCCAGCACCCCCAGTCTTGCTGCCCCGCAGCACAGCCCCACAGCCCTAATTAGTTCAGGCTCAGAGGCGGCCTTGCCTGTCACTTAGGCTCATTAGTGCAGCTCCGAGCCATGTGAGCGGGGCTGGGCACTCCCAGCCCCGAGCTGGCTCCCGGCTATCACAGGCATCGCGCCTCCCTTCATAAATCCTCCCCAAGGTAAAAACAGCACTAACCTGCCCTGGTGCACACTGCTTCTCTCCACACCCCCGGTCAAGTTGGTTGGGGCTAAGCAGGAGGGAAAAATCTAAAAGCAAGGTGTCCAGCAGAGAGCTGAGCAGTGGGACATGCGCAAGGACGTGAACAAGAACCGAGCGCTGCAGAAAGATGCTGACTCGGCACAATGCGAGGCCACCTGAAGAGCAAAGGAATGTGGCCAGCTGTGGAAGGCAAGGAGCCCGGGGGCAACTGGGAGCGCTGGAGGGCACAGCACCCAGGAAAGGAGTCCAACGGAGCGGTGATAACGTCTGTGGACCCTGCTGCAGTTCAGAAAGGAGAGAAGAGGGGAGGGAAGCTTATCAAGGAATGCCCACAGCAGCAAATGGGAACGGGGACCAGGTGAGGATGGGATTCTCCTGCACACCAGGCAGCTCCCAGGTGAGCCCAGGGCCAGGGAACTATTGCAGACCCGGTTGGCATGCAAAGCTGCACCCTCTCCTGCAGGATTAAGGCAGAGGGGCTTCCCCAGTGCACAAGCAGCAAGTCCCGTGGGGGAGTCACCACACGGGATATTGCACCCATACATTTGCAGAGCCAAGCAGTCAAATAAATGCTAAATACACGAGGGAAGGTGGGTCCCCCCCCCCGGCGAGGAAGGTGCCGCTGGGATGAAGGCTGAGCGGAGACCACCAGCATGGGGGTGGGCATCATCCACCCTCCCGCCAGGACACCCGGAGCCGGCTGAGTGCTTGCAGCCACCGCAGGGTGCACTGAGGACGCCGGGTGCCAAACACATCCAGTCCATGGCAAACCAGCACTCCTGGGGTGCCTACGTGGCTTTGAAGTCCCCGAATCTGTGCTGGAATTTGCTGTGTGTATAAAGAATATATAATACCCCGACTCCCTCATAAGGGCATAGGGAAATAAATTCATTAGTGTTTATAAAGAACTAAGAAACTCTGATTAGAGAGCCATGGAAAAAGCCCACAGGGGACATGAATAATTCGGTGTGCGGCGTTGTGCCGGGAAGGCGCGCAGTAAATAATGCATGGGCTGCACGTGGCGCCAGGAGATAAAAGGCTCGGGAGCAGCTCTGGCGCCACGTGCCGAGGGTCCGGGGAGGGCAAAATGTCCTCTCGCTGGGCTAATGAATGGCCACCTCGTAGCGCTGGGGTGTGAGGGGTATTCGGGGGACTCGGGGGGCCTTTCCATGTTCCTTCAGTGCCAGCTGGCTGGGGAGGGGACAGCAGCAGAACAGGCCCCTGGCTGAGCCCCGAGTCCCCTGCCTTTAGCCCTCCTACTCGCGCATGACCAGAGACGAGGGCTTGCCCATGCTGCCCCTATGTGAGCGGGCTGAAGCGAACTGCCTCCCCATGCCCACCCGCAGCGCATGTGCTGCTGGGCCGGGCAGAGAGGGGCTAGCGAGGAGGCACCCGCATCCCCAGCAGGGCAAGCAGCAGGGATGGTCTCCAAGGCTGGGGTGACAGCAGAGACAATTTCCCACATGGGTTAAACACCAGCACCCTGCTGTACCCCATAGCAGAAAGCATTGCCTGCTCTTCCAGGGCCAGACGGGTGCGAGAGGTGCTGCCGAAGGGCTGGTCCTGCTGGGAAGCATCCTGCACCCTCCCCATCGCCGTGGGGCAGCGGAGCCCAGATGGCAGCGGAGGAGCAGCTCAAAACTGCTCTTCCCTCCTGCCCCAACCACAGGAGGTGCACCGTCGGCCCAGTTAGCCCAGTGGGAGTGCGTTACTGGGAGCTTCACGCAGACTGCCTGGCATTGGAAGTCAAAGCTGTTGCTCTTCATTTGCTCCTTCCCTCGCTCATCTTGCCCAGGGGCGCCGGCAGAGACGATGTGGTGTGCAAGCCCTTCACGGAGACGCACGGGTGCCCTCATGCCAGGGCGGGAGCAGAAGCAATCACACCAAGGGGTTGCCCAACCGCCTCTGAAATGGAGCTGGGGGTTTTGATTCCCGGCACTGGCGGTGACTGGGGGCAGCAAGGCGGGTGGCCGTGCAGGTTTAAGCATGGCAGTGGCTGGCAACCAGCTACAAGCAGCTGAGTGGTGTCAATCCTGCCCTGTCCCAAGTATGTCAGGGTGCAGGGAGGATGCAAGCTGTGCGTGCACACACAGATTCGTGCATACATCTGCATGTTGCTTAGGAGGCAGACGCGGTATGGCCCGATAAAACAGAAACCAGCCATTTGGCTGGGGACAGGAGGTGGCTTTCTTGAGAGCATCCCCCAAAACCTCTCCCGCGGGGCCTGGAGATTT
>NW_009260497.1:824349-824953 GCF_000687185.1 Egretta garzetta | reverse complement strand
AGCCTCAGCCCTGCTCCAGCTGAGCCCTCCTGGCTCTGGCACAGGCTCTCCAGCACAGCTGCAGCCTGCCTGCCTCCTCCTCCAGGAAAAACCCAGCACTTTTAATAGGCGATGAGGCATCTCCAATAATTCCAGCAGATGCTGCCATTTAATGCGGGCTGGCACATAACTTTATAATCGGACCATATTGCACCAATTACAATTTAGCCTATAGTCCTCTTGGGCTTGTCTTTTATTTGCCTTTCATTGCCAAGCATGGGAGGGAGGGGAGGTAGGAGAGGACTGGGAATGTGCGTATCCCCGACCTCCCCCTCCTTCGCTGCCACATCCATTTGTGCAGCCAGTACCTCCCCCGTTCCTCTTTTCCCCGGGGCCAGGGCCGTCCTCAGGCCAGAGCTGCGCCCCGTGCCATGTTCTGCAGGGAGCAGCTCACCCCTCAGCAACAGCAAACAAAAAAGTAATCCCAGGCTGTCAGGGGAAAGCATTTTGCAGCCCCCCCCCACCAAAAGGCAGCTTTTCTCCCCTCGGCAGAGTGCGGGATGGGGAAAGCCTGGCTAAGCCTCAGTGGGGGTCAGCATTGTCCCTGGTAGGACAGACAGCCTAA
>NW_009260497.1:820806-824297 GCF_000687185.1 Egretta garzetta | reverse complement strand
TCTGCTTGCGGCAGGGTAAATCCGGAGTGACTCCACTTGACGGCAATCGAGTTAGGTTGGCATCAAGCTGGCATGCCGGAGCACCGGGTATATTGAAATTTCTGGGAGCTGCTGCGGAGTAATTGGAGCCAACATGCCGCTTCCATTTTTCAAACCTGAGAGCCATGAAGGAAAGATTTTTCATTTTGAGAGTTAGGCTCTGTTCCGGCTGTGACAGCCGCCTGTATCTATATTCAAAGCTCAGGGAAACTTCTGTGTGGCCTTGGTAAACGACATCTGGTCCGAGGTGGGATGCAGGCCAAGCTGGTGACCTCAGGGATGAAAAAAACCACAGAGGCTAGAGCCTGCAGCCATATAAACCCTGCATCAGTCAGGCGAGGCTCCATAGGGGACTGCCCCGGGACAGGACCAACACAAACCCTGTCCCAGCCATGCAACCCTGTGCAGCCACCCGCGTCCCTGGCCGTCCTTCGGAGCCGCATTAAAGCCATCAAACTGTCAGCAGGGCTCCTCCAGACCCTGTTAAAAGGTTATTCCCAGGCAAGCTACTTTGGGAACGTTAAACACTGGCTGTAAACGTCTTTCGGTTACTTCAGGGGAAAACCTTGGGGTGACCTGCATAAGGGATACACCCTCTCTGCACCCCAAATCCCAGAGGATTCAAGAGAAACGAACGTTTGTTTAAACCACACCGGTAGCCCATTAAATCAAGTACCTACTTAATTAAGGACGTGCAAACAACTTCAGCTCTGCCCTCCATCAGCCGCTGCTCATTTACATCTTGCACGTCCCAAGACCTGCGGGGAAGCTGGGTTTTACCACACGGGCGCTCTGGTTCCATTTGTCAGGATGGGCTTGGCAAAAAAAAATCACCAACCCAAAAAATCCCCCAAACCGGTTCCTCTGGGTTTGCAATTCCCCCCCTGCGTACAAAGCATGAAGCAAACATTGCTGTGTGTACATGAGCCTGGGTCAGCAGAGTCCTGGAGCTGTCACCGTGAGCACGTGAGTCTTGCTCAAAAAACCCTAAAGCAAAAAACCACCAGCTCTTAATGACCCCGGAGATGCAGCAAGAGCACGGAAGATCTCTCGATAGCAGCCATGAGAAAGCCCCACATCAGCAATAACCACCAGTCGGAGAATTACAGGGCAGCGGGGACCTCGGGGCTGTGCCAGCCCCACCTTGGGCTGAACCAGCCGGCACCTCCCTCCCCGTAAGATCACGCCAAACCCACAGGGCTTGGGAAGCCTGGACCTCCACCTCGAAAGCTCTCCTCTTTCTGAACCCCCCCAAATAGCTGGGGGGTGGGTGCATATTTCTAAATTCTCCCCGTTTACAGAACTTTCCCACTTTAGCCCTCGTCGCCAGCTGGAGGAGGTTCCCTGTGGTCACCCGGTGCCGGCAGGGTCAGCCACCCTCAGGGAGCGCCACCCGGATGGGCTGCTGGCTCCCAGCTGGATAAAATACCCGAGTGTAGCCGATGCAAAAGGAAGAATTCATTTTCCTGCAATCATTTACAGAAATCCTTAAGGCAAGCAGGTCCAAGCCAAGTGTCAGCCTTTGAATTGACAGGCTCCAGCAAGATCAGGGAAGCAAGGAGCCGCTGCACTCCCCCAGTGCCGACGGCACTTTCATCCCCGTCAGCACTTCCAGCGCGGCTTTCCGGAGCGATTGCACATCGGGGCTTTGAAACGTACTTCACGGAAACACCCGTGCCAAGAAAATTCCTTCCCCTGGCTTTCTGCAGCAAGCAACCTCCGATAGGGATCACCGAGAATAAAGTCACTTCATATACAAACCGGAGAGCCAGATCTGATAGACATCAAAATCCGAGGTAAGTCAAGGAGCGATGGAGCGCTGCCAGTTCCCCAAATGAATATTCATGGCAAATATTCACCCAGCTCCAAGCTGAAGAGAAACCGACAGCCGAAAGGCTGCCCCTGGGAAGGGGAAGGAGAGGGATCAGGGCTTATTTCATCGTTTTTATTGAGTGCAATTTTCTCTTTAGTACAATATTCTCTGAAAGTTACTGTTACAAACTCCGACAATTTCAACACAATCAACAAATTGGGGAAGGGGGAAGGGCGGGGGGAGAAGGGCAAAAAAAAATTACAAGGGGTGAAATCTTTTACAGACATCTCACTGGTTATGTACAGGACAGGGTACAGCCGGCTGGCGCAGGGCACGTTGGGGGGGACGGGGCTCCCGGGACGCTGCAGAGCCCTCCTGGGTCATCTTCTGGTGGGTGGCGGGGGGACTGACCAGTGCCGATCCCCTCTCTGTCGCTGCTGAATTCGCGCCCCTGCAAGGCAAGAGGGAGGGAAATGAGAAGAGGGTGAGAATCAGCACGTCCCCGTGCTTGGAGATGCGGCACCTCCCAAAAACTGAGACCCGCCAGGATGCTGAGCTGCCCCCCAAACCCCCCTGCCCTGCGGCCCGTGGGGATTGCACCCCACAAAACCCAAATAATCCTTACAGCAGACAAAAAAAAAAAAAAAGAAAAACCGCACAGCAAAAGGAGTGATTAATTGATACGCTGTCAGAAAAGCGACGACTTCACTGAAAGCTCTCAATTTTCCCTTGGGGGCAAAAAAAAAAAAAAGGAATGGAGAGATGTGAGGTTTTGCGAAGCCAAGCTGCTTTGGAGAGCAGAGACTTGATCTGGGGGACAGGAGGGTTACCCTGTGCCCCCAGCAGAGAGGCTTTCCCCCCCGCCCCTTCCGCTGCAACACAAGCACCCCCAGGTCTAAAGCAGGAGCAAACCACCAAGCAGTCTTTCCAAAATAACAAAACCCAGCCATTTTTCTCCACTGCCAGGGGGAAACCAGGAGGTCTCTGAACCAAAAGAGCCACCCAAGGAGCGCCTCCTTCTCACCCTGCAACCAAGAAGCGCCGCGCAGCAGCAAAATCCCATTATTTAGCTGCTTCAGAGAGGCAAAGATGCTTTCAACGTACAATTGCACCTCAGAAACATAAAGGCATCGCATTAAATAACAAAGCAATTGACTGCTGCGTCCCTTTGCTGGGCCACCGGTAACCGGGGCTGGCTGGCATAATTATCGCTGGGCGTCTCTGTGCCTCGCTGAACACCCCCGTGCTTTCAAAGGGGAGCTCCAGCTGCGCCTGACATTTTGCTCCTATTTAAAATTCGTCATTCTGCTGAACGAAAATATTTTTTTTAGCAAGCCCAGGTAGTAATGAAACTTTTATTTAGTAATTTAGTGGTTGGCAGAAGAAGGGCCATGGGAGAAAGGGTAAGAGAAATAGAGATTATCTTAAAAAAAAAAAAAAAAGCTTTGGCTGGGGGAAGAGATATCACCGTGTATTTCTTATGCACCAGGGTCCGTTTTTGGTGCCATGCTTGGAGATTCGTCTCACGGCTCCCATTAACATTAACGGGAACAGACGATCTAAACAGCAGGGAAAAAGCGACAACAGAAACACAAATAATGTTTTACAAAAGGCAGCCGGCGCAGGGCACGGCAGACGA
>NW_009260497.1:817370-820696 GCF_000687185.1 Egretta garzetta | reverse complement strand
GTGGGGAGTGGTGTAAATCCGGGTGGTTACACCCAAGTCAGCGGGGTGACAGCGACTTCTGTCGGCTGGGGATTCGGCCACATTAAAGCTGAAGCCGAGCGATGGCTCCTGCCCGGAGCACTGCTCCGGGCTCCACCACTGCCTTCCCCCCGTGGCCTTCCCCAGCTCATTCAGCCGCTGCCACCCAACCAACCCGGCAGCAGCAGAGCCAGGGAAGGTTTTGGGGGTTTCCATTCCCCTGGGGAGCCTGCACCTCTTCCCTGAGGCAGCAGCTGCAGCCCTTCCCTTCTTCTTGGCAAAAATGATCTGGGGGGGCAGCCATGGATGATTTGGGCCGATCCCTAAGGATCAATCCCAAAGGACCTAAGGGACAGGTCACGAGCAGCCGGGGGAGGACAGGGAGGGGGCAGAGCAGTTGAGCATCGCCCAGGCACACAGCCACCGAATCCCACCCCCGGCATGGGAGCCCCGGCAAAGTGGCGCAGCGCCAAGGCCTCTGATCTCAGCCCGTATGTGTTGGCGCAACACAAATCGCAATAAAAAGGCTGTGCCTGTGAGATGAGAAGGCATCCCGCAAAGGAGGGCGTCACCAGCATCGGCCACAGGGGGACGAATGGCAGGGCTGGGGTGTGGGCAGCGTGCCTGCCCCGGGGTGCACTCCCTTTCCAGGGGAATGGGGCAGAATGGCAAGTACCCCCAACGATCAGAGAATGGACGGCACTGCAAGCCCAGCCGCTATTCCCGAGCGGAAAAGGGGAGTGGCAAGGGGGAGCAAGGAAAGGATGGAAGGACAGAGGGATGCATGGAGCTGCCTCCCGCTGTGGGAGCACCCCAAAAGTCATCGCTGCATCACCAACCACCTCCCCAGGCACCCACACGGCTACTGCCCTCACTCCATCCTTGCAAAGTGGGGGTCGCACCTTGCCATTCCCCCAGGATGTTGGGGCAGAAGCTTCCCGGTCCCCCAGCCCCATCCCTGGTCAGGACACAGTGCTGCTGCCCAGGCGCTAACCCCAGCCAAAAGACCAGAGCCTGAGCCCCAGACCACTGGCAGCCTCCTCCAGCTGTGGACACCTCCCCAAAATATTTATGCTGGGGAATCTGAAAAGAGATCAGCCAAAGCCTGGTGGGGAAAAATAAACAAATAAACCAATGTGTGCAGGTTTTGCGGTTGCCCGCCCATGGAAGCCCCCACAAGGCTCCAGTCCATGTTTCCAAGGCAAAGCTCACCTTGCTCCTTAGACATCCCTTGGCACGGTCTGCACCTCCCACCGTCAGCCCCGCTCGGCGCTAATTAGCATTGCTAATTGCACTGATGGTGACCGTAATTTTTCCTGCCCTCTCTCCCCACCTTCGCATAAGGGTTCAATTGCCTAACGAGACCCCTGAGAATAATCATGGAGAGAGGAGCAGGTTCACCCCCACCACGATGTCAGCTCCCAGGTGGCGTGCGGGGATGGGGGAGCAGAGACGGGAAAGCCCCAGCCTGGGCCAGCGGATGGGGAAAGCTGCCGAGCCTTGTTTGCGTGGGGACACAGAGAAAGGTTGGCTCCAATTAATTTTTTTAAGTAAGCGGATAGGCGTTAATCCCCCTAACGCTTATCTAGAATTAACGCCGCCTGAAGTAGATTTTTGCCTAATCCACTTCCACGTCGCCCCGAAAGGGCGCGTCTGTTTTTGGGGAACGAGCAGAGTTCAGCTAATCCACTTAAAATTCACACGGCTGGTTTGTTCCGATTAACCTCCTCCAATGTTTCCCTCCAGAGACAGGCCCCAAGGCCATCCCGCCTCGGCCACCAGCAGGGACGCCCCATCCACCACCACCTCACCTAGGAATGGTGCTGGTTTCTCCTCCACTCGCTGTCTGTGCGTTAGGGAGTGCTGGCAACCAGCGATGTCCCTAACAGCAGAGCCACGCAGAGGGGATGGGCAGCCGGGGGCTTCACGGCATTTTTAGATGCCAATGGCCAGTGAGGAGAAGGAGAGCAGAAGCAGGGGAGATGCTTGGACATGGACAGGGAGGGAGCGGGCAGCTCTGCCCAGGCTGGGGGTTGCTCGTAATGCTGCTCCGCAAAGGACGGCCAGCCAAAGCCCTGTGGCATGGGTGGCCCTGGGGCACCATTCCCAAAAGTGCCAGCAGCTCCAACAACCCAGAAAGACCCATGTGAAGGGCAGATGCATTCCCCTCCCCGGCACTGATGTGCTTCTCCGATGTGAACCAAGAGACTGGGTTTAACCCCCTGGATGCCTGCAGTCCCCAGCAACACGTGCCTGCTTCTTGTGTCCCATCTCCCCCTACCACACACAGCAGGCGAGCTCCTCTCCTGACTGGAGCAGCTGTGTCTGCTCCTCTTTTCACAGCAAGCCCTAGGATGGCAATGCAGCCCGTCAAGGTGCAACGACAGGCAGACATGAGCTGGCAGACCTCCCCGAGGTCATAGAATAGAATCACAGAGTCATTGAGGTTGGAAAAGACTATCGAGCCCAACTGTTCCCCTAACCCTGCTAGCCCACCACTAAACCCTGGCCCTAAGCACCTCCTCTGCCCAGCTTTTAAATACCCCCAGGGATGGGGACTCGACCCCTGCCCTGGGAAGCCCCTTCCAGTGCCTGACAGCCCTTTCAGGGAAGGAATTTTTCCCAATGTCCAATCTAAACCTCCTCTGGCACAACTCGAGGGCGTTTCTTCTCGTCCCACTGCCTGTTCCCTGGGAGCAGAGCCCGACCCCCCCGGCTCCCCCCTCCTCTCAGGCAGTTGTAGGGAGTGATAAGGGCTCCCCTCAGCCTCCTCTTCTCCAGGCTGAACACCCCCAGCTCCCCCAGACGCTCCCCATCAGCCTTGGGCTCCAGACCCCTCCCCAGCTTCCTTGCCCTTCTCTGGACACGCTCCAGCCCCTCCATGTCCTTCTGGGAGTGAGGGGCCCAACCCTGACCCCAGCATTCCAGGGGCAGCCCCAGCAGTGCCCAGGACAGGGGCACGGTCACCGCCCTGCTCCTGGTGGACACACCATTCTTGATACAAGCCAGGTTGTTGTTGGTCCTCTTGGCCAAGAAGATGTGGATGCAGAGCCAAAACCCGAGGGCATCAAAAATGGGAGAGCGCAAGATGGCAGCAGCTCTCACACCAAACAGTCAGGTTTTGGAGGAGGCTGAGCTCAGCTGAGACAGGCGCAGCTGGTCCCCCATGGCAGGAGGGTTATGGATCTTTAAAGATCCCTTCCAACCCAAACCAATTCTATGAAAAACATAAGCTGAAATGGGAGCAGCAGGGAAACCGCTGACAGGGTGAAACACCTCGCTATGGGAGTCCTATCAGTGCGGACTTC
>NW_009260497.1:812337-817324 GCF_000687185.1 Egretta garzetta | reverse complement strand
ACTGGGACCGCCAGAGAAGGTCTCTGTTGGGCTCTTTGAAAATAATTTGGAAGGCACCCAAGCTGTAATTAGACCAGCATCCATCCCAGCAGGATCCCTCGCACAAAGGGCACCAAAAAGCAAATGACGAGATGGGAGTTAAATAACCCCACGCCACGGGAGCAGGAGACACACAGCACCGGGGCGAGCAGCCCCAGCTGGATGGGAAACCCTGGTCCCAGCCACCCACGAAACCCAGGCCCCAGCCACCCACCCGTCTCTCTGCGGTTTATCACGGAGGGGTGGCCTTGGAGCTACATTCCCGAGAGCTCCAAAATCCGCCACAGGGTCTGTAAATTCATTCATCCCCGTAGAAGCCCACTGATGCTTTTTTTTTTTTTTTTTTTTTAAAGCAAAACTCAATGTTTAAGAGTAACGATTTCCAAGCAAACCTAAGAGTGGCTCAAATATATCAGCAGTTTTTATGGATCAGAGGCAAAAGCCTTAATTCAGACCCTAACGAACGCAAACGTGTCTGTCCCCATCACAAAGCAACGGTGTTTGTGGCAGTGCAAAAAAACCAACAAAACCCTTCATCGGTGAATCCCGATGATTTATCCCAGGCCACAGGCCAGCTCTGATGCTCCCCTGGCTCCCGCAGGGATGTCCTTGGCTGGCCCGCAGGGATGCAGGCAGCTTTATCGATGAGATCTCTGCAAACCAACCCCGACACAACCCTTCCCTCCCTCCGAACTGAGCATCCCAGAGCAGTACCCTCCGCACTGACTCGTTGGGAAGATGCCATCGCCCCGGAGAGGGGTGGAAAGCAGAAAAGAAGGTGCTGGGGGGCTCAGGCCGGCGTGTGGGGAACCCCCGGAGCAGAGATGGAGGAGGAGGAAAGGGGGCCAGGGGAAATGGCCACACTGCCTTCTCCGAGGGAAAGGAGTGTTCCGAGCACCAAACGCCGACGGGCTCGGAAATAACAGCCTGAGCTCTCTCTTATTTAAAAACTGGCTGCCTGCTGTTTTCATTGCAAGCCCCGCTCCGACTTGTAGCAACATTTAAAATTAAATATACATAAGTGCTTTCAAAGAACTGTTAATTTGAAGGTCATTATATGGCATAAAATACATTCCTTTTTTTTTTTTTCCTAGAAAGAGGCACGTATTAATGCTATTAATACATGCTCCTCTTCCGCATTCAAAAGCTCGCTCTCGCCCTGGACGTGCAAGCAGCTGAGTTCACCTTCGCTTGCCGCGGCACGACATCTCATTTTAATTACTGCTATTGCAAAAGCTGCCATCTCCTCTACTGCGTGCGGCACAGCCCACCAGGGATGGGGCTGTGTGAAAGTAAAGCCCGGGAGGAACCCAATGCAGCTGAATCGCCACAGGGGATTTGGGGAGGGGGGATGAGGGGAGCGACCCAGCGGGGCTGGCACCAGAGAATGCAGAAGGGAGGGGGCAACCTGAAGCCAGTCAGCAACAACCAGTCCAGACGCGACCACCTTGCCCACCAGTCCTCACGCTGAGACCTTGGGCCAAGCTCAGAGCAAGGCTTTTGTAGCAAGAAGTCCCTTTTTTGATGTAATGCTACACGTAAAATAGAGAAAGCCAACACAGACACAAAGAAAAAACCCTAAAAAAGACACAAAAGGGCTGAGCTTTTTGCAGTTGCCATAGAAATGTGGAGAAGGAGCTGACAACCACAAAGCGTTTCTGTGAAAGGACGGGATCAGGGGCGAGCGCACAGTGGGCTCACTCGAAGGCGACCTGGGCAAGCAGCCGCAGCCGCTGCTCAGTGCAGAGGCGGGAGGCGGCCAGAGGAGCAAGGCTACGAGCATCAGCCACGAGTGGCAGCAGGGGGACAACTGCTCAGTGCAGAGGCGGGATGCGGCCAGAGGAGCAAGGCTACGAGCATCAGCCACGAGTGGCAGCCAGGGGGGCAAGGATCTGCCCCAGCGGGGTCCATCAGCATCCCAGCACCTGGCAGAGGAACCCACCAGGATCCTGCGCAATGGAGGAACCCCAGCCCAGAGGAGAGGTCTGTGCAGGTGGTTCACTTCTATCAGAATCACCTTTTTCTTCCTTTTATTTCCTTGCAACCCAAAACTTTGGGGGGGAAAAAGTAATTTTTGAGCCATCCCTTCCCCTTTGGTATCAAAGAAAGGAACTCCAACGCCAACCACAGCATGGATCAGAAGGCGGCATGAAATGGGAGCTTCCATTTTTAGACCACAGTCAGTGGTTCCATTTTTCTTCTTTTTTTTTTCACTGGTTCTTTCCCCACACTTGGGGAGCCCCTCAACATTTGGGAAAGCATCCAATCGACCCGAATCTGCACCAATCCTCCATTCACAAAAAAAAAAAAAGCAGCCGTAGCTGTAAGGCAGAGCCTCCTGCCCCAGGTCCCACTGCTGCTGGCGGCTCTCACCCCATCTTCACGCAAGGCGAAGCCGGAGCATCCCAACAGCCTCTCATGATCACATCACCGATGGAAGAGATGGCCAAGTGCCCAGGAGTCTCCTGCTGATGCAGAAAAGTGAACGTTGGCATTAAGGCTTGACTTAAAGGGCATCTCTTCGATGGTGCCCTGCACCTCCTATCCCGGTGAGAGTCTCTTCCTTTGCATCCAGCAAAGAAAAAGAAGGGCCAGGCCAAGGACATGCATGCCATGGCCAGGCAGGGATAGCATTGTCACTCCTGGACAGAAAGGCTTCACCATTTGGAAAACTTTTTCTCGTTGAAAGAACAAGCTCTAAAGAAACAAAATGGCCCAACAGAAGTCTTCTGGATTTTTCTTACATTATTTTTTTCAGTAAAAAGCAAAAATAAAACATGGCTATTTTGCACTTTCACCCTTCTTTTCTGTTATCAGATCAGAAAAACTGACAGCTTTTGGTGAAATCTTCCATTTCGGAGAGGAGGTGGCTACTTGACAGCAACCCCCTTGGCCAACTATGACCATCACTGAAGGGGTTTGTTTGCGCCCCCTTCAGCCTCCTTGCTCAGCTCTGAGCACTGTCAATCTGCTGCTAGACCCCAGAGGGGACATCTCCCAGCCTCCAAGCCACTGCTGGTGGGCTTACCCCGCTGACCCAGCACGAGCCAGAGATGCCACCCTTGTGGGAAGGGCTGGTTAGAAGAGGTGGGACACGGGAATCGCCTGCCACAACACAGCCCTGGAGACATCAGATGTTGGCCGGCTAGGAAAGAGCAGCAGGGTGGCGAGAGCAAGAGCCCCGGCATTGCCAACAGGCACCGCTGTGGTCACGGATCAGCTTAGGACAGTCAACGAAGCTTCTCTGGGGCTGAGTCTGGTCTGGAAGCCATCACCTCCTCACCCAGCCCCTGGAGCACCAGGCAGGCTGCACGTGGCCAGTCCTGACACAGCCCTTGGCTCGCAGCGCAGCTCTGTTTTCCTTGCTTTCCAGCCAAAAAGAAGAGCGGGGGAGCGCTGGGCTGAGTTAGCCATCGGCAGGGTGTAACAAGGGTTTGGAAGGCATCCCGCAAATTTTCAAGAGGTCAGGATGGACCCTCCCACTCCCTGCACTGTGTGAACGCTGTGCTGCTCTCCGCCAAAAGCCTCTTCCCCTTCATTGGCCGCAGCCCGGGGCGCAGATGTGTTTCCTTCCCACGCTGGTGACCATGGCCCAAGTTTCTCTCAGGCCAGAAACCTGCCGGCAGCCACCTTCCCCATCTGCAGGGAAAGCGGTGACACTTTGCCCACGGGTGGTTTGCAGCACAGGTGAGCAGAGGGCTGGGGAAGGCGACAAGCATTGTCCGGCCCAGGAAATCAAACTGCGATGTAAAGCAGGACCCGGCATCTCCAAGAGCATCCAAGCACCTGGACCATTGGTTTAGCCGCTTGTGGGCAGCCAGTCTGCTGGGCTGGATGGGCAGGACGAAATGCTTTATGTTAAAGGGTTTATATTAAAAAAAGGGCTGCGGTGCCACCGCATCGTCCCACCAGCCCCAGGCGCAGAGCGAGGAGGACGCCAAGCGGGGCTGCAGGATCAGGCACCTGCACGGCCAGGCAACGCGCAGCCGGAGAGTCGTAAAGGTGGAGTTTTGATATTTAGCCTGTGTTGCTGTCATTCGTTTCTTTAAATGCCTTTAGCTTCCTTCTAATAAAAGAGAAATCATAAAAAAAGAAAAAAAAAAACCACAAAGGATCCTTCACCGTTGCCGAATATCAATGCGGTGAGGCGGTGTATTAGTATGCACGGCGTCCACTCCATCTGCATGTTGTATTCAGTGTGACAACATCCTGGAATACAGATTTGGGCCGCGAGTATCCCAAGAGGTATTAGCGATCGTCTATCAGACAGGACGAGGAGCAGTCCCTGCTGTTGTAAACAAGGGGTGTTTTTCTCTGCCTCTTTCTCTGGGGGGAGTTCAGTGATTTGAAACAAGCTCATTCCTGCATCTTGTTAGTTCCTGTTCCTCGGCAGAGCAGCGGGTCGTCTTCCTTAGACGATTAAGGAAATAAAATCGGAGGTGTAAAGAGCACCCACCACCAGGGTCTTTCATCTGCTGGTGGTGCCAGCTGCCACCGTCCCAAACCAAGCCCGTGCTCCCCACAGGACGCAGGGAGGTTCCCCCAGCCAGAGATCACACCGATTGCCCTAGCACGGGGGACAAAACTCACGCCCAGGGCACGGGGACGGGTGGTGGCAGCAGGCAGAGGAAGGGCTCATCCCCTCGTGTTCGGTAGCAGCAAGCGAATCTGGTGCAGCACCTCAGTGGTGTGGATGGACGTGGGGCCGCCCCACAGTGCAGAGAGACATGAAGCAGTCCCACGGTACGGGTGGATGTGGGGCATCCCCATGGTGAGGGCAGACAAGGGGAAAACCCACAGCGCAGATGGACACGAGGCATCCTCATGGCGCAGGAGGACGTGGGGTGTCCCCCCTAGCACAGATGGACGCACAAATAGCACGGTGGGTTTCTCATACATGTATGAGCCACCACGCCACCAAATTACGTCTGGGACCGGCAGCCCACCC
>NW_009260497.1:802619-805078 GCF_000687185.1 Egretta garzetta | reverse complement strand
GTTTCTCATACATGTATGAGCCCCCACGCCACCAAATTACGTCTGGGACCGGCAGCCCACCCACACCACTGTTCCCCCTGCCACGTGGGTGCTGCTTGCTGCCAGCACAGCGCCTGCAAGAGCGCGGTGATGGATCATTACAACTCGCACACAACCATCTAAGTAAAAGCCTTATTAAGAGTTCATTCATTTTATAAACTCTCGGCGCGATCCACAGAGGGAAGTTAGATTGCCCAGTCTTACAATATTCTGTGTAAACACTGACACGCGTCTAGTAATTTTAACTAGATCATTTTGCAAGGGAGACCAATGGTGGAACAAAAAAAAAAAAGCCAAATTAAACATGGGGAAACATTCACTGGGAGAGGCGTTAAGGAAGTGAGCTGAAAAATACAGAGGAGGATGGACAGAGAGAGAGGTACATGAGACAAATGGACTTACCTCTGAAGCCACAAAACCTAAGTCTGTAATTCAGTATCAAAATCCTTAGGTCCACAAGATGGGGTGGGAAGGGGGGAAACGTCCTCCATAGCCATCTTCTGTGCGTCGCTGAGGCTCTGGAGGCCTTAGCAGTCTGCTTCCCAGAGCACCTCTCCTCCTTCTCCAGCAGTCACCAACCCAGTCACAACCACGTGGCAGCTCCTCCGGTCCCGTCTCGTCCCCACTGTGCTGGCCGGCCCTTGGCGTCCTCCCTGCTTGCAGGACGCCGAGCGCTTGCTTCACCGCTGGGCGCTTCCCTGTTGCCTCCCGCTCCCAGGGGCTGGGGGCACCACCCCAGGCCCCCCGGGCTGGGAACCAGCGGGCCGCCGGCGGCGGGGTTGGCAGCGATCTTCGGTTAGGGACAAGCAGTGAGTCCACAGTAGGTTGACAACATACACACGCGCATGAGCGCACACACACACAGGAACACCTCTTTCCATTTTCCAGGATGGATTTGTTTGTTGTTTTGTTTTTTTTTTTTAAATCCTTTTTTTTCCTTTTTGCAAAAAAAATGCAAGCAAAAGAGAAAAAAAACCAACCAAAAACCCAAGGTTTTCTATTGAAGGTACATCTCTTCTTCAATATGAAGACATTAACTGGATTGAGTCGGATCTCCCATGCAGTGGTCAGCGAAGTCCTTTGGTAGTTGCCGGAGCGGCACCCGGGTAGGACGGCAGGGAGCTGCGGAGGTGTCTGAGGACACTTCCACCCGGTCTGTGAGCAGAGAGGGGAGTGGAGCGAGCAGGAGGGGCCAGGGCTGGGAGGGAGGGTGAAAGAAGAAAAGCAAATCAAGGAAGGTGGTTTATCCGGACGGGACGCTCCATCTCGTGCCGCTCCCTGCCCCAATAGCCCCTTTCTCCTTCTCAGTTTCGACCACTGCTCACCAGTGGTGGGATTGGAGTCTGGTCTCTAGGGTTTGGGTTTGATTCCCCAACACGCATTGGTTTGTCTTCATTGTTTTTTGTCTTTTGTTTGTTTGTTTCATTTTTTAAATATATGATTTGTACATATTTATATGTATTTATACGCTGTTCCCCACCATGACAATGGTAAGTGTGCTTCTGTTGGCGAGGAACGGAAGTCACCAGTTAGAGATGAGTCCCAGGAACATCCTCCGCCTGCGGTCGCAGTCCCCAGGCAGCGGCGGCACCTCTCCAAATGCTGCCCCGCAGCGCCCGTCAGTTCCTCCCCTCCCACCTCTGCCCCTCGCTGCATGCCCTCCCGGCCCCCTCCCCGTTGAACGAGGGGTGTCATGCCATCGAGGTCGGAGACTGACTCATCTGTACTCGCATGGACTGGACGCTGTTCAGGATCTTCTTCTGGTGCCCAGCCAAAGTCACCCCTATTCTCAGGAGGTCTCTGGAAGACAGACAGATAGGGGAGTATCAATGGGTGGCCGAGGGTTGGTGTATCTGGTCTGAGCAAGGTGAGGGAGGAAAGCCCAGCTGGACTGTGTCTCTCAGCAGAACACACACAACCCAAGCACAGCCCTGTGAGCATCACCAGGGCGAGGAGGGACCCCAAGCAGCTCCCAGCTGGTGAACACGGCCACCTCCAGACACAGGGTGCTGCTGCGGACCGCTGTGACGGATGCCCACACCCTCCCTTCCATGGGTGCCTCGCACCAACCTTCCCACCTCCCCACAACACCAGGCAGCTTCCAGCCAGCCCCGGCGCGGCACCCAACTCACTCGGACGTCATCTGGGCGACAAGCTGCAGGGAGGTGAAGCCCGCGGTCAGGAAGCTGTCCCTGTACTGGCTCATCTTCACGGCACTCAGCCAGTCGTCTACTGAGGTAAAGGCAGTGAAGTCGGGGATGGAGCGGTCGAGGAGGGGCTGAGAAGGCCTGCAACAGGGGACACACCACTGGGGACAAGCCTGGCCAGCGCCGAGGGGCAGCCACACACAAGCCCAGCCGGCATACGGCACTGTTCCCCAATCCCCCCCCGCCACGCCCTCATGTTGCTGGCACCTGCCT
>NW_009260497.1:782705-802597 GCF_000687185.1 Egretta garzetta | reverse complement strand
CGCCCCACCAAGAAGCGCTTCGAAACCCTGCACACTGTAATCCAGCTGTGGGAGCTGGAGGAACGGAGGCGCCAGCAGGGGAGACACCGCGCCCATACAGTCACACACCATAAAGAATCAATAGCAAATAACAATTGCTGTTGCTCGACTGAATGCTACATGTTCTTTGTCTGACTGTCAGGCAGAGCAAAGACAGAAAAAACCCCCACGCCTAGTGAACGATTTATGAATTCCCGTCCTTCCCCCCCAGCCGCTCGGGAAGCCTTTCTCCTCCGCGGCTTGGGATGTTGACACGAGAGCACCCCCCACGCACTGGGAGACTCACACAGCGGTGATGGTAGCCACAGTTTTGAGGCTCGCCGGGTTGCGGATCATTTTGTCAAGGGTGTTGACTATCTCAGTGAAGCGCGGGCGGGTGTTGCGGTCCTTCTGCCAGCAGTCCAGCATCAGCTGGTGCAGGGCGGCGGGACAGTCCATGGGCGGCGGGAGCCGGTAATCCTGCTCGATCGCGTTGATGACCTGCAGGGAGCAGCGCGTGAGGACGAGGGGCTCGGCGGTCTCGCGTAGGGAAAACCGCAGCCGTCGCGGGGGGCAAGCCACCCCTTGCCGCTCCTCTCCCTGAGCCGAGCTGCCTGTGCGGGCAGAGGCGTTGCAGGCAGCGCTGCCGCAGGCCAGGGAGACAGCTGCCAGCCCATTTGATCATCAGCAAAGGGAGCAGGAGGAGGCGCTCCCGGCTCCATTGGAGCCGGGGCTCTCAGAGGTTAATCTCTGCTCTGATGCTCCGCGCACCGCAGTTCCTCTCGGCAGAGAGCTGCCACTCATTATCTCGGCGGATCGCATCGGAGTACAGGAGTCCAACTACCAAAGCTCCTTCCCCGCTCATAAACCCTCTGAACATTTTCAAAGGCCCTGCGGCTTCCTGAAGTCCAATTACCAGCCCGCTGGCTTTTCCTCCCCATTTCCCTCCTTGCATCCTCTCGCTTACCAGCCTGTTTCATCTCCAAAACCGAGCACTGCTGAGGCTCCGGGAAGGAGCAGGCATTCAGGCAGGGCTTTCTTTTGGGGATGAGCCCCACACACACACCTCCCAGAGCTGCGTGGATGACCCCCAGTGCTTACGTCTTGGTTGGACATGTCCCAGTAGGGCCTCTCCCCGAACGACATCACCTCCCACATGACGATGCCATAGCTCCAGACGTCGCTGGCCGAGGTGAACTTGCGGTAGGCGATGGCCTCCGGCGCTGTCCACCTGACAGGGATCTTCCCCCCCTACGGAAAAAAGGGAGAGAAGCTGAGAAATGGCACTCTTGGCAGAAGAGCCTGGACACTGCCAGCCAGGGTTGGAGCCATCCCACACACCCCGGGGCTGCCGGTCCCCGGGGACCCCCCTGAGGAGTTGGCAGGCAGTACCCGATGGGAGGACGTGGCAGGAGCCAAAACCACCTCCCTGAATTTCTCTCGTACCTGCACAAAAGGGTTGAGCTAAACTAAACAATTATCCAAGGGTTTACCCCACTCAGGCGTCACCCCCGAGTGACACCTCCCTGCTCTGGCTGCTCAGCAGGACCCGGCACACTGGTGGCCTGTTCCCAGGTCCCTTCCTGGGGATCCATCAGATGGCAAGAGCTATGCAGTACGGCGCTAGCCCTCAGATAAGGAGCCGCAGGTATCCCTGTCCCTCGGTTTTCAATGGTAACAAGGTCTAACCTAAGAGAATCTTCTGCGGCATCATCTGGTCTCCCACAGCTGCTGGAAGGTCCTTCCAGCCCCACTTTGGGAGCGGAAGGCAAAAAGCAAAACACTTTTTAGCCCCAAAGGAGACTTGGAAAGCACCGGAATAGGAGTGCACCTTTGGCAGAGAGCCCCTCATTTCTCCTAAAAGCTCAAAATTAGGCTCGGCATCTCAAGCAGGTCCCAGCTCCTGGCAGGGCAGGAAGGGCTGGAGGCCATGCCGAGGGGGCAGGGATGCTGTGGAGGGGCAGCACGTACAGAGGGATTCTTCCCTGGGCAAGCGCCACAAAAAAAACCAGCCAAAAAAGCCAAGAGGTGAAGGAAACCCACAGACACCCACGGGATTTACTCTGGGCAGAACTGCATCGTAAATCGTTTGGCACAATTGTTTTCCGTAGCCTTTCTGACAAAGCATCAGCTGCTCTTGAAAGATGAATGGCAAAAAATTGGATTTGAATAACTACAAATGGAGAAATTAACTGCTAGGTTGTTTTTCCTGCCTTTTCCCCAGAGCTAACAACCTGCTGTGGGAGGCAGAGTGATGTAATCGCGGGCACAGCATCACTTCCCAGCTGCCGGGGAGATCTATTATGGCCTAAATTAAATAAAAACACAGATGAGATAACCTCTTTTTGTCTCTAAAGGTGGGGACAGGCTACTTCATGCCTCATCCCAGCAGACACCGCCGGGGTCTTTGAACAAAAAATAAATGATGGGTGTCTGCTCAAAGGCTGTGGGATGGGTGCAGGCAGGGAGCGAGGCAGGTCCGGGGAGAGGGAAGCATCCCACAAGCAGGGGAGGAAGAGCAAGGGGCTGCAGCCAGGCCAAAACAGGACGGCAGTGGCAAAGGCACCTCTGTGGGTTTCCCATTTTGGAGGCTGGAGCCAGCCCTGGGGCCCGGGCGCAGCTCGGCAGCCCAAGACACTGCTTCTGCAGGAGTGGGTGCAGCCTTGCGCTTCCACCCAACACAGGCTCTTTTAATTAATCGATTAGATGAGGTCAACAGGTTGCTTGTCCCCTTCTCTTCCATTCATCCTCAGCACCGTAAGGGTCTTGTGAACCCACTGGCAGGAGGATGGCCATGATGGGGAGTTGGGGCTTCCTCTGGGCCGGCGGGGAGCAAGGGGGGAGCAGGGCTGCCATTACCTACAAATGAGTTAATTAAGGACAGAAGGGTGGCTGGGGAACAGCAGAGCTCCCATTAGGCTTGTGTCTCTTTAATTATCACCTGGGACAAGTTTCCAGCAGAGAAAGGCAGACCAGACCTGGAGCACTGGGGGAAGGGGAGTTAAAATGCCGTTGCTGTGCTGCTGGGAGATGCTGTGATCTCCCTGCCTCCCCTTCCTGGTCTCTCCAGGGACTCCTCCATGCACCTTCCCTCCACTTATCTGGAAACTGCCGAGGGCAGAAAGGTGCTTGGGGGAGGAGGGAGGCAGAAAAGAAAAAAGGGAGGGAGAGAAAGGATGGAAAAGAGGATGATGGTTGGGAACCACAGCCAAGGTCTCTGGGCCATGAGCCTATGTGGTGGGAACCCTCCAGAGATGCTCCCACCCACAGTAAGAAGCTCTGGGGCATCTGTCCAGCGCCCTTCTCCCAGGTTGAGCTGGCAGTGAGTGCAGGGCAGGATGATGAGCAAGACCAAATCATAGAATCATTTAGGTTGGAAAAGCCCTTTAAGATCATCAAGCCCAACCGTTCCCCTAACCCTGCCATCCCACCACTAAACCCTGTTCCTAAGGACCTTGTCTGCCCAGCTTTTAAATCTTGCAAGAGGCACGTACCAAGGAGCTGGTGTAGGTGGGGTCAGACGTATCATCCTGCAGGTAGCGCGAGAGGCCAAAGTCCGACACTTTGCACACCAGGTTGCTGTTGACCAGGATGTTCCTGGCAGCCAGATCTCGGTGCACGTAATTCATCTCCGCAAGGTACTTCATCCCAGCAGCAATTCCTCTGAGCATCCCCACCAGCTGGATCACTGTGAACTGCCCGTCATTTTGCTGCAACAGGAAAGAGCAGGCACTGGGGTGAGGGTGCAGACCCCACCGCAGGACCAGAGCCGCTCACCCCCAGCCTTGGGAGGACACTGCACCTTCCAAGTGGACTGCCCAGATGCCTTGCCCTGCCTGATGACAGCAGAAGTATGCCAGCACCAAAACACACATGTTTCGGGGGTGTACAGCTCACTGCAACCACCTCCCGAACTAAGGAAACAGGGATTTACAGGACAGGATGCCAAAACCTTGTTCCCAAATCAAAGACTCATTTGGTTGGGTAAGACCTTTAAGATCATCGAGTCCATCAGCACCACCATAGAATCCCAACAGCCCACACAGCCCCCCCCTCGCCTTACCCGCAGGAACGAGTCCAGGGCCCCGTTCTCCATGAACTCTGTGATGATCATGACCGGTCGGCTTTTGGTCACCACCCCTTCCAGCCGAATGATGTTGGGATGGTCGAACTGCCCCATGATGCTGGCCTCGCTCAGGAAATCCCGGCGCTGCTTCTCGGAGTAGCCAGCCTTGAGCGTTTTGATGGCCACATAGATCTCCCGTTTGCCAGGTAACTTCAGGCGTCCTTTATACACTTCTCCAAACTCCCCTGCAAGTGCAAGAGCATCCGCTACCACCTCCTCCTCCACATAAAACACTGCAAAGAGTAACGGTACCTTGAGCTGCTTGGTCTCCAAACCGACCGGCTGAGAAACGTCAGCCAGTTAACACTTCAGTGATGCTCTCCTCTATAAATCTACTTGCTGGCCCTCTTTAAAAGGGGCAATGGCTGCTGCTGAGGACGTGTTTGGGCTTGCAACCTTCTCCAAGGTGACAGTGTCCAGCACCAACAGAAGCAGAGGCTGGGGCTGCTCTCGCAAACCCCTGCAAGAAGGATTTGCAGAGCAAGAGTGTCAACACGTAAGGACTACCTCAAATATAAGGAGTCGGTATTGATAATCTCAGTTGCCTTTTTGTACATCTCTTATCGTGGAATGGAAAATAATTGGGCTGTTTTCATTGCTGCCCTCTGATTTAAAATACAGAGAAAGCGTCCTCTCCTTTACAGCGGGAAAGCTTTTCCTTTGCCAAGGGAAAATTTGCCTGTGGAGGGATTACATTTAAGCCAGGTTTGCAGCCGCTTTGCCTTGATGAGCAGCAAAGGGCAGTCAATACATCGCTGAACTTGATCCCAACCAAACTAGCTCATTGCTTCTTTGCAGCCTCCCCTCCCCAGCTTCTCACTTTCTCTTCTACGAGTACGACACAGTTATTTAAAAATGGCAATAAAAGTGGCACAGCTGACATACAGATATGTGCACACATGTATATATACGTATGCATGGGAATACAGCACAGACCAGAGCGAGGTCTGGCTTTTTCCTGTTTTCTCATGGAAAAGCCAAGTAAGAAATCCCAAGAGGCCCCGCAGTCACCCAGCAAATACTTTCATGGAGCCTTTCCCCCCTCAGAGGAACTTTGAGAGCAGAAACCAACCTCGTGTCCGCCCTAATCCATCACAAACCCAGGAAAGCCTGATGTCTCGAGGCTTCCTTGAGGGTTTCCTGGTGAAGGACAACGTGAGCACCACCAGAAAACTGCTCCAGGTGGGTGTCTGACCATGCAGGAGCAGCAGAGAGGGCAGGGAGGGGCGGGCAGCAGGGGATGGCAGGACTCACCTGCTCCAATGACTTCTTCAATCTTCACAAAGGATACATCAATCTCCTTGGCGAACTCTCGGACCGCCTCATTGGGGTCCTCGTAAGTGAAGGGGTCAATGTAGATCTTCATCCCTGGAGACCCTTAGTGCAGGAAACATGGGAGCAACAGCAAAAGGGAGAAAAACCAAGAGCAGTTGTGCCATGGCCAAGAACTGGAGACTTCCCGTGTCTTCACACCCTCCATATGCCTGTTAAGCAATCACTGTGCTCACCTGCGCCACCTCCATAGACCCTTATCGTCCTCTTCGGTCCCCTTGCTCCACCTGACCCTCCCCTGCATCCCTTCCTCTTCCTCTCTGCCCTCTGCTCCTCCACCATTACCCTTCCTCTTCCTCCTCCCCGGCGACGGGGAGTAGTTACAGACCTGAACTACAATTAGCTGGCTTTACGGCGAGGGCTTTATGAGGCTCTGTGCGTTAGCAAAGAAATATTTATTTACCCAAAAAGGCCTCTGATAGCTTTGTGGCGGCTACTAAATTGACAGAGTGCAGCAATTATAATCAACAACCTGCATGGAGCCATAAAATACGGCTTGGCTGGCCTCCGTGACAAGTCCCTTGCACAGGGGCAATGTGCGGCAGCAGGATGCGGCCACAAGGAGATGCAGCAAGCGGGCTCTTGTCCTTTTCAAATGGGAAAAACCAAAACAGGCCCCCAAATTCCCCAAATGGGGTCTGCAGACATCGTGTCTGGATGCCCTGGGGCTTGCAGAGCTGCCGGGGGCATGGCCATGGGGCAGAGTGCAGCCACCACCGTCCCCAGGGCTCAGCAGGGCACCAGCGTTATAAGGGGTACAGGGGACCCAGAGAGGCTGTGGTGCCTGTTTGGGGGTTCAGCCTCCTATGCCTATTTCTCACCCAAAAAGGGGACCAGGGATGGTGTAGCAGCCCCCTCAAGGTCATCTCTGGAGGAGACATCGCTGCCCAGTCCTCCTCCCCAAGGCACCTCGGCGTTATGGTGATTAACAGCGTTTGATTACACCGTTAAGGACCTTGCCAAGGGCCACGATCCTGTTGCCGCTAGCGCTTCCAGAGCCGACACGCAGATGACTGCATGGACCACAGCGTCACCTCCACACCAGGAATCTAAATCAGCTCCTGGCTGCTTTGCAAGTTTGCCAGCAAGTAATTCAGGAGGATGCATGAAAGCCTCGCAGCAGGGCACTGCTGGTGCAAAACAGCCAACAAGGGAGAACCGCTTGCGGGGGCCCCAGGACTCGGTAGGGACGAGGCAGGAGCATCCTCATCCTCAAAAGGGGCGTTTGGGGCAAAAGCGTTGCGCCTCAGAGGCAGGCGGGGAAGGCTGCAATGAAGCCATCTGTGCATCTCCCAGTTCATAAATCCCTTTACGGCTCTGCCTCATACACTTTAACTGCCCCATAAATTTTTTTACAAGAGCAGCTGATGCTCCAGCCAGGATTACAAAGGGATTTACAGGATCGTAACCGAGACTGACTCACTGATCAAAATATTGAAGAAATAAAGGAGACAATAATGCTGAAGTTTCCAGCCCACTGTCAACACAGCCTGGTTTCAAACACCCTCTGATGAACCCGTGGGCTCAGTAAACCCTAGGTTCAGCTTCCCCCCCCATTCCCATCCCATTCAAACCAGTGGGATTAGGGCACCTAAACCCACTACTCCTCTCTGCAAACCTCAGCCACTGGCCCATCCTCACCATGCTAGCAAAAGCCAGGCAAAATGCTGGGTGCTGGAGCGCAACATCGAAGGCAACCAGCGCTGAGCCTGCCTGCAAAGAGAGCTTTGCGCTCTTAAAATAGCCCCGATCCTCCCAGAAACTGCACTGGGCCATTTGTCACTACCGCAGACGCTGGCAAATTTTTCAAGACTCTTTGAAAGTTGAAGCGCTCTGCACCGCGACCCTGACTCCAGCGTTAAGATTCCTTCTGACATCATTTTTCCCTTGGGAATAAATATTGTGGGGACAGGCGAAAATCCTTGCCGGCTGAATTGCCGCTGCTCCAACAGAGCGCTTTCCCCCTTTCCCTTATCTCACAGCTCCTGGTGAAGCCACGACAGAGATAAAGCATGCGAAATTACAACCTGAGAGACCCCATCTCACCCCAAAAATCCACCTGGGGAAGTCCTCGCCAGCAGCTGGCGATTCTGGGGGGGCTCCCGGGAGGGATGGCGGAGCCGCGCCGGGGAGGCTGGAATTGCCACGGCACTAAACACACGGGTGATTTGTTCTGGCGGATGCACTCGTTACTCCATTAGTCGCTCGCCACAAATTTCCCACCTGTTTTGCTCGAGCGCCTGCAATAATTGAGCGCCTGGAGGCTCGCTAACCTTGAAAGGGTTTTGCTGCGTGTCCGGAAGCCCCAGCACCCCCGGCTTTCGGGCCACTGATCCTCGCATCATTCAGCTTTAAAAATGAAATGCAAATACCCACTTCATTGCAGTCCTACCTGGTTTGAACACCCTGGGGTTTGGGGCACTTGCATGGGGAATGTTTCAAAAAAGGGGGGAAAAATGGGAAAAATAAGTCCACCCACAGCTCGACACAGGTTTAGCCATCAGGCACCAAATAAATCTTCCCCCAGTGCCCACAGTGCAGAAACAGAAAGAAAAGAGGGAGGAAAAGCACAGGTCCAGTGTATTTAAGTATCACCCCCAGTGATGTTCGGAAAAGAGTTTATCATTTCCTGGGAGCTTTACGGCCCCTCACAGCCCTGCCTCGTGTTGGAAGGGTTTGGTGTGAAGCTGAGGTCAAAAGGGATCTAGCACGCTGCTGCCATCTCGGCTGGGCTCTCCCAGCTGCCTCCAAACCCCTCCTTTCCCCATCAGCCCTCCGGTGCTCTCTGCCAGGCTGACCACTCCATCTCCATCCCTCTCCTCCACTCACCCATACTGCTCCCCGCTTCTCCGGCCATCCTTCACCCATCCCCACATCCCACTGCCACCCCTTTTCCCCAAAGAGGTGTCCAGGACCCAGCGACAGTTTCTTCCCACAAGGCAGCAAAATACACCTGGGAGGCATCTCTAGGAGAGTGTAAATGGGATTTACAGCCCACAGGGACCAGGCACGGAGCTTGTGGGCACCGGGTGGCAACTCCTCACCCCCTGGAGCTGCTGCTTTGCTGCTTTATTTTCATTTCCAGTGATCACAACAGTCCACTGGCTGCTTTAGCAGGAGCTGGAGGAGCACCTGAGCACATGTTACACACAACAGATGCCTCGAATTTATTCTGGTGCACAGCTCCACCAGTCGCAAAGGTGTCTTAGGAAAAGGCTGGCCAAGCTCAGGCTCTCCTGGTTGTTGGTTAAGGGGATCTGCAGCCCAAAGCCAGTTGAACCTTCCCAGTCCCTGATCACATATCCCTCCTGGAGCAGGGTGCAGGGCAAGCATCAGCCACACAGCCATGCCAGCCACCAGCTCCCACTCCCCAGCCACGCTCCCAAAATCCAGAGTCCCTTTAGCAGTAAGAGCAGCCCAGCACCGATCCTGGCCCGGGCAGAGCCCACAGCAGGAGACCAGGAGTTCATCCCCACTCCGCACACTGCCTCTCTCCTTCCTTTTCTTCTTTGGGAGTCTCCACAGCATCTTCTCCCCATGCCTTGTCCCCCTACATCCTCCCTGCTCCCCCAGACAGGCTGGACACAGAGCTGTGGACATCTCTACTCCCTCCCCAGATGGTCCTCTCCATCTGCCCCACAGGGCTTTCATCCCCCCACCACGCACACTTGAAGGCAGAGGAGTGGGGCGCATGCCGGGCACAGGTTTAGGATCATTTCCCCTGCTTGCTTTTCCCCGCTCACCTCGCCCGGTGCTGTAGTGCTGTAATTTATCACTGTACACCGCCTCCTTGCTGTAGGCGCGCTTCCTGGGAGGAGAGGGGAGAAAACAGCCAGGCTTGAGGGATGAGCAGCCAGCAACAGCCCCAAACCGCTCCCCTGCCAGCAACGCTCGGTGAGCAGTAGCAGCTTGGCACTCTCGCCAGCTAAGGGGGTCCCCCATCCCTCCCATCCTACCCCAAACTTCTCCGAGCTACGTCTTACCACCTCCACCTTCCAGGGAGGCAGCATCCCATGGGGACCCACCTGCTGCAGACGATGGAAATGGCCACCAGTGAGACAATGAAGACCACCCCGGCTGCTGCGGACCCCGCAATCAAGGGCAGCTGCTCTCTCAGCTCTGACTTGTAATCATCTGCAAGAGAAGAGGGATGGGCTGAATCCTGCCGCCTCACACGCCCATGGCAGGGTGGTGAGACAAGGGGGACACCGGCGGGAGCATTGGCTGGGGCAGATGATGAGCCATTACATAGGGAAGGATCATCACATTTGGCTCACACCTACTTTGGGTTAAAAATATGGAAGAGGAGGTCTTGGGAATGAAGTCAAACCAATGTGAATGGACCCCATTTCCCCCAGAGATGAGGTTCACAAGGTGGCTTTGCCCATGCCTCTGGGGTGTCTCTTCCCACAAATTCAAACTTGTTGGCCGTTTTGACCAAATTTAACACAGGGTCTCACAGACATAAAATCCCTACAAGTTGCAGGAAAGGAGGAAGATAAAAGGTCCCATTAATAACCAAACCACTGGGGAAGGCCACACCAGGAGTTCAACCATATTAGACAGCAGAGAGTCCGCCTCCACCACGCAACAGTTAACCTTGAGAGCAAGGCCCAGGAGAACCCGAGCGCCTTCGCTTCAGGTCTGCTTGTGGGTTTTTACATCTTGACGGATGGCATGAGCCAACTCCCTTTTGCAGACCCAGGGCAACCACAGCATCCCTTCCACACCAAGCAGCCCCAAAGCCCCCTGCGTCCTTTGGGAGCAGGCTGGGGTGAAAGCCAAGGTGGCAGAGGGAGGACTGGACATGCCTGGAGGAACCCCAAAAAAGCCACTCGCAACCTCCATGTGTCTTCCCCCATTTTCCCCTTCTCCTGCCCTGCCCCCTTAGAGGTGTGGGTACCCATAGTGGGCAGCATCCCCACTCTGGGTACTTCTGCAGCCCTCCAAAATCACCCTCCTCTCCGACTGTCCCCAAAAGCTAGGTCTGCCAGGCTGGGCCAGCAGCCACACACAAGGGTTAAAGTAAAATTTGCTCCGAAAGAAAGCATTTAGCGCCCTTTTATCTGTAGTTTTCTACTCAACGGTTAATTACTAGCAACTAGATTTATCTCTTGCACGCTGCTTAAATCTCATCTCACAATCAATTATTATTTAATAATCTACACTATCCATTCTTATTAAATTTCAATTAATTGCTTATTTGAGGCAGGATTTTTCTTCTTGCTTCTCTAATCCTAAATATTCGAGGCACTGGGGGAGTTTATTACCATTTCCTTCCCTTTGGTCGCCCTGTGTGGTTTTCCTTGACATGAGTGCAAGCATGAGGCAACCTGGTTTTAGGAAAGAAGAAAAGTTTTAGCAAAGACAGCCAAGGAGGGCTGGGACCCATGGGTGTCACTTAAGTGGAACAGCAACCACACCAGCAGCAGCAGGGAAGGGGCTCTCTGCAAGAATCTCAGCTGCCCCAGGGGTACAAAGACCACAAAAGGGAGCTTTGCTTCACTCACTGACTCCTGGGTTAATCCTGAAACTGGGATTAATGAAAAATCCTGCTGTGAGTTACTAGTCTCTAAAGGGATCTAGTGTTTGTGAGTGCAGGGAAGGGCTGGGGCCAGAACAACAGCAAGACTCTGATGAGGAGGCCAGAAGAAGCCATGAAGGTCATGACCTGGCCCTTTCCCTTCGACACAACACTGCAGGGTGGGGAATCAGCTCTCAGCAGGACATGGAACTGTTGGAGCGGGTCCAGAGGAGGGCTACTAAAATGATCCAAGGGCTGGAGCCCCTCTCCTATGAGGACAGGCTGAGAGTTGGGGATGTTCAGCCTGGAGAAAAGGAGGCTGCGGGCAGAGCTGATTGCAGCCTTTCAGTACCTAAAGGGGGCCTATAGGAAAGGTGAGGACAATCTTTTTATCAGGGCCGGCCGTGACAGGACAAGGGGTGATAGTTTTAAACTGAAACAGGGTAGGTTTAGACTGGATCTGAGGAAGAAATTCTTTACAATGAGGGTGGTGAAACCCTGGCACAGGTTGCCCAGAGAGGTGGTGGAGGCCCCATCCCTGGAAACGTTCCAGGCCAGGTTGGACAGGGCTGTGAGCAGCCTGATCTGGTTAAAGGTATCCCTGCTCCCTGCAGGGGGGTTGGACTGGGCGACCTCTGGGGTCCCTTCCAACCCAAAACATTCTATGATTCTATGATGGGTCTGACCCTTCCAGCTTTGCCCCAATGGCTCAGATGTGGCTTTCAGCACCCTAGGAGACCATGCCCAGAGAGAGTCCTTCCTCCGGGGGTTTACAACCCCCCACTCCTCCCCACCCTGCCGTGCCAGGCTCTGCCACCATGGTCAGAGGCAGGAAAGACAAAACTGCTGCTAAATAAGCAGGGGAGAAAACAGAGTTGAGAGATTTAAAGCAGATTACTCCTCCAGCTGGTGATTAATAAGACATTGTAAATCACCTGGCTTTTGCCACGCTGCCCGCTGGGAAAGAGGTTTGCGGAGACAAGTTTGTTTAATCCAATTAGAGCCTGAAGCTGTCGCTGGAAAGACAACCACCCCCCTTCGCCTCCCTGTCCCCCCCATCCCGGACTCACCATCCGTCAGCGTCTGGAAGCACATTTTCCCGCTGTACTTGCCGTAGCCGGCCACGGTGCGGGCTCGCACCTGCACCACGTACACCATGCCGGGTCGCAGCCCCTCGATTCTGGCCGTGTTGGTCTGGCTGCGGGCCATGGAGGAGTTGTACTCATTGTGGTCCTGGGGGGCACGGCCGAGAGAGATGGTCAGCAGCGGGGACAAGGCACCCTGCAGCCCACCTGTCCCCGCTGATGGCAGGGATGAGGTTTATCTGCAGGGGGATAAAGCAGTGGCCCTGGCTCTGCTCCAGGAGGACAAGCACCGGAGCCTGGGCAAGGTGGCTTGGATCCCCTGGCTGCCCTCGATCCCTGACACGGAGGATCCCGCAGAAGCAAGACCCACACACTCTGCCTGGGCTCTGGGGAGCTGGGGAGGTCCCTGCAGCATGTCCCTCCCCGGCAGCCCCCTGGTCCCACTCTGGCGAAGAGCAGGGAGCAGTGGGGGGGGGGGGGGGAAATAAGAAGAGCATCCAGAGCAAAAAACACCCATGAGCAGCGAGTTCCTCATCTGCAAACCACTGGCCTTCTTGTGCATTTCAGAAACAGCACGCAGTTATGGAAACGCCGTACATACCCTGTATACATACATACTACATGACCCTGCTCAAGCAGGTTCAAGGGCAACCTGCCTCTGCCAAGAGCCCCAAGCCCTTACAGTTCCTGCCCCGCTGGCAGGGCTCCTCATGCTAAACCTTGGCAGAGACATCATGCGCCTCAAATCTCATTTTTTGCAACATTCCCCAGTGATTTGCCATGAAGGGGCCGCCGGTGAAATCATCTAATTATTCACATTTAGAGGAATTCATTAAAGCCGGCAAGACGCAGGAGGGATGAAACAGCTTGGGCTCAGCACGGTTCACCGCCAAGGGTCGAGAGCGTGTCCCCCACAAGGAAGGACAGCTGCCGGCGGGGGGCAGTGACCTGGGACAGGGACAACCCCGATAACCTTCACCAGTCCCCATCATCCCCCCTCCTTTCCTGTCCCCACGCCCCCTCACCCTGGCCAATACCAGAGCCAAGGCAGCAACGGCCACTGATCTGCTGGAGAAAACGCTCCCCATGGGTAGGAATTAGCATCTGCGGCCACAACTTTGCTTCCCTTCCTCTGGTTGCATATCACTCCTGGTTTCCGGAGCCAGCGTGTGCGTTCAGGCACCCATGCCACCACCCGGACCCTTCCCAGCAAAGAGCCTGATTTGGAGCTGGTCGCTGTTCCTCCTCTCCCAGCAAGCTCAGGACCTCAGCAGCCCCCCAGCAAGTGCGGTACCAAGCTTCGCATGCCCTCAGCCCACCCTCGGTGGCCAGGTTTCCACCCAAGCTTACCGCTGCCGGCCTGGAGCCCACGGTGCTGCTCACATCGGGCGTGCAGATGCGGCTCACCTTCTCGTAGTAGCGGATCTCGTAGTCCAGGATGATGCCGTTGGGCTGCTCAGGCTGAGGCCAGGAGAGCGTGATGCTCCTCATTGTGGCACTCACCTGGTGCATGATGGGGACGGTGGAGGGGGCTGCCAAGGAAGCGGGGAGGGAGGGAAAGTTAACGGAGAGGGGTAGGACGGGCCATCCTGGGGAGGGGGAATAATCTCCTGGGCATGTGGAGTATCCCGACTCTCCCATGCCTGCAGTTGTTCGCCCCATGGGACAAGCTCACACAATTAGCAGTGGGAAGAGCGACATCTTGGCAGCTTACGTGGAGCCAGAGCAATGAGCTGGCGAGGGAATTCTGGTATTTAAACCAATTATTCTTTTTAATTAGGGGCTTAGAAATCCTCAGTGTTCCTTCTCCCTGGGATTGCTTGCTCCAAGGATGTCTCCCACAGAGGGGCAAAGACAGAAAAGCTCTCCCTGGCGGGTACAAGGCTCGATGACGGTCCCCAGCTCTGCTTGCCATCTTTTGCCCTGAAAAGCCTCTCTGGGGAACCCAGCACTGCAGGAGCTGGTGCCACACTGCGACCCCACATGCTGTCAGTAATAGGACGTAGGAGCAAGAATCTGCCCACCCTGAGGACGATGACGGGAAACCAAGAGAGGGACACCCCAGCCCAGCAAGGGGACCCCAAGGTGCTGGAGCCTGTAGCACGGCTTCAGCTCAGCCCTGGCCTGGAGAAGCCACTGGGTCCGCTCTTAGGGGTTCTGTGGGGATGCTCATCCTCAGTGCCCAAACATGCTTTTCCCAGGAGTTTTCTTTCCAAAGCCCAAACACTTGCAGAACAGTTTCAAACCACCCTTCAGCTCCTCACCCGCCCCAGAGCCAAGGGTGCTTGAAAGGCAGCACCTCCATCCCTGCAGCCCCTGAGACCTCCCCGGCAGCAAACCACAGGGGTCCTGGGCATCTTGTTGCAGCATCCCCAGAGAAAGCAAGATGCTCAGCACTGGCTGAGCACACAGTCGGCCTCGGGTGCAAGCCTAGCATGGTTTGTCCGACCCCCTTCCCTCCCTGCCGTGCGTTTCTAATCAGTCTTGTTGGCCATGCCACACCCCACGTTGCTCTGCAGAGCCACCCATAGTGTTTCAGTTCACACGCCAGACCGGAGCTAAGTGAGAACGTTTCCTAAAACAGCTTCCAGGCACATTGTCCTCGCTGCCACTGCTCACTGCCCCTCTCTCCACATCCACTGAAGCAACCCTGGGCCTGCTCTGCAGCTGCTGGGAGCCAAGCATCCCTGGAGCTGACTGCCCCCAGAGCCGAGCATCCCTGGAGCTAAGCATCCCCAGAGCTGAGCACCACCAGAGATGAGCATCCTGGGGTGAGCATCCCTGGGGCTGACTGTCCCTGGAGCCGAGCACCACCAGAACTGAGCATCCCCAGGGCTGACTGCTTCTGGAGCTGAGCATCCCTGGAGCTAAACATCCCCAGGGCTGAACATCCCAGAGCCCAGCACCCCCAGAGTCCAGCACCCCCAGAGCCCAGCAGGCTAAAGTCAGCCAATACGACCCTGATCCTGCACTTAACCCTACCAAAAGCCTCCAAGAAAGGTACCCAAGTCTCTCCGCACCCAAAGAGGCGCTGGCATGACCTCACTCACATGCCTCCTCCCCATGGATCCGGGACAGAGCTGAGCTCGGCATGACTGGCCTGGGGCATGGGACTGTGCCATGGAGGGAATCTGGGGGTGGCAGGAGCCCCACTCTGCACAGCCACACTGGGAGATGTCAATAGTCTGGCACTGCCTTTGTTTACTCAGCGTATTTAATCCCTTATTTTTTTATTAATCTTTCCACATCCGCTCCGAGAAGATGCTCATGGGCTGAAATTAAACACTTAGCTTGATTGCCGGTTTGTTAATTGCTGCGTTCCCCGCCCTGTTAGTGCGGAGAGCGGCGTGAAGGCAGACGGGTCTGGGGGCCTCTCCTGCAGTGGGAGATGCTCTGACCAGCCCGGATCCAGCCCCACACGGGGAAAGCGGGTGGAAGAACCCGCTGCAAAGCCAAAGGGATTTTAGAGGGACAGCACCAATCCTGCCCTTGACGCACCTGATGGATTTCCATCAGGCTACCCCCGCAGCCTGTCCTGTGGCAGTGGACTCCCACGTTAAATATTCAGCCTTTGCAAGACAAACAGGGAGTGCTGGGGGACAGACAGATGGACACGGGTGCGCTGGCTGTTCCCAGCTCCCAGGCAGCCAAAAAGTGGGAGACAAGCAAAGAAACACCCCAAAAATCCCACCCCAGGAGAGAAGGCAAGGAGACCAGAGGCGGGTTTGATTGCACGCGGTTCAGGAGACAGCGACGCCAGCCAGGCACAAGCATGCATTTGTATTTCTCGGCGCCGGAGACTAAAATATTTACGCCAGGTTTCTGCCTCGTGCTGTCCCAAGGGAGCAGGTTGGCAAAGGCTGCTCTGCGTTACACGTGTGGCACAAAGTAGAAATTACCATCCCCTTTCTCTGCCCAAAGCAGACGGGTTTCCATCCTCTTGGCTCCCCATGCTCCTCATTGCAGCTTGGGACTGGTCCCCCCTTGCCATCTGCACACTCCCCCGTCTGAATCCCAGTTTGGCCCAGAGCTGCTTGCTCAGCTTCTGACACCCAACATGGAAGAAGGAGGGAAAGGGGCAGGGGAGCCTGGAAAAGGGGACAAGAGGAAAATGATGGGACAGGGATGTGCCAGAGGAGATGGAGCCTGAACTCAGCCCTGGGATGCAGCCACTTCCGTGCTGCGATGCAGCCAGGCTGTGTTTCAAGACTGGATTCACCCCATCTCCCTCGCCCCACCTGGCAAAAGGGAGGAAATAGTGATGCCTGGCAGTCTAGAGGGGGATAAAAAGCAGATACCGGTCCTCACCCACTTCCCTCCCACAACCCAGTTCTTGCTTTGCCTGGGGTGTGGGTACCCCTGCCACCTCCCTCATCCCTCTCCCTCCCTCTTTTCCTGGCTTTTCTCCCCGCTTGCAGCCTTCCCCCAGCCCACCGAGGGCTGGGTGCAGGTTTACCACAGCCATCACGCACCACTCCCACCCCAGCAGCTTTTTCCTTCAGACTCAAGAGCTTGCAACTTGCAGCGTACAGCTTAAAACCCCAAGCACCATGCTGTCCCAGGACTCACCAGCTTGGTTGGTGGTGATGTTGACGGAGACATGCTGCGGTGGGAAGGGGCTCTTGTTGGAAACCCCATTGACAGCCTGGATCTCGAAGGTGTAGGGCGTGTGCGCCCACAGGTTGCTGATGAAGACCCGGGTCTCCGTCAGCCCCAGCTGCCGGGGGACAAAGTCTACATTGTCATCGCAGCGGGAGCAGGCGCGTCGGTCCGACCGGCACTTCTTGCAGACGATGTTGTAGGTGACGTCGTCCCGACCCCCCGTCTCTCGTGGTGGGTGCCACTCCAGGATGATGGATGTCTCATTGACGATGGAGATGACGTTGCGGGGGCCGGATGGGACACCTGCAGGGAAGGAGAGCACTGGAGTCAAGCCCTTGCCCTTGCTCAGCCCTACTGGGGCTCAGCGGGAGCCCTGGAGGGCTCCAGCACAGAGCAGAACACCCCAACAGCTCCTTCTGCCAGTCTATCCATCACCTACTGGCTCAGGAGGGATTTAGTCTCCACGGCTTTGCCCAATGCAGGGTCAAGCTCTCCCCATCAGCAACACCGACCACCCGCATTGCCGGCCACAGAGAGAGGTTTCACAGCTGGGGATGGGGACTCCCACGCCACAAACCTGCTCAGTGTCAAAAAAAATCCCCCATGCACAGCACGTGCAAAACCATCCACAAAAATGAACCCACTTTAGTGATCGGGAGATGCTGAGATAGCTTCAGTGCTCACGTGGAGAAGCACCTCAGATTATCACAGCAAGAGAAGCGCCGCTCAGCCACCAGCGCGGAGAAATGGAGCAGCAGCGGGCAAAAAGAGAGCCAAAAATGGAAAGCGGTTATTAGTGGTTCGATATCTCAGGTTGGAAGCCCAGGTATTTAACGGCACAGAAAGCGGCTCTCCTCCATACCCGGCACCACTCACTGTTTTGTGAGCAGCTCGGATATTGGCCAAGAGATCAAAATTGCATTGATCAAACCCGCCGGGAGCCATCACAAATGCTTCAGAGGACGGGAATTGAACACGGCTCCGATTGCACGCACTGCCGGAACAGGGCTGGGGTCGATAGGGAGCGATTCCGGAGGAATCCATGCGGGAGAGCATTGTCAAGGCACAAGCATACACCTGCCTAGAACTGGGGAAGGATTTGGGGTTAGCCAGGATGGCTCCCCAGCCAAAACCACAAAATCCGTCTGCTGGGTTGTATTAAATAAGGAAAGTGATTAATTACTCGTGCTGGCAGGGCTCGGCACTGCGCTTCTAAGGAAGAAAAAGGCCACAATGAGGAGGGGGGATGATAAAGATGATAGAGGACTTGACCCGCAAGGAAAGGTTAAGAGGTGGAAGCATGCTCCATCCTGGGGAACACCATCCTTGGGGAGCCCTCCACGTGCGCATGCTGCGGAGCATTGCTAGGGGCCACAGACAGATTAGCCCCGTTACCGAAAGCTTTTGGTTAAAATGCCTGGAAAAATGACAGCCTTTTAAAATAAATAAATAAATAAAATATGGGGGGAAATAAAATTCCATTCCCTTTAATTCTTTTCCCCTTTAGTAGAGTCGGGGAGAGTCGCCAGTGCAGCATCCTTGCTGCAAAGGGCTTTCATGGACTCGAGGCACCACAGACGTCACGGGGCTCCCCCAAAATCCCATTAGCAGGTAGCGGAGATGTCAAGGAGAGTTATGGGAGGGGTAGAAGGGGACATGTCAGGGGCAGGAGTTGGGGGAAAGACATCAGTTCCCTGGCAGGGAACCAGTTTGGGGGACTTGCAAAGGCTGGGGAGAAAGATCAATAAATAGCAAAACACCCCCAAAAAGCTGCAACTGTCTCAGGAACCTTAATGCGATCCCCCACTTTGTACCTTAAGCATGCAATATCTTTTCAAGCTTTCTTTTTTTTTCAAGGAAAAGGGAGAAAACCATCTTTTTTCCCCAGCCCAGAGGCCAACCCCTGTCTCCTCAAATTCCCCCCCACTGTCTTTAACTGCAGCCCCTTCCCTCCCTGGCCAGGGGTACGGGGCAGGAACCATGCTCGCAGGCATCGCCCTGGGGAAGGGCTCCGGTCCAGGGCAGCACCTGCAGCTCCATGCTGTTATTTGCTCCTCTTGACACAGAGGAACTTTGTGGGCGAACAGCTGGCATCTCAAACTGGAGCATTGTAAAATTAAGCACTGACAAAAAGAAATAAAAATCAGCAAATAGACTTTTTTATACTGTATTCCTATAGCGCAGTGATACTGTAAATCAGCTACGTAACAAGACATAATAAAGATATATAGATTTATCTGCAGTTGTGCTGCCTGCCGACTGCCTTCGCTCTGACAGCTCAAGTGTTCCAGCAAAACATGCGAATCCTTTCCTTGTTTGCAACATGTGTCCTGGGCACTCCCCAGCAGCAAGGGCCCAGAGCATCCATGTGCTGCAGCTCCCCAATGGGCTGATTCAAGGGCCTGGAGGCTATTTTGGGGAAGGGGTTGAGGCTGAGGCTCATGTTCCCAGCGGGCTGAAGAGCACAGCGGCTCTTTCGTCTCTCCTGGGCTCTCTTCTCCCCCAAAAACATGCTTGAGGTCACTGCTGCCATCCCAGGCAGTTCGGGCAGACAGCCAAGGAGCGATGCATCGCAGGCAATGCCACGCTGAATATCAATGCTTAATGCACCCTTTCCCCCTATAAAAAAATACTCCATCTGCAAGACTATGAACAAGACAGCAACAGCAGGCAACTTTAAATTCTCATTTATCCTGGGGATGATCTCCCTGCCATCACCGCCACTGCTGGGGTGAAGCATAAATTCAAAGGGCCGCCAAAGAGGTTGGGTCGTGGGGCTGTCCCATCGCGCGTCATTTAGTGTGTGCCACGGCGGTGTCCCAGGAAAGCAGAGCAAAAGGCGATGAGACATCACCCGCTTATGCCGGCATGGTGGCGAAGGGATTCATGGCAGCGAAGGGATTTGTGGTGGCGTGAGGAGTGTTTCTATGGCACGTGGAGCGGTGCCGTACCGTGCGGAGAGGGATGGATGTTCAATACAGGTACCCCCAGCCCTCCACAAAGCTTTGACCCTAGCTGGCTGCCAGACACTCACCCAGCTGCTCCCTTGTTCCCCCCGCCCAGCAGGATGGGGGGAGAAAATAAGATGGAAAAGGTTGAGATTTTACCCCTGTTGCTTCCCCAGCAGCAGAGGGGAACGAGACCCTGCAGTGCCCCCCTTGCCAGCCCCGATCTGTTACTCACTGGTGCAGGCGGGTGGCCGCAG
>NW_009260497.1:780915-782692 GCF_000687185.1 Egretta garzetta | reverse complement strand
GAACGTCCCCGCAGGGCAGGCTGCAAGAGAAAGGAGAGGAAAGCGGTTGGGTGTTGAACCATCCCGGGACAGAGGTGAAAGTAGGTCCTGTCCTTGAAGTGAGCCAAAAAGAAAAAGAGAAGAAAGAAAGAAAAGATGACACAGAAAAGCTGCACGCCTGTATCAGAGCTAAATGGGGTAGCACATTCTTACAAAGCTGGGATGGCCATAATTTTCGACGCTAGCCATGAGTTATGCCTGGAGCCACCAGGAAACCACTGAAATCACACAGCCACAACACAGTAATTAGCCAGGCAAAGCTTCACTCCCCACCACTCGTACCCAGGCAGGGGGACGGCAAGACCCCCATCCCCAGCAGCACCCACGGGGACACGGACACGCATGGGCAGGACAGTGTTCCCCTTCTGCTGATCCAAAACATCCCTTTCCACAGCCCCAATGGCATGTGGCTCAGGTCTCACACCTCTTTTTCCATGCAGAATTTGAATATTTAATTTAAAAGTTGACATGACACCCATGACAGCATCTTACAGGTCCGTCCCATTAATCCCCTGCAGCCCAAGGCTGGGGCTAATAACCTTCCTGGCCTTTGGCCTCCAAGTTCATTCAAGCAGGAAATGGCAACCAATTCATGAATGAGAAGATGCTCCAGTTATGGCGAGGCTTTAATCAGTGATGGGGGAGGAGGTTTCATTAATCAACCGCCTCGCCGCTCTGCGGTTAGAGGGTGATGATGGAGCGACAAAGATGGGGTCCCTCACCCCACCCCACCAGTCCTCACCAACCAGGCGCAGATGAACGGATGCTCAACCATCCTTGACACCTAACAAAACCCCTCTGGTGACCCCTACGAAACCGAAGGCTGCAGAGGGCAACGTCCGTATTTTGGCACATGTACCTGAGGGACCAGATGTCTGCCCAGGTCCACCACCCGGCTGGGGGGAGGCCGTTCCTGGCCTCGCATACAGGGTGGTCCTACCTCCGTTCGGCTCCTGGCTCTGCCCCCACGATGCTGTCACCTCCAAGGCAGGGCTTGGCAGAGAAACACCCTAAGTGTCTCATAAACACGGTGATGATTGAGATAATGGAAAGTGCCTCTTAGCCCCTGCCTGCTGCATCAGGATATGAGGCATCTCCTAGCAGCCATGAAGAGGAAATTAATAGGAGCAAGCAGGAGTAACCACTTTGATGCAATTTCCTTGGGAGATAGTGGACCATCTAATCTTTATTGGAGCCCTTTAACCTGTCATTCAAAACTCATGAAGGCCTCTTGCACACAGAGTCCTTCCAGATATTAAAAGATGATAAAAAAGGATAAATCAAAACAATATTTTACAATTTTATTATTCAGAGGATTTTTTCCCCCCACCCAAGGCACACAACGGGCTGCGATGAAACCTTCCAATGGCACTAACAACTGAGTGGGGACGTGGCATCCCAGTGGGACCAGCCACCATCTCACACTGCCCTTCCTCCTCCCCGCCACGGGAGGACCGCCGGGTCCTCCGCATCCCATCGCAGCCATCCCACCTCTATGGGCTCTTAGGGAAGCACCCGGGGCCGTCACCCATCACCTCGTGCAGACAGGCAGCCAGACACGTGGGGTCACCACGCATTGCGGGACGCTGGGTGGGCGCACGAGGGCTGGAGGGGGAACTTCAGGACGCCAGAGCGGAAGGACAGATGGACACAGACCCTTCCCCAAGCCAGGCACACAACATCACCCTGCAACAGTACGAGGAAGCACAGAGTTACACCAGACACATAAGGCAGGAGA
>NW_009260497.1:779968-780862 GCF_000687185.1 Egretta garzetta | reverse complement strand
CGACCAGCACCTCCCCGGCATCTCCTAGCAGCATCGTGCTCCTGCCAGCAAGTGTTAGCATCCGTCAGATGTACAACAGGTGACTTGTGGGCTCCCGAGCGGGAGGACGTGTTCAGAAAGGTGCATGAAACAATTTGGGGGAGAGGGAAGGAGAGGGCAGAAGTACCTGGGAACGGCCGCCTGCATTGATGATGGAAGGGGAACAGGAGAGGGAGGGAGGAAGACAAGAGGGTCCCAGCGCTAGGAGCACACCTCAGTTTTAAGCATAGGGGCATGCTTGGTGGGTCAGCTGAAGGGGTTTGTTAGTTTTTAATTACAATTAATCCAGACAATGCTTTGCCAAAATACCTGAAAAAAGTACGGTCTACAAGCCAGCATCCTCAGGTTCCTTTATCACTTTGCTTATCTGTAAATTCCTGTAATCTGCAAGCACGTGGCTCTTGATTGTTATTATTACCAATTAGCTTTTCTCTCCTGTAATTACACTGCACTTGCCTGAAGTCTCCCGCAGTTTCAGGGGACGCTGGTGCCTCCTCCTCCATCCCAAAGCTGCCACAGACTGCAGCCCTCCGCTCTTGCCATTGCCCGCATCTCCCCTTTTCTGGGGGAGCCAAACCACGAACCTCGCACCAAAGATGAAGCCAAAACCCCCAAGCCCCTGCAATGCTGCGGTGGGGCTTACGGAGACCCACACAGCGTGGGATCCACAATGCTTCGGACTGTAAACGCGCAGGCCAAGCGTAAGGCTTGGATAGAGGGCTCCAGCCCAGAAGGGAGCAATAAATCACCCCACTAACAGCAAGAGCAATGCTTGCCTTGATTTAAGGGCTGCTGCAAGAAAGTTTCCCGGAGCTGGCAAGGTCTGGGTCTGCAATAACACCTCTGACAAGTGCA
>NW_009260497.1:775488-779922 GCF_000687185.1 Egretta garzetta | reverse complement strand
GCGTCTTCGGCCCGTGCCCAGCCTGCGGCGCAATCTGCATCTCTTCAGCCCCGAGAAAAATTAATTGATTGTTGATTACATGGGCTGGATAAGATTAATGATGCGCTTAACTACCCATTTCCCCACATTTAAGCGCGAGGGGTGTGTTTGTAAACGATGAGGCACAAAAACTAGCTGTGCCACTCAGCAGCTTCAGCGCTTGTCTGGAGGGCTGCCTGCTCAGTGCTGCCCCCCCCCAACCCCAAAGCTGCCTATGGACCCCCCGTCCTGCCTGCGGACCCCCCGTCCTGCCTGCACATCAGGGACATTGTACATGGCGGTGAGGGCCAGGGTTTTGCCGGTGGGACCCCTTTCCCTGGGGCTGACACAGGCGTTTGGGGGTGGGAGGCAATGTCATCAGGGGGCTGCTTAAACTCAGGCTTCTTGCAGCGAGATGTTGTCACTGGAGGTTTGGGAGGAAAGAAAAAAGCAAAACAATAGATGCAAGTCACTTCTGTGCCTGAGGGGCAATGGGGGGGGGGCAGCCGATTTGCAGCACCCCAAAGGGCTGGATGCAGCTCGGGGACTCCCGGCCAGAGCTGCTCCTCTTACCCATCCAAAGGTGGGGACGTGGCCGCGTCCCACATGGGGCAAAGCACCTGGAAGGGCAGCACAGACACACACCCCCATCGCTGCCTCCCTCCTCACTCCCCTGCTTGCACAGGGCAGGCCGAATTATTGAAGCAGCAGCAGCACATGGCAGCGTCACAAGGCTTTGCTGCTGCTGCAAACTCTCCTGCCTTAACAGCGTGTGTCCCACGCCCTTATGTTTTGGGTGCCAGGGGCCCTAGGAAGAGCAGGAGGTAAGCGGGATCCTGCCCGAGGCAAGCCACCGTCAGCAGACCAGACCCTCAGTGGAAAGGGTGCAAGCATGGGGGTATCCAAGCGTTTCATCCTTCAAACTAAATCCTCTCGGTTAGCACCTGGAACTCGCACTTTTTAATTACTCTCTCAGGGAAGCTTTAGTCAAAAAAAGAAGAAAGAAAGGAGACACCTCCTCTATATTAACTTGCTCTAAAGCTCCCTGGGGACGCAAGAGTGGCGTTTTTCCTTATCGGGTTTTAAAATAGGAGCTTCTGCAAAGAATTACAGACTTCAGCTCACAATTCCCCAACTCCTCCCCCCAGCCCTCACAGCAAACCAGCCTGCACCGCTGCATCATTCCTGTGCCCCTGATCTCCCCGCTGGGACAGAGCTGACTATATTTGCCAGGTTTTCCCAAATCCACGCTTGTTCCTTTTTGGGTCCAAGGCCTCTGCAGAGCAAAACTAGTGTCTCTAAGCACACCCATGCACGTGCACGTGCCCGTGCTCACACCAGGTGAGGAAAAGATGGGTTAAGAAGCAACAGTGCCACATGAGGCAATGCCTTCAAGCAAGCTGGAGGCGTGGAGAGGAGTGCTATGTTGCAAAGGTACTGGAAAAGCCCAGATGATCCAGCCTGCTCCAAAAAGACATGTGGCTGGCACCTACCAGCACCCCCAGGAGATGGGCAGCGGGGAAGGTGCCCCATTGGGTTTAAGGACAATGCAAGGCATGACCGGAAGAGAAACTGCGGCTCATTGCACTTACAGCCCACTGGGAAAGGATTCAAGGCCAATTCCCCCCTCTCTGCAAACAACAAATTTTCATAAAAAAAAAAAAAACTGGCTCCTAAATACGACCCTTTCTGCACAAGGCTTACAATTTTGGATGAAACCTAAAAAGAAAGGAAACGCTTGCTAGAACCTTGTACATCCTGCAGACACCTTCGACACAAAACGTATTTTAGCACATCAAGAAATGAAAAAAAAAAAAGCATCCCATCAATTTTTCAGCCTTCCAATGGAGATTTGCTGATTAGCCCCAATTACGGGTATTTTAGCAGCAAGGCTACTCTCCTCCCCATCCCGCTGCCTCCACGGGCAGCCTGCGCACAGGCTGGGAAGCCCTCCTAGATGCTTTCAGCTGAAAGACACCATCCAGGCAAATAAACACCCACGCGCAATTGCCTGCTATAGGAAAAATGACATTTAGAGGATGCTGTTATTTACAGGGGCAAGCACCCTGGCAGCCAGGCACAGCTTTCTGGGGCAACTGCCAGCTGGGCTCCCGCTTGCCCTCCCGGGCACTGCGTCTCCTGGTGACACAGACCCCGGGCTGCAGAGCCACAACGCCACCACGGGCTGTGACACAACTCAAGTTTTGGTGTTTCAATACTTTTGATGTGATGATGCCGCTTGGGATGCAAGCCACAGTCTGGGGGGAAAACCCAGCAGAATCAGGCAAGCTGTCACCCACACGCCGCTGCTCCCCAGCAAGGGGCCGCCATCTCCCCCTCTTCAAAGGACTACAAGGTGCTGCCTTCCCACCCTGCTTTCATCTCCCTCGTTATCCTCCCTGCAAGCATCCAAGCAGGGAGCTCGCGCCCGTTGCTGGAGGTTTAATTGCATCCCTGACTTGATGCTCTCCCATCATTCCTCCCCTCCTGCATCTCTGTTGGGGAGGGAATTGGGGGGTTGTTTTGTGGGGTTTTTTTCTACCCATTTCTACTTTTTAATGATCCAATTTGCTTTTATATCAAGCCAAGCACTTCTCCTGAGCGCCTCAGCCCTGGCACGGCTGCAGCAAGCTCGGCAGGCAGCCGGCAACGCCGGCAGGCATCCTGTTGTGCCACCCTCCGTGAGGCATCCACAAATTAATCTGGAGAGGTTTCTGCATTCAGAGGAACGCCGTGCTGTGGCGAGGAGGGGTGGGAGGGTACCCAACATTCACATCCTGCCTGCCTGACCACGCCGGGAAGGGAGATGGGGCTCCCACTCACTCCCAAAACGCCCCATCAGCCACCAAATCGCCTTTCCCAAATCCAGTCCTTGGGGCAGGGTGAGGAGCATGACCTGGATGGGGAAACACCAGAGTCCGAGCATCCCCAGCCCCAAAGCATCCTTGGAGGGACAGATGGGATGCTTGCTCCTTTGAGAAGGGAGCTCGGCACAAGCCCCTGAGCAATATCAAAAACCCCTGGCACCCTGGGGATGGGGCACCCCAGCAGAGCCTTGTCCCAGCAAGGGGTAAAACCTTATTTTGGTGCAACCTTCACTAGTTTTGCAGCCAAAACACATGAATTCTCATGATTTCGGATCACTCCCACCTTAGGGCAGAGCGCTTGCCCAACCTTATGACAAACAGCACCTGCCTCGTCGCGTTGCGCTTCCATATTTCAGCTCTGTACGTGAGCTTCCCAGCATCTGGGTTCACATCCTGCAGGTGACGAGCTGCACCCCTGCCCGACACCTGGAGGAAAGAGGCCCCGGCTCCTCATGACGCAGCCAGTTAATTAAACCCGCCCTTCACCTCTGGAGGAATCGGTTTAAATCCACCTTGGGACACATGTAAATTAAAGTCAGTGGCTTCTGAGCCTGGCCCGCCATGGTTTATTCATGGAGGAAAAGTAAAATTCGATGTGTTTTTTCCTTTCTCAGGGTTTTGGGGGTTTTTTTTGGTTTGTTTTTTTTTTTTTTTGGCTCTTCTGACAGACAAGAAATGAATCGAAACGAGAAGGCACGGGGCAGGATTTCAAAGGCGCGTCCAGGGTAGGGAGCTGCACAAGGCCAATTACAGGCAACAGGGTGTGGGTGCATCCACATTCACCCCTCCCAAAAATCCCATCCCTCATCAGCCAAGGATTTGTGTCCCCGGGGTGGACTGAGGTGCTCGCGGACCGAGGTGTGCGTGCTTGGCCGCAAGAAAATGCAGCCCATGCTCACCTACGGGCAGCTTTTCTCCTCCAGGAAGGTAGGCCTGGGAAAATGGAGGGTCTCTGGATGCAGAAGAGCTTCAACACCAACTCTTTAGCTGGTATCATGACCCTAAGCAACGAGTTTAATCCTAGAGCGGGGCATGGAAGCAGCCGGTTTTGGCTCGCACGTGCCCAGCTGCACACGGCCTGCAGCACCCGTCCTCCCAACAGGTCCATGCTTGCCCATCTAACCACCACTCTGGGCTTGACTTTCCCCGTTTTTCATGGTTGGGGGGATTTTGAAGGTCTAAAGACAAAATCTGTCCCAGATCCATTTGTTGGATGAGAACAGGGAGAGCACACACGCCCTGGGCAGACGGTGCCGGGGGGCTGCCAGCTCACCACAGAGCAGGGAAACTCGCTTTGCTCTCCAAAACAGTCAACGGGGGGGAAAAAAAAGAATCCAACACGTCTCAAGGTCGCTTTTGCAAATCGCTTTTCTCCTGCTTGGATTTTGCCCTGCTTTAGCTTCCACTTTGCACTGGGCTGAGGCTGCCCAGCCTCGCGCCACAGCTCCCTCGCCCCAGCGGCTTCCCTTCGTTTCCATAAAGCAGCCTCCGAAACAACGATGCCCGACCTTCTGCTCCAGCAGTTTTGGATGTGAAATCAGGGGTGAAA
>NW_009260497.1:774694-775464 GCF_000687185.1 Egretta garzetta | reverse complement strand
TCCTGGCCAGCCCCCCAGCCTGTTTCAGCTCTTCCCCCTTGGGAATCAAAGCACCACTCTAAGGAAGAGGAGGGAGGCATTTACAGGGACGGATGAGGCCAGCACTGCCTCTCTGAGCACCCACTTTCGGTGACTAAATGCTAAATAATTTGATCAAATGCTGCAATTCATCCACGTAAGCGGGGAGACTTACGGTGGAGCGACCAGCATGCCCACGGCAGCGACCAGCACCGGGTGCTTTTCACCATCCTAATGCTGCCCAAGTTTATTATTCCGAGCCAACAATTGAAGGGGGATGGAAGTTCTTGGCAATGATTTGAGGCTATTTAATCTTCTTACACTCTTCTTTTAAAAACATATTCAGTGGCTGCAGCCCACCACAGGCTCTTCCCTCTGCCGAGTCCTGCAAGCAGGACAGGGCTGGGCTCGTCGTTGCTGCCCCAGACCCTGGCAGGCAGTGGGGCTGGGGCGGTCTGGAGCTATAGCAGCCTCAAATTAAACACCACACCACGGCTCTCCCTGGGGAGGCGATATAATGAAAGGGGAGATTGATTTGCCAGTAAATAGACAGCGATGTCCAGCCCCTTACTCCTGGGCTTCCCCGCCCCGACCAGCGCTATAGGAACATCTACGTCACTGCTGTACATTAAAACCAGAGCTAAGGGGTGGGGAGCAAGCCAAGAAATTCATCCAAAGGATTTAAGGAGAGAAAGGGTGGGTGGAACGGGCATGCTGCCGGCGAGACGGGTGGCACTGGGAGCAGAGCAGCC
>NW_009260497.1:757768-773940 GCF_000687185.1 Egretta garzetta | reverse complement strand
CTCCAGCACCCCCAGCCCCGCCGCTTAGCCCATTTTTAACAAACAGGGTGGTTTATCACAGCTGGGTGCCCTGTCTTAACTACAGGCATGACTATGATCTGGATTTCAGGAAAGCCTCACAACCCAGGGCATGCTTGGTTTTAATGAGGGTGATAGAACGAAGGCTCCGGGCGGCCAAGTGCCACTAAGGCAAGCAATGCTCACGTGATGTCTTGGCAATGCTGACGTGCACCAGATTACACCAGTTCTGGTTGATTGAGCCAAGCATGGGCCAGAGAGGGGACCCCCAGGAGCGGCCCCGGCGAGCAGATGCATCCCCAGCACTGCAAAGTCACTCGCAACGAACCCCCCAGTGAGTCTGGAGCAAATGACTAGGGGGGAGGGGGGCATCAAGATTCAGGCCAGGACTCATGTCCCAAAAACACAAGCCCCAGAAGATGGTCTACTCCCACCCCAGGCATTGGGCTTGATACAGGAGGCACGGAGCAAGATTTCCTCCCTGAACCACAGCACCGTGAGACTCCAGGAGTCAATGGACACAGACTGGAAGCCGTACAGAAGAGCCGATACTTTTGTGTACCACTTAACTTGGCAAGCACATCGCGTTCACCCCTCGATGCCTCCGTGAGCCATCAAAGCCACCTAATGAGCAGGAAAGCAAGCTACCAAAAAAACTCATGGTGGATCTCCGAGGGTAGCTCTTCCCCCAGGTACAGAGGTGCTGGCAAGGGCTATTGTTAGAAACCGCCTGAAAACGATGCAGAGCCCTCCTGGGGATTCCGGGAACCACCACTGTGGCTCTGTAAATCCAACCCCTCTTCCAACCAGGAAATCGGGGGGGCATAGCCCCTGGACTCGCCAAACCACAAACCCCTCCTTCCTGGCTGGGAAGCAAACATCTCCCATTCCTAATAGGAACTAATTAAGCATCTTTTCCTCCTTCGCCAGCTCACGCCACGCAGTATCCCCTCAATCTAGAGACCTTCAAGTGCTTATTAATTATGTCTGAAGTGGTTCCTTGTTAGTGCTGATGCCGCGAAGGATGAGTCACCCCAGGATGGTGTTGGGGAGAGCTTCAGCCACAAGGGCTGGGCTCATGCTGTCGGCACAGGGATGACGGCACGGGAAGGGACATAGGGCTTCCTTGTGTCCGTGCCACAGTGCTGGAGGGCACCATGCCTTGAGTTGCACTGGGGTGGTGGGATGACCCATCATGGAGCTGGAACCCCCATTCTGGCAGAGATGAGCCTCGGGGGCTGAAGTTTGGCTGACTGCTTGAGGACCATGGCTGGGGATGGATTTGGCATGGGGGGGGACACGCCTTCAGCACGGGGAGGACACCCTGACCAAGGCGCAGCAGCTCTCCCACATCCCTCATCCACCCCAAGAGCCCATGCATGGAATTAATTAGAAAAGTAATTAAGAGAGCTCCCCCATAAATATTTATAACAGAACGAGCCATAATTACTATTCCTTGGAGGAAAGGTGCCTTCCTACCCAGCTGCAGAGAGAAGAGGAGAGGGGAAACGTGTCACCGACTGGGGGACCAGAGACACCGTCCCCCCTTCCCTCTACGCGTACTTGCCCGCACGCAGCACCAACCCCCAGGAAGCTGCCTCCATCACCCCACGCAGGAGCAAGCAAACCCTCCCTTTCCACCCCTGGGGTTGGCATTTTCAGCAGCAAGCTGTATTTCTCACAGCCACGCACAATTTAGTATTATTTCTATATAGGAGCATCACATATATTTTGCATGATTTCTCCCTCTTTTAGTAACACCTCCTTTCCCACCCTAAGCAGTTAAACTGGCCGCTGCCATTGACTTGCCCTGCTCCTGCTGAGCGGCTCTTATCAGCCCTAATGCCCTGGCACCAGAAAATGCCTAAAAAGCAATTTCAGAAGGTTTTACCCATCTCTCTTCTACTTATTTATTTCATCCCGTCCACGCTCTCCCTATTCTGAAAATTCTTCCTGCCCAAACCGCTCACTTCCAAGCACCTCTTCCCAGTAAGCTGCCGGCTGAACCCCCACCTCACCGCCCTCATCCTGGTGCTGCCCGACTTTCCAACACCCCCAGTATAACAGCATGAGAAAGCACAGGGGACCACAGAAAATTTGACTTTCCTTCCCAATTTCCCTCTCTCTGCCCATGGCTGAGCTTAAAAACTCTTCCCGACCGCATTTCCAGCTGGCAGGAGAGCTGGTCCCAGGAGCATCCCAACCCCCTGGCAGCCGAGCCCAGCTGCCACCAGGCACCGTGATGGCCAACAGCATTTGCTACAAGAGAAATATCTTGGAAAAAAAACCACTTTCTCATGGCACTTGGGCTCCACTACCAGATAGAAATAGGAAGCAAGGAAAGATGAAAAAGTAGAAATAACAGACGGGCTTCTCAGGCAGTGCATCATTGCAGTGCCAGGCCAGAGGAGAGGAGACCACGAGGAAGACGGAACAGTTGGATCCCTTTCCATGCCCCTCACCCTTTGAGGTTCTCCTGCAACCACCAATGGAAAATTTGGCCAGGGCCAAATTTCCACTCTCTCCTCCCTGCATGAGCCTGGCTTGCAAAAGATGCCTAGTCCCAGGGACAGAGCCCAACTTGCGCATCAAGAGCAAGGGGAGGAGGTGGAGATGATGTTCATCCCACAGGGGACGTGCTGGTGTTTTGGAGACCCCACGCACCGGACCCACCTCAGCAGCCACCGGGGGCTTGAGCAGCACAAACCAACTGAGACCCCAGCCTGCAGGTTTGAAGGAGAGTTCAAAACAAACAACAGGTTATGGTAATTTGATGCAACTCAGCCTCAATGTAATTACCATTGGGTTGTTGATGGTTGCAAATGTTGCTGGATGGAACAAGGAGCAGCCTGAAGCAGTTTCCAGGCTGAAACACAAGGGTGGAAAGCTATGGTAGGTCATCCTCCACAGCTTGCTGACAAGCAAGATGGAGCTGGAGCAGGCAATGTTCCAACGGCTCAATATCCAAGTGGAAATCAGTAGTGAGTGGTGTCCCTCAAGGGTCCACACTGGGACCAGTACTATTTAATATCTTCATCAATGACATAGACAGTGGGGTCAAGGGCACCCTCAGTGAGTTTGCAGATATCGCCAAGGAGACTGGAGCAGTGGATTCACTAGAGGGAAGGGATGACATCCAGAGGGACCTCGACAGCCTTGGGGAGCGGGCCCGCGTGAACTTAATGAAGTTTAACACAGCCAAGTGCAAAGTCCTCCACCTGGGTCAGGGCGATCTCCAGTCACCGTACAGAATGGTGGATAGATGGATTGAGAGCAGGCCTGCGGAGAAGGACTTGGTGGACTGGTGGGTAACAAATTGCCTATGAGCTGGCAATGTGCACTCACAGCCCAGAAAGCCAAGCATACCCTGGGCTGTATCACAAGAAGCGTGGCCAGCAGGGCAAGGGAGGGGATACTCCTCTGCTCCATTCTGGTAAGACCCCACCTGCAGCCTTGCGTCCAGCTCTGGGATCCTCAGCACAGGACAGACATGTTCCTGTTGGAGCAGGTCCAGAGGAGGGCCACAAAAATGGTCAGAGAGATGGAGAAAGGCTGGGAGTTGGGGTTGTTCAGCCTGGAGAAGGCAAGGCTCAGGGGAGACCTGATTGAGGCCTTTCAATATGTAAAGGGGGCTTGTAAGAAAGACAGAGACTTTTTACTTAGGCCTGTAGTGACAGGGGGAATGGTTTCAAACTGAAAGAGGAGTAGGTTTAGGTTGGACATAAGGAAGAACTTCTTTATGATGAGGGTGGTGAGACACTGGCACAGGTTGCCCAGAGAAGTTGTGGATGCCCCATCATTGGAAGTGCTCAAGGTCAAGTTGTTTGGGGCTTTGAGCAACCTCACCTTGTGAAAATGTCCCTGCCCATGGCAGGGGCGGTTGGACTAGATGACTTTTAAAGGTCCCTTCCAACCCAAACCATTCCATGATTTTACGATTCCCGCACCAGCTTATCCCCGTGCCACAGTGGGAAGGCAGCCAAAGCTACCCAAGATTGCGGGGATTTACTGTACGTAGGCAGCTCTGAAAGCTTTTCTTAGCTGCAGAACGTAATTTGCACCTTGGGCTCTCTAAGAATAAGTTGTCTTAAATAACAATACGTGATTAAGAGCTCACAAGCAGATCGGATGCGGAGGCAGGAGGTCTGCGATAGCGCCATGTCTTACCCTGTCACCCTCGTCCCAGCACCGCCATCCCCCTCCGAGTGCTCACCCAGTGTGCTAAAACAGATGCCCGTGGCAGAACTGGGAGGTTTGGGTTTAGCCAGAAGTTGACAGTCCCCAGCAGCACCAGACAGGCAAGAGAAGCTTTTTGCCATGCCCGGAACCATTTCAAGCTTTCAAACAGATTCCCCATTTTGCAACAGAGCAAAGCCCACAAGCACCAAAGTAATCCCGGTTCCCAGGGAAAGCAACTGGCTCCCTCTGTGCCATGGAGGGGACGCATGTGCCAGTGGGCATCAACCCATCCCAAAGCTACATCCAGGGCAGGATTATTGAGCCGCTGAGTTTTAAGCACCTCGGTGACATCACGCCTGGGTGCAGAAAGGTACTATAGTATAGTAAAAAAACCAAATCAGACAAAAGAAGTTGATATCAAGTCTCACCTCACAGGTAGTTTATCCTCCAGGCTGTAGACCTAGCGGAGGAAAGCTAGTCGAGCTTGGGTGGAAATTCAATTCCTCACTGCCCTTGTATATCGGTTCCCCAGGATGCCTCTGCTTTTACGGATGAGTTTTATACAGCAAAGCCCAGAAACCAGACCTGGGGTCAGAACCCTCTGCCCCTGGCATAGCACATGCAGCCCCATGCCCAGGGCTTTGCAACTCTTGCCCCAAAAAAAAGTAAGGAGACGGTGAAGCTTTGCCTGCACTGACCAGAGCATCATCCCAGAGAGGCCCCAGGGAGCAATGAGACACGGGCAGCATTAACCCAGGCATTGCTCCCTGCCCACAGGGACGCTGCCACTGGGAGGTCAGCGATGACCATGCAGGATGCGGCCACGCCAAGAGCACGGAGGTGCCCAGCTCCTACCCACAACCCACAGCCCTCCTTCCTAAAAACCATCTTCGTACAATAAATATTGTACAAGCAAGTCCTGGGCTTAACATGAAAGCTAAGGAGTTCCCCCCCGTGCTATTAATGACATGTTCTCAGTTGCTGCTCATTGGGTAAGGCTCCCCTGGGAGCCCCAGGTGGAGGAACATCAATTCCCTCCTCATAGGGGTTTGCACACCTTAATTTGAGGCACCCACAGCTGAACATTCGGTCTGGTTGGATGCTCCAGCAGACAAGGCGCGGATCATTTCTTGGCCGCAAGCCTGCTGCCCTGGCTGAAGACAGATGGATCTTCCCATGGCTCCTCGGGCCCCCTTCGGAGCCCTGCTTAAGTGCGCAAGTGATGCTTTGATTTAATCACCACACTCCTGCTCTCGACGCATCCTCTGAGATACAAGACACCGGGCGTGACAAATGACCGCTTTTAAAACACTCGGAGTTAACACCCACGGCACCGCTCCATTTGTCACCGGCCGGGTTCAGAACGACCCAGGCAGCGGACGCAGGGGTTTGGAGAGGGTGGAAAATTAAAACCTTCATAACCTGCACGGATTGGTTTTCTTTTTCCCTCACCCTGGTGGGCTCCATCCTTCCTCTGCACAGACCCGCAGTGCCCCAGGTCCCGGCTGGCAGGTCCAACTTGTGCAAAACTCCTCTGGTGGCCATGGGGAAGCAAGGCGAGGTGCCAGCAGGGTGACTCGCTCCCCTCAGCCCGTGGCTTGGTCACAGCTTGCGTTTACACAAGGAGTCTTTCGCTTCTTAATATATCATCGGCGAAGGGCAGAGGTTGCAGGAGACCTGCAAAGCCTGACTGCAACCCCAGGGCACGGCTCCCAAACAATGCCCTGCACGGGAGAGTGCCAATGAGTTCTTTCATGGCTTGGGGGGCAAAAAAGAAGTTTGTTTTATTATTATCACTAGCCAGCTGGGGTAAAAAAAAAAAACTCTTTTTAAATATTACTATTACTAGCTAGCTGGGAGAGATGCTGGCTCCTGAGCTTGCAGGGGCTGTCCCTGAACACAGGCAAGATCCTTGTTCCTTGCAAGCAAACAGCAGCAAAACGGCACCAGTCGAAGCTATTCCCAAAAGAGCGCTCTCATGACTTAAAAAAGGGAAAAAGTTATAGAAAGGCTTTAAAACTCCTGGGGCTGAGTCACGGGGTTTGCCAGGTGCTTGCCGTTTGCAAACAAGGGTGGGAACAATGCGGGCACCGGACGTGGGCCGGATCCTGCGCTTCCTCACGGCTTTCCCATTGTCCGGGAGAACAATCCCCGCTCCGGCCGGAGAGCAGAGGGCCTTTGGCACAATGGCAGCAGGGTGAGAGCCGGGTCTCCCGGGCTGGTGGAAGTGTTAGGAAAGCTGGGTGGGTTTTGCAGCCCAAGCCACCGCAAGGATGCTCACTGATCTGTGCCCACAGCAGCCCCTGCAAGCACACACAGAACTTTGCAGCCCAATATCCTCCAAAAAGATGAGTTTCCCCAAGCACCTCAGCTACTGCAGAAAGTTTCCTAGATGGACCATTAACAAGCCAAGGGTTTGGCAGCAGATGTATGCCCCCATTTGTAAAGAGGCTCATGAAAAGACCCTCAGGGGTGGAGGGGGAAATCAAGGGGGAATTTTTCTTCCTCTCTTAGGACTTCAATCAATGTAACACTTGAAAGGTCTCATTATAGGCAGGGGGAATACATAAACAGGGGAATACATGAACGGCCCATGGTAGAATTTGAGGAGAAAAAAAAACAGTGATATGCAGAACAATAAAGCCATAGATCCCAGCTTGGGGGCCATTCCCAAGGCCATGTGCAGCAACAGTCTGACAGGGCAGCCCAGCCCTGCACTGCTTGCCCAGCCCCTTCACCCCTTCCCCGGGGGGTGTTTTCCAGGCTTTCTCCTTAATTTCTCCACTGGAGGGGGCTGGATGGCAGGGATGACCCCCCCGTACCTCACATACCCCTCTCGGGATTTGGGGACAGAGCCGGAGAGCAGTAGCTGCAGTGCCCAAGCCTCCCCACCGGCAGCAGCCAGGACACCCGGTCCTTCCCCATCCCCAGCGCCGGGGGAGAGAAAAGGGCCCAAATCCACCGGAGGAACATTTCGGCTAATAATGTCTAATTAAGATTTCCGTTAAAACCCATCACACTCATTAGAAAAAAAATTTAACAAGGTTTTCCTGGACATTTTCCTTGCAAAATTATTACAGGGGTTAATGGATGCCTTCATTAAGGCATAATTTAAGAAAAATCACACTTTTTCTTTTTTTTCCCCCCCCGAGGTGCAGTGATTCAAATGCTTCTCCTCCGCAGCGTGGCAGTGGTAAAACTGGGCTGCCTGTTCCACCCAGTGGTGGAAACTGGGAGATTGCTGCCAGCCGAAAGCAAAGCCCCAAGTGAAAGGCAAAATCAAAGGCAAAGCCAAATGGAAAGGCTAAGGCAAAGGAAAAAAAAAAAAAAAAAAAAAAGGAAAAGGCCCATTTTGACCAGTTGGAGGTTTGTGGCTCAGCTAAACCCAGAATAAAAAGTCCCCCAGACGTTCCCACTGCCGTTAGGGGTGGAAGGTGCCCCAACTACATGGATGCTCTCACTTTGGCCTAAAATCAGCTTTTTTGATGGTTAAGGGTCTGTCCAAGCCCCGGGGGTGCAGAGGGAGAGGGAGACCCAGCATGCCGGCATGCTGCCCAGCCACCCCACCTTGGGATGCTAAACAGGAGAAAAGTTTGAAATCCCACTTCCAAACCTGCAGAGAAACATTTTCCCCCACAAAGCCACCTAAAGTACCATGAGCATCAGCCACAGAGACCCCCTTGCACCCAAGCTGCCGGGCAGATGTCCTGCCAGCGCATCAACCCCATGTCGACGGGCGCAGATCACAATGGAAAGGTTTTGAAACAAACTGATTGACCTCGTCCTGGTCCTCTGGGAAGAGCTTGAGGAAGCCCTGATGGGTTTTAAGCCCAACTAGTTAAGATCACAGGCAGGGGTCTCCATGGGCACCCCAGCCCTAAAGGTGCCTGCCCCGCTTGGGGATGCTGCCAGCCCCGCCAGGCACCCTGCCCAGGATAGGGCCAGTTGCCAATGTACCATTGCACCCCGGGGGACATCCGGAGCACCCCTCCGCCAGCCACCCTGGCCACCAGCCGGTGCAACACCCACAGCCACCAAACCAGGGATGCAATTCCCAGCAAGCTGGGACACACAGCTCCACTAAACCAAATCCAAGGGCAGGGAGAAGGAGAGATGGGCAGGGAAAGGGCTTTCTTTTTACCTCTTTATTTTTCCCTCTTGCATTTTAGAACAGAAAGCAGTCAAAAAGGGATCGCTCGTGGGTCAGGCAAGCTGGAGTAAGATGCCAGGGAGGAAGTGGCAGGGAGGTGAGAGGCAGCGGGGTTGGCACAGAGGCTGAAAAAAAGAGATGCTTCACAGCCATGGGGAAGTACATGGATGAGCAGCATGGAGAAAAGAAGGAAAAATAAATCCACCGTAAAAAGCAAAAGAAAGGGCCTTTCTGCAGCCCCTGCAATGCATCAGGGTGGCTGGGCTCGGAGCTGCAGACCCCAAGGCACGGGGGAGCTGGGTCCTGTGTCCCCGCGACAGCCTCCCTGGCCGCCATCTGCCCATGGGACAAAACCAGTATCACCTTCGTCACCCAAGCAAACCCCTCCTGGGTGCCCCAACATGGTGTGGGGGCACTAGGACGGAGCATGGTGCAGGGAAAAGGCAGGCAAAGGTGCAGCCAAAGAGACCCAAAAGACCCAGCAACAGGCAGCAATTTGGCTGGGAAAATGTGAGGTCTCCCTTAGTTTAAGTGTTAGCAAATTATTCAACTACTAATCACAAAATGTTTGTAATTATTATTAAAAAAAAAAATCACTTTATAAATCTCGTGCTCTGCTATTGTTTCCAGCTTTCTGTGATGGATAAATGGAAGAAATCAGTAATTATTTCCAGGGCGGCTCAGCAGGAGGTGAGGATAATGGGGGTACTGGGACGGGGCTGCTCATTCCTTGACACTCAGTTGGTGTGACCTGTCCCCCACACCACCCCTTTTCCAAACCCAGCCCTCCATGCACAACGCAGGAGGGAAGGACAGAGAAAGGAGACCAAGAAAGCAAAGGGAGGAACAAGGCCAAAATAACCCCCCACGCAGCTTTGGCAAAGGCTCGGCACAGCCCGGCACGTCAGTCAGCAGCTGAAGAAGGGCTGGGGGACCCCGACGCCTTGTGGAAAGCCAGGGATGCCCGGGAGCAAGGGTACCCAAGGAGCAGCCTCTGCATCACAGGCACTTTAGCCCAGCTTTGTTCTTATTTTGTAGGTTTTTTTGGTTTGGTTTTGTTTTTCGCCATCCCCGCTAGCTCAGATTTCCAGCTGTTGCAAGCAAGCAGGTCGGTTCATTATCCCGAGCCACAGCAGCTTGGAGGCTCCCAACCACGCCACAACAGGAATTTGCCAGGAGGGGAAACAAAAGCAAGACAAGGCCAGGAAGGAGTAGGACCATTCTCTCACCCCTTCTCCCTGGGCTTACAAGTACAAAGTAAAAAACTCAGCACAAAGCCCATCTAGAGCCAAGACTTTTTTTTCCTTTGATGGCTTCTTTGTGCAACTGAGTTATTGCCTGGTACTGGGAAGGTCAGGGAGAAAGCCAGCATGATTCCAGCTGACCACAAATTCAGTGCCCCATTCTCAGAATCAAAATGGATAAAAGCTGAGACGCCCACAACTGCTGTCATTCTAGTGAGGGGTTACCTTGCCATCATTAGGTTTCAGAGTGAAACACCAGCAGAGAAAGTTCAATTACTTTCTCTCAAGGAGAACAAGCAAAATCCACCCAGCACGCTCATCCAAGGTCTTGAACGCTTTCCCCAGCCTCCCAACGATCCCCGCCCCTGCTTTTCCTCCCACCTCTTCCCCAGCATGATGATGCATTGCACCTTGACCACGCAAGGAAGCCATAAAGCAAGGCTGAGGGAAGGGGCAGAGCAAGACAAATGGATTTAATATCAACCCGAATGGAGCGTGGGCTATCGCACCAAATGAATTATTCATTTTGGATTCAATAACAGCCTCCATTTCGCATTGGCCCACAGCTCTCCCTGGCACGAGGTGCTGACAAGGATGGGGGAAGGCAATCCCAACGGGTTTTTGGGTATGGCATGCTATCGCCCAGCTGAGAGCAATGCGGCTTCGCGCCAGCCGGGAGGTGTGAGCCAAACCCCAGCCAGCCCAGGACAGAAACAAGTAACGGGGCAGATCGCTAAGGAAAATCTCCCTCCCTCCCACCCCCATCTTAGCGTTGTGGTGGTAATGACCCCCTCCCATCACTCTGACCCTAAAACACTACAATAATCTCTTCGGGACTCAAAATGCTCCCGACGAAGATTGCGTTCTGCCTGTGCCTCTCGCGAGTGGCTAAGTGCCGATAAAAGCTGGTATTAATGAATCCCTCGGCGGCCCCAAGCTCTGCTGTCAGCACGAAACTGCTCCGGTCTAATAGCCCCGTGATAGGCACAGCCTCTATCCCAGGGGGTGGGAGGGAGGAGAGAGGGCTGGGGGAGCGAAACAATTCAACCCTATTTTTTTTTTCCCTGCTGCTGAGGAATTAAGCCCATTTTCTCAGCCTTAAAATACAGACGGAGGGGTTTTTTTATTTTTTTTTTTTCCCCTTGGTGACAATTCCCACAGGCTTGTTAAGTGCCTCATCTCAAGTTGATGAAGGCTTTGAGCAGATGTCAGGAGCGCGTGCGATCTTGGCAGCATCCCTGCAAGGCGAACAAGGCAGGGGAATACGACCCCTACGAGAGCACAAAGACAAAGAGAAAACCAACAAATTATTATTTCTGAACCACCTCACCACATGCCACCTCCTGCCCGACAGCCTTTGGGAAGGGCAGCAGTGGGCTCAGGTCTTCACTTGTGGTCTCTGGTCTTCCCTCATGGTCTCCAAGGCCCACGGGGATACAAGGAGGAGCTTGATGGCCAAAAAGTGCACATGAGCTACCAAGAAGCCAGAGTCCAACCCATGGTCAGATTTTTACTCAAATACAATTAATTTTCTAACAGTCCTAATTAATTTAAGCCCTGGTTTGGGCTTTTAGGACTGGTTTTAGTGAACTTCCAGGAGGGGCTAGCGGGTTTATTGGTTTGGGATTCCATGTCAGCGTTGAGCAGGACCTTCAAACATACAGGTCCCATGCACAGTCCCAGCCTTTCATCCATCTTCCTGATGTGGGAACTGGGAAATACTCTCACAGGACTGGGAGAGGGGAGTTACCAGAGCTCTGCTCCAGACACAGCATCGTACCAGTACCCGACAGCATCCATGGATCATCAAAAAAGCATGACCCCATCATCACGCATGTGCTTGGTGCCATTTAACCACCTGCTGCACCCACAGCGATCATCAGTGCCTTTCAGGATCCCAAATGCTGCCAGTCGGCCCATAAAGGACATTTCTACCCCCTTAGACCTGCCAGAATCCTGCATTTTTTTTCCTCAAGGAGCCCAAATGCAAAGTGTGTTCCCCATGCAAAGGCAAAACACTCTCTGGGAGCTCTGCAGAGCCCACACTCGGGTGGCGCGCAGGGCTTCTCCTCTGGCATCGGCGCTGCCGAGGAGTGGGAACACAGCTGGAGACGAGCGCTGCGGCACAGAAAACTCATCAAATTCCCCATGCTCAGGGGTCTGCTCAGTGCAGCTGTGACAGCACAAACACATTGTGCCCTTTCTGGGGTTTGCACAAGAAAAGGAAACAAAAAAAGTGACGGAGATGGGTCTGACGCCCACCCTGAGCAGGTTTGCTCCCGTGCCTCTCATGTCCTGCTGTCCTCCATCCTCTGCCCTGCCCCAAACTATGAGCAGCGGGTAGGTGCGACACACTCCTCCTGGGGGTTAGAAGCATTCAAGACCCCAGCTTCCTCCACCATCCTGGCCGGCAGCAGATAGAAAGGTCACCACCACTAAAACCCGCGGCAGTTTTACATTATCATTATTTTCCTACATTTCTGGCAAAATGACATTATTTCCCAATTCCAGTCTTTAGCTAAAATTAGTATTTATTTTTCCTTGATGAGAAAATGTCATTTTGCCATAAAACCATGTGCGCTTTCTGTTTGTTTACTCAATAGCAGAGGAACGTCTCGCCAGAAACGCCAGAAACACTCTGACGGCGCACTTCAGCTCTCACGGGAAAAGACCATCCCCTGGTGGGAACAAAACCATGTTCAGGGTCAACCACAAAACTCAAAGTAACCCACCGGCAACACTGCTTGATGTGAAAGCAAAGTGCACAGACTCCGGTGGTTTCCCAGTTGTTGGAGCCTTGGCACGGGAAGGCATCGCCATCTCCACCCTGGCCAGGCAGTAACGTAGTTTTTCCACAGTGAAAACCTAAACAAGCTCCCAGGTTTAAAGCAAACAAACAAACAAGCTTCTCCATAGCTTGAACCCCAGCTTTGCCATTTTCATATACCCAGAGTTCCAGGTGGAGAAGCATCACCGTGGTGGCCACACGAAGAAGCATCACAGCCAAGCCTGGTGCTGCCACCCACATCAAAAGAGGTCCAAGTCAGACCTCTTCCCATCACTCCCCCAAAACCAGCCGTGAAGTACTTTGACACCTGCCTTTGACCTTCTCCTTCTTCCCAACCCTTACTTGACCTGGTGGTGCCCACCTTCTAGAAGCTATTTGGAAAGCACCGATGCAGCGGGGTTAGCTTCTCATGCAAAAAGCCCTCTCCTCTTCCCTCCTTCCAAGCAGCATACAAACCCAATACCTTAATTTGGGTGAGGAGAGGGAAAGGGCAGCGAGTAAAGCCAATAGAAAAAAAAATCCTCCAACGGTATTTGGGAAATATTCATCAGAAGAGTGCACAGAGATGAAAAACGGCGAGTGCTATTTCCATATTTATAACCCCGTGCTGTGGAGGACTCCAGCAGGCAGGAGCACGCTGGCAGCATGGCTGGGAGAACCCAAAAAAAAACCAGCAAAAAAAAATTCCAATTAATGCTGAGAATCAGAGCGGCTTTGCTGCGGTTGGGCTCGACAGTGGCTGCCCGGCTCTGGCAGCTTTGCTGGGGAAATAACGAGGCAGATGAAAGCAGTTCAGCCGGCAAGCACCGGCCCGTGCGGCTCTTTGAAGGCAGCAGATCACAGAGGCAGCTTCCAGCAGGCTTGCGGTGATGGCTGCACCGGCACCCGTGTCCTTGCCACGCTGCTCGCCAAGTTTGGCCGCTGACCAGAGCACACTGGGAAGCCACAGGTTGACCACCGCTCCCAAATCCCTGCCTGGTCCCCGGAGCAAAACCACTTCAGGGCAGGTAAATGGTGCAGGGCTGATTCCAAAACAAATATTGCCCAAAACAGCTTGTTTGGGGATGAACTTTTTGTTAGCAAAGCTTAAAAACAACAAAAGTGCCTTGTTACCCAAGGCCACCCTTACCTTTGCAGGCCACGTTGTTCTCTGGCTCATAACCAGCCTTGCAGGTACAGCGACCGATGGGGACCATCCACTCCCCATCGCCATTGCAGTACAATTTGATGGGCACATCCACCTCCTCAGCATTGGGGATGCAAGTGCCACGGGCAGTCACTAGAGAGGTGCTCTCCGCTCCTGTCATCGTCTCTGGGAAGATGGCAAAGTTCTGCACCACGCTGGGGCACTTCTTGAAGAAGACCCTGACGGACAGCAGAGACATACAAGCCCCGTAGTCCTGGAAAGCCAGGTAAAAGCCATTGCGGGTCAGGGGCCCGAAACTTCTCACTTCTGTGTTCACCTTCATCAACCTGCCACCAAAGTCCACCTGGGAGAAGCTCTCGTCAGCAGCAATGGTGTCCACTTTGAGGTAGGGTGCCTCTGTCCAGAAAGCAGACTTCTTGGTGGCAATGACAGAGTCCGTCTCGTAGTAGTAGAGGTTGAAGGTCTCCTTGCAGGAGCCGGGGACATTGGGGAGGCTGCTGCAGTCCCGCACAGTGAAGCGCATCTCGGTGTAGATGCGGTGAGCTCCACGCCGGTTGATGAATGTGGTGAGGAGCCAGTTGTTCTGGTTGGGCTCGAAGACATTGCACACCTGGTACGTACGGATGGTGTTGAGGTTTTCGTCGTAGCCACTGACTTCTTCCCACTGCAGAAAGGAGAAGGGAGAGAGGTTGTGAGAGCATGGCAGAGGGACCGGCAGCAGCCCATGAGCCTCGGAGGTGCCACTCACCCTGCATGGGGCAGGGCTGGGCTGGAGGAAGGATCCCAAAGTGGGGCAGGAATGTGGTCGTAGACACATGACACGATGCACGTACCTGGGTCAGCACCAGAAGAAACCTTCACCCTCTTGCCCACGCATGCCTGCTCCCCTCTCCCCATCGCTCCCAGATGATGCTAAAACATCTTTCCCACGTGGGCAACCACCTTAACTGCCCCAAAGAGGACATAAAAATGGGTAGAATGATGGTCCAGGCACCCGGAGGCAGGAGGGAAAGCAGCATACAAGGCTACAGCTTCATTAAAGCCTGAGCCAGCACGTGGGCTGGAAAGCGAGCCTGACCCCAGGCTCTCGGCACGATGGGATCATTTCCCCCAGCAAAGAAAAACTAACTAAATAAAACATTACCGCCGTGGAGAGAGAGAATATAGATTTGCAATTCGATTTATAGAAGGGCATTAATATAATCCAGGCTACAATTTCAATTAAGGGACAGCGGCAAACTGTGAATAGTCTATAGTGGCATTAGAGTCCTACAGACAGATTTACAACCTCATAATCCATTCATTTTAACTAATCCATGTTTACAGTCTCCTCATAACAGCATTATTCATATGGCAATCTTTAAGCAGCACTCTGAATATCATGCATAATTTCCAGGAGCTATACCAGCGCTTGCGCATTTGTGCTTACATGGGGACACAACAGCGGACGGGTGACACCGACCTGCCCCGTAGCATTGAGTCTTCCTAAAGAGCTGATGCACCACAACCAGCCCTGCAACCTTACAGGTTCTACCCTCTTCCATTTTCCATTATACTGCCATGTTCCTCACCTGCTCCCCAAGCTTCCTCCTTGTAAACTGCAGCCCTGATGTAAAACAACACAGGGTTTTATTTTGTTTTCAAAGCAGAGTCCTCTGCACGCTGCCAACAAGCGCAGCAGAACATTTGCTCCTGGGCCCACCTACGTGGCTCTGCTAAGCTTAAGCAAAGATCACAGCTCAAGGTTGCACACTGTTGTTATGCGATGTTTACCAAACCAGCAATAAAACCTCATGCATCCAACCAAACGCTCTCACTTCTCATCCCACGCCACAAAAGCACTGCAAAAACCCCTCTTCACCCTAGACAAGATGTGTAGATTCAACACTCCTTCATTACCAGACACCTTTTCACATGAGAAAGCTGCCAGGTCCTCTCTGACCGAAGGGGTTGGCATTGTTTCCTGTTCTCACCTGGGCTTTGTATTACAGCCCTGTCATCCAATTAATGCCAGGCAACGAGCTCTCTTCCAGCACTCGCCCACCAGCATAACACTGACCCCACTGCTCCACTCTTTGCAGCGGGAAAATCCTCTTCATCCCGCTCGCTGGCTCCTTCCACCAAATGCTTTGCTGCTTTTTTTTTTTTTGGAGGGGGGAAGTTGCAAACAGAGCCTCAAAACTCAGAGCCAAAACCTGCCAGCGGACTCTGCCGCATTCAGGGACCCAGCACACTGGGCTGCCCATGGCTGGGAGTGACATGGAATGCCACTTGGAAAACCCTGGTGAGGGTTTGGGGCTGGATCCTGATGCTCCCTTGGGCATCCCTTGGGTTGAGCGCTCCAGCAACCAGGCACTGAAGAGCAGCAGGTCCCCATGGCTGGAAAGACCCATGGTGCCAGTGGCTGCTGCTGTTGATGCTCTAACAGAGACAAATGCATCGTTCTGAGGAGATCCCACTAAATAATTCACACACATCTGGGGATTAAGACAACGTTATTCTCTGTCTCCACTGAGATTTAAAGCATGCCCATCGGGAAGAGCAGGAGGAGAACCCATGTCCCGCCACGGCAAGAGCCTGGGGGAATGGGCTGATGCCCCAGCAGCAGCCAGGAGCCCCTCTCTCATCCTCCCATCTCCTCCCTCC
>NW_009260497.1:743064-757629 GCF_000687185.1 Egretta garzetta | reverse complement strand
GCGGCAGCCCATGAGCCTCGGAGGTGCCACTCACCCTGCATGGGGCAGGGCTGGGCTGGAGGAAGGATCCCAAAGTGGGGCAGGAATGTGGTCGTAGACACATGACACGATGCACGTACCTGGGTCAGCACCAGAAGAAACCTTCACCCTCTTGCCCACGCATGCCTGCTCCCCTCTCCCCATCGCTCCCAGATGATGCTAAAACATCTTTCCCACGTGGGCAACCACCTTAACTGCCCCAAAGAGGACATAAAAATGGGTAGAATGATGGTCCAGGCACCCGGAGGCAGGAGGGAAAGCAGCATACAAGGCTACAGCTTCATTAAAGCCTGAGCCAGCACGTGGGCTGGAAAGCGAGCCTGACCCCAGGCTCTCGGCACGATGGGATCATTTCCCCCAGCAAAGAAAAACTAACTAAATAAAACATTACCGCCGTGGAGAGAGAGAATATAGATTTGCAATTCGATTTATAGAAGGGCATTAATATAATCCAGGCTACAATTTCAATTAAGGGACAGCGGCAAACTGTGAATAGTCTATAGTGGCATTAGAGTCCTACAGACAGATTTACAACCTCATAATCCATTCATTTTAACTAATCCATGTTTACAGTCTCCTCATAACAGCATTATTCATATGGCAATCTTTAAGCAGCACTCTGAATATCATGCATAATTTCCAGGAGCTATACCAGCGCTTGCGCATTTGTGCTTACATGGGGACACAACAGCGGACGGGTGACACCGACCTGCCCCGTAGCATTGAGTCTTCCTAAAGAGCTGATGCACCACAACCAGCCCTGCAACCTTACAGGTTCTACCCTCTTCCATTTTCCATTATACTGCCATGTTCCTCACCTGCTCCCCAAGCTTCCTCCTTGTAAACTGCAGCCCTGATGTAAAACAACACAGGGTTTTATTTTGTTTTCAAAGCAGAGTCCTCTGCACGCTGCCAACAAGCGCAGCAGAACATTTGCTCCTGGGCCCACCTACGTGGCTCTGCTAAGCTTAAGCAAAGATCACAGCTCAAGGTTGCACACTGTTGTTATGCGATGTTTACCAAACCAGCAATAAAACCTCATGCATCCAACCAAACGCTCTCACTTCTCATCCCACGCCACAAAAGCACTGCAAAAACCCCTCTTCACCCTAGACAAGATGTGTAGATTCAACACTCCTTCATTACCAGACACCTTTTCACATGAGAAAGCTGCCAGGTCCTCTCTGACCGAAGGGGTTGGCATTGTTTCCTGTTCTCACCTGGGCTTTGTATTACAGCCCTGTCATCCAATTAATGCCAGGCAACGAGCTCTCTTCCAGCACTCGCCCACCAGCATAACACTGACCCCACTGCTCCACTCTTTGCAGCGGGAAAATCCTCTTCATCCCGCTCGCTGGCTCCTTCCACCAAATGCTTTGCTGCTTTTTTTTTTTTTTGGAGGGGGGAAGTTGCAAACAGAGCCTCAAAACTCAGAGCCAAAACCTGCCAGCGGACTCTGCCGCATTCAGGGACCCAGCACACTGGGCTGCCCATGGCTGGGAGTGACATGGAATGCCACTTGGAAAACCCTGGTGAGGGTTTGGGGCTGGATCCTGATGCTCCCTTGGGCATCCCTTGGGTTGAGCGCTCCAGCAACCAGGCACTGAAGAGCAGCAGGTCCCCATGGCTGGAAAGACCCATGGTGCCAGTGGCTGCTGCTGTTGATGCTCTAACAGAGACAAATGCATCGTTCTGAGGAGATCCCACTAAATAATTCACACACATCTGGGGATTAAGACAACGTTATTCTCTGTCTCCACTGAGATTTAAAGCATGCCCATCGGGAAGAGCAGGAGGAGAACCCATGTCCCGCCACGGCAAGAGCCTGGGGGAACGGGCTGATGCCCCAGCAGCAGCCAGGAGCCCCTCTCTCATCCTCCCATCTCCTCCCTCCTGCCCCAAGGAGCAAGAAGGTCCCATTTATAGATGGCTGCTGCTCTTCTCTCTCTTATTTCTTTGCTTCCCTCTCTGGTTCCCCTCTTGTCTGCTTGTTCCTGTGATGCTATGGCTTGTCACTAAGCCCCAACACAAGGCTGCCAGCGCGCTCTCAATTTTTGGACGGAGGAAGGCAGGGCAGAGGGGAAGCTTTTCATTTCTTACCCCAGCTTTCAGCAGTCTGGGCTGAAAAAGAAACAGCACAGTCCTAGGGTGGCTGCTTTTGGAAATTGAAGACTAAAGAAAAGACCAACTAAATTGGGGTCTTTGTTGACTCCAACACAAGCAGAAATCCCCATATGTATCTTAGCATCTCTGCACCAAGCTGCTTGGATGGGTCACGGTCTGCAAACCCTCCCTGGCAGCCGTGCCCTGGTCAAGCCTCACCCAAATACTGGCCATTACCACCAGACAAGCTGAGAAGTGGTACAAATCTGCCCTCAAATACTTGTTGTGAACTATTAAATAGGAAAACCCCTAAAACTCAGTGCTGTAACTGGGCAGCTCATGAAGACTACAGCTCACCTGGAGCAAGAGGAAGACATTGCTTATTTTCCACTGGCGGCCAACCTACTCCAAAACCTGCCTCCGCTGGGACGTGATACCTACGGGGGGTTCACTCCAGGAGTCCAAAATACACCTTAAGATGCTCCATATCCACCCAGCAAAGCACCTGATGCTACAAAGAAAAGCCCAGTTCACAAGGAAAGGGACTCCACAGGGGACATCACACTCTCCAACAGATGCTACAGACTGACCCTGTGGCCTTTTAAATAAAGGACTTGGCATTTTAAAATACTTCGTGGAAGATCTAATATATGGTCCTGCAAAGACTCACCAGTAAGTCTCAGAGGAACAAGAGTTGGATGGATGCAGCGGGGTACACAGAGAGATCCTAGAATCCCAGAAGGGCAGGGGTTGGAAGGGCCCTCCAGGGATCACCCAGCCCAACCCCCCTGCTCAAGCAGCCTCACCCAGAGCAGGGTGCACAGGACATCGTCCAGGTGGGGGTTGAAGATCTCCAGAGAAGGAGACTCCACAGCCCCCCTGGGCAGCCTGTGCCAGGGCTTGGTCACCCTCCAAGTCAAGAAGTTCTTCCTCATGTTCAACTGGAACCTCTCATGCTTCAGTTTGTGCCCATTGCCCCTTGTCCTGGCGCTGGGCACCACTGAGAAGAGTCTGGCTCCGTCCTTGTGACACCCACCCTTAAGATATTTGTACGTGTTGATGAGATCCCCTCTCAGTTTTCTCTTCTCCAGGCTAAAGATGCCGGGGGGCACGGGCTGGGGAGAGGCTTTGCTCTGCTGCTCCGCAGAGGGCAAGACCGCTGTGCCTTACGACGCAAGCCGTACGGGCTTTCAGTGATGGCAGCTGCAGGCAGCTATTTATATCCTCATCTCCATCACCTGCATGTGCGGCCCCCCTGCATTTTGCCAGCAATTTATCTGGAAGCGGATTTTCTCCCAAAGCAATTCAGCAGCAAAGCCGCACATTGCAAGGGCCTCTGACGTGCCTGCAGAGCATTTCGTGCCTGCTGCACGTGCAGTTCAGCTTTGGTGACGGTGTGCAATCTCATTTCTTTTGAAGACCTGGCGAAGCCAGTCTCACCCTAACAGAGATGCAGGCTGGCATCCTTTCCTCTTTGGTGCCACATCCTGCAGTCCTCAGGGACGGACCCCGCTGCTGTACCCACCCCTGCCTGTCCCACTGCCATGCCCATCCATCAGCTCGCATCCCCTCCCACCGCCGCTCCTCTTCCCCCCACGACCAGCTCCATCTCTCACTTTCTCTGCCAGGGGAATGTGAGTCAGGTTATTTTATGCTTCCATTCCTCAAAGGCTCGTATTATATAAAAAAGATGTTTTAAGTGCCTCAGGGTGTTTTGTTCCTCATTACTTCATAAAAGTGACATTAATAGCCAGGGAAGAGCACTGCCGAGTGCAATTACGGATGATGTTCCCAGGTATGAAAGCTGTTTTGAGCCTGCTAATGTTTCCTAATTACAAGCCTTTTGGCACGGGGAGAGGGAAGGCGCGAGCAGGGGGATAGAGAGCGGTGATGGGGCTGGACCCTTCACCTGGAAGGAGGACAGAGTGCGGGGATGGAGAAAAGCTCCATCTTCACCAAGACCCTGGGACCGGTTCAAGGAAGGGACACTCAGCCCTGGACCAGCAACGCAGCACGGCACCGTGCCGCCCTGGCCGCCCCACATCAGCCCAATGGGGCTCCGCTGCTCCCACTGCTACCTCCCCGGCTCCCCACTAGCCTTTTTGTATAAATAGCGTGGAACCCCGCGAGATCACATGATGAGCCGGAGGAGCGGCACTTACCCCTGAAGGAGGGTTGGCAGTCCAGCCCAGCTCGGCCGTCGCCGTCCGCGTATCCATCAAAGTTTCTGAGGAAACAGAAGAAAAGCAAACCAGTTACTCCCAAAGTTACGAGCACAGAGCCACAGAAAAACGTTCAGTTGCTTTTACAGAGCGCGCAGCCAACTCTTGGAGCCGCTCAGAAATAAAGCAGCAGGTGCCTTAATATATCAGCACACGGAGCAAATGGTGCAGGACAAGACTCTCTGCAAAAAGTCACAGCCCGCGCTTCCATCTCTGACCCTCCCAAGCCTAGAAAAGGAAAAGAGCCTTACCGACTAGAAAAAAAAAAAAGAACAAAAAAAAAATCAAGAAGGACACCACATTTTGTGGCATCTTTACACTCACGAGCAAAACCCTGCCTAAATCCAAGCGGCGAGTTTGCATTAACCGCCTGGGAAGCGGCAAGCGGCTGGGGGAAAGCCTCCCCCAGCGCCTGCGCACGGGCTTTTCGGCAGGTCCCGCCCGACTCGCTGGCAGCTACCACTTCGCTCCGCAACGCCAGGCATCCCCTTCCACGCACTAAGTCTGGCCGGTGCCCTGACTCGTCCTTGCGGACAGTTATTGTTTGTCAGAGTGAATGCAAATAGGTGAATACAAATCACATCGCTGGAGCGGCGTTCCTCTGCTGGGGGCCTTTTGGTGGAGGATTTGGTGGGAAATGTTTAAAAGCTGTAAGACAGCTGACATTTCTCTACTTTTATCCTTTAAAAAAAAAAAAAAAACCACCAACCAACAAAACACAACAAGAATAATAGTGAGAGCAACAACATATAGAAACAGATGGGAAAAATCCTCAAGGTTTTATTTATTTGTTTGCAGCAAGCAGACATGCAGATTAATTTCCTCGATTCCTGCGTCTCAACCAAATGGGAGGAGGAGATGTGCTGCCGGCGGCTGGCATAGCTGAGCATCCCCCGTCCCTCCCCTTTCCTCCGTGGCCCCAGGTACTCACAGCAGCTTTGCAGTGCCAGGAAAACGGGTGCAACCAGAGAAATAAAGGTCAGGAAATCAAAACCAGCCCAGGAATACGAACTGCTGCCGGACTGCTGCTTTTAATCTCTCTGCGCCTGCTCCAGCAATCGCAAGCGGGAAACAAGACTCCTATTAATCTTCCCAACCCTCCCTTTGCCGGCTGTGTCGGGATGGGAGGCTGGAGAAGCGTGACCGGGAACTCCCCACCCTGCCACAAGTGATAAACGCTCCCTCTTCCAAAATCCCGGTCGGAGCTGCTGACCCAGCCTGGCTCCCAGAGAGGTGAGAGGGTCCACAGAGGCAACCCCCCTGCCCAAGAGATGGAGTGAAAAGGCACTTGGGGAGCTTTCAAAGCTTCTGCACCCCTAACAGGTCCCAGGATGCTGCTGTGGCACTGCTGGGGGGGGGCTGGAAAGCCCACAGCCCATTGCAGCCGTGCTTTGCATGGTGCTTTGCACAGTGCCAGCCCGTTCCTGCTCACCATGCCCTCAGAGAGACGACTTTCAGCCCTGGTCCGTGCAGAGAACAGAACACCGCAGCACATCTCCATCTGCAACTTCAGCCCCTTTCTTCTTGGCAGAAGTCAGCCAAAAACTACACATCCTACCTGCAACTCCTCCCTGACCCCGTATGGGGCTGGGGGCTTGTGCTCCAGACCTCCAGGGAGTTTCTGTTCCCACCACCCTCCACCTTCCCCCTGCCACAGAGCTTCCCTTCCCTTGCAAACAGCCCCATGCCTCGTTAAGCAGTCATTAATCATCCCTATGGCCCTTCAGATAAGCAGGCAGATGTGCCCATGCATAAATCGATGTGAAGGTGGAAGCAAAGGGCCGTGCAAACATCTCCCAGTCCCTCCTTCCAGCAGGGCTTTGCGGGGAGGGGTGCTCCAAGAGCCTCTAAAATGCTCAGTGTTCTCCCCCGCAGCGAACAGGGCATCCTTGTGCCAAGAAGGGGAAACTGAGACAGCAGAGCTCAGGGTGACGCAGGGAGTGCAGCCAGGCTGGGACCCAGCTCACCCAAACCCTGCGGTACATAGGGACACGCTCAGCTAAAGGAAAGGCACTTCTTGCAAGGGTTTATTCAGAAAGGATTTTCATTCCATCATCTCCCTTCCTGTTCCACGCACTCACAGCTTCCTTCCCCGGGCATTTTTTTTTTTTTTTTTTTCCAGTGGGGAGGTGACAGAGGAATGTACTTTTGATAAAGTACAGCCGCAGCACGGGACGGTAGCACGCAAGGATCAGCTTTGCTCCGAGGTGGCATCCACCAGGATCCCTCCCGGTGGCTCCCTCCCCAAAATCTCAGCCCTTCCCTCCTGCTCTGTTCCTCCCCAAAGGCTCCACAATTTGGAAAGAAAGCGGGAAGGCAGAGCAGCAATGCTGGTGCGGCACACAGCAGCTCCCAAAGCAGGAGACTTCTAAATAACTAAATAAATAGAGAAATAAATTGAAAAGAACCACAGAGCAGCTTTCATTTTGGAGGTTTCCAGAGTCCTAAGGGTGTCCTGTTGCCAGGGAGGTCGCACCCGCAAAGTTTCCAACACAGATGCGTAACTTGGACTTCAACAGCTCCGTGTTTCTAAAACAATTTGCAGACCAAAGAAAAAAGTGGGCTGGGAGCCACTGCTAAAAGCCTGAGCCCCTACGGACCAGATCTCCTACTCAGATCCGGGTGGGTTTGGTTTTTTTAGATGAAATAAAATGATTAAATCCCTCCTTTCAGCCCAAATTCCTCCTGAGCTCACCCAAACTCCATACTGCAGAGGTACTGGCACCAGAAGGACTTGGCTGAGCAACTTCCCATTGACCTCTGCTATTTCCTCTTGCAGGAACTCTTGGATTTTCCTTCATTTTCTGGGACGTCCGAGTGACGCTGTGACCCTGGGGGAAACCCCGCAGGGACATTTACAGCCAGGCAGCTCGGAGCCAAGGCTCTGCCGAGCACCCTCCTTCAGCAAGGGAGTGGTTTGCAGAGACCGGTGCCCCTTGCCCCAAGGTCCTGCAGAGAAAGGGAGGACACCCAGCGCTCACACCTCCATCTCTTGGCTGCAAAACACTGCTGCTGGTGGGGGGACACGGGGATCAACCCCCTGGCCATCCACCATGTGGGAGTGGGCAAAGGAGGGACAGGCGGTAAGTAAAATCCCTCTGCTCTGCCTCCTAACAAGCAGATTACCGTGGACCAGCACCGGAGCATCATTAACCAGCAGAGAAACCACACGGACACCTCACACCTCTCCTCCCACGCTCCTCTTGCCTGCCTCGTCATGCTGCAAGGACCAGTCTTGGTAATTTGGCACTGGGCATTAATGAACCAGGGCCCTGCCTGGGGCAGAGAGGAGGTCCTGCTGGGAGAGGTGCCCTCGTCCACGCAGCCTGGGCAGCCCCCCCGGGGGTGTCAGCGCAGGGGGACATCATCTCCCCATGCCTCGGACGACTAGCACAGCATCGTTAGCCACGTTGGGTGAACCACGCGCCGCGTGCCCACCTGCGCCAGCCACTGCCTGCGCCTCTGCCATGCCAGCGGACAGGCTAGGTGGCCCAGCAGGCAAGCGTGGGCAAACTGCTGCCCTCCCCCTGCCTGCTCAGTGTACCGCTCCTCCAGCAACCCCTTCCATGCCTGACTGCCGGCACAGGGGATGCAATGCTCTGCTCGACACACTCGCTTGGAGGAGTCTTCAGGACCTGAACCTCCATCGAAAGCAGCTGACCAGGCTGTAAAGGTTGAAGCCCTCGTTAGGGAGAAGACGAGCTCTGCTACAGCGAGGCGAGCTCTCTTAGAGTGAAGAATCTTCAGCTGTATACAGTAGATTTTCTTTAATGGACACATTACTTTAAACTAAGCCTTCGCCATCTGTTCCAGTCCCTAATTATCAATACAAAAACAAACGTCTACTCACAATTACACTCGTAACGAGTAAAGATGCCAGCAATTAGAATGCACCAGCATCCTCGCTGCCGAGCAGCACATCCATCTGTGATGGCACTTCGCAATCCAGGCGGGGAGGACTCGCTGCCATCCTGGGCTCCCCGCACCCCCCCAGGCAAACGGGTGCAAGATGCAGCCGGAGCCGATGCTTGCAGTGGGATAAGCTGTGTCTCAGAGGAGCAAAGGGTGGGCTGGCATTCTCAAGGGGGAAAATAAGCGATTTGAGTAGCCAGGCGTGGAGCAGGGCAGCATGGGATCCACCGTGGAAGCCTTCATTTCACACCAGCAGATGCCGTCTCGCCAACCACCCTTCCCGATAGGATTTAAGGCTTTTCAAAAAAAACCTTTCTGAGCTACCTAAAACGAAGTGGAACTTAATTCCTGAAATCCCCAGCCTGAAACCTGTATTTCAGACCTCCCCAGCGTGGAGGACTCCTGCCAATCACACGTGACTTCTAACTGGCAGGGAGCTGGGTCTGGCTGTGGGCAGAGAGAGATGGAGACAAGGAGGCCAACCCAACCTGACCACGTTTCAATGTTGTCATCTGGAAAGAAGGAGATACAATGACAAATTTTCTGCTCAGGGAGGCCAGGAAGAAACTTCTACAAGTGCTGCACTCCTCGATAGATGCCTCAGGGACACGGTCCCACTTCCCAAGGCAAGAAGCAGCAGCTGTCGCTCCTGCACGAAGATAACGGCTCGAACCAGCCTAAGGCACTCGAAAGCAAATGCTTGGGCATATGCAAACAGACGCAGGCATGTCTAAGACGACCAAGAGGAAAAAGATAGAAATTAAGCAAAATAAGGAGAGAGGAGGCTTGATAACAACAGATGGGTAGAGGGAGATTTGGAAAGGATGCCAGCTGCTGGAAATAAGCCCCCCCAAGATGCATGGGGAGCAGAAAAGAGCTGAACTTTTGGAGGGAGAGGGGAGACGGGAGGGCAGCCATCGAGCATGGGGTTGGGCATGTGGGGCCATGCGGGGCGCAGGTCCTGGGTCCGGAGAGGCAGAGGATGCTCTGCAGGTGGGATCTTCAGAGACTCATCCCGATGTGCCCTCGCAGGGCACAAAGCGAGCCTGAGCAAGTGCCGATGGGGTCGGTGCATGCTCCAGCCCCATGGCACGTCCCCTGGGCAGTCCCAGCCCCACGGCATGACTTTCCGATAGGGAACAGCAGCGAGACTTCTTTTTCCATAAGCAAAGCACCATATTTCCCCCCCTCTAATTCATGTTCCTAAATGCCAAGCTTGCTTTCTACCCCCTCTTTCTCTCCCGAGAGCTTCAGCAAAATCAGCCCAAGGCAAGCGCACAGCTTGGGAAGCTTCTGTCCAAGTTTGGTGACATTACCAGAGAGAGGGAACAATAGAGAAACAGAGCCAAGACGCTTTATTACAAAGGCAAGCGCTAAATAACATTAACTGCTTTGATGCTGCAAGCTCTGCCTTCCCGCGGTCATCATGACCTCAAGTCGAGCCCGGATTGCATCACGGCTTTTGTTACCGCTACCTACACGCTCGTGGTTTGCATCGCTTCTCTCAACGTCAACACAAAGAAAGTCCCAGTGGAATAATTTGAATTTAATTCTCGCTATCCCCCATAGATTAAGGGAGTTCAAGCACACACCAGGAGGTTGCCCAAGTAATTCCAGGTTGCTCTCCGTGCCCATGCTTCTAACCACAACACCCCATGGACGCAGTCCAGGTTTGCCTGTGCAAGGTTTCAATATATCCCGAACTTTCGGGCTGAGCTGGGAAAAAGCATTAACACAAGATCCGCGCGGCTCTGCCTCGGGCACCGGGCTTCTGGCTGCACATCCCACCCAAAAAGTCTCTTCTGCGGGAGGACTCCCCATCTGGTTTCTGCTCCTAATTGGGAGAGAGCACTGCTGCTCGCCCTTCATGCCGTGAAGGAGCCAGCAGCTGCGTGGTGCGAACGCCACGACATCACCCAGAGGGTTTAATTACGGCACTGGAGAGGCGGGCAGGGTTAGAGCGGGATCGGCCGCTCCCCTTGGATAAGCACTGCTGCTCTGAACAGTTTCCCGAGAGCATCAGCTTCCGAAAGAGCCGCTTACAGTATCTATACACTTTCAATCAAAAATATTACAGCAACAACTAATTACATCCCATCATTCCCATGGCTCTCTGCCTTTAATGGGTGCATTTTGCTGCTACAGAATGATGGTGAAACTGCTCTGGAAGTGCATAACGAGCTCTCCCCATCAATCTCCCGCGGGTTCGTTATGAAGGATTACCCGCCGAATAACAAACCCAGTCGAGAAGGGAGAGGATGCACTAAACAACAACAAAACAAGCCAACATGAAACATTTTCCACTTGCATTTTCAAGGAAACTGTTGATGCTTTGGGGTCTGTATGAACCTCTCAGGGGAGAGGAGCAGCCGTGCCTGCTCCGCAAAGACATCTCAGCTGTGTCACCACCATCCACAGCCACTGGGAAAAGATCTGCGGTGGCCAAAGAAAACCCGCTTTTGGTTGGAAAGGGAAAGAATTTATATACATCAGGCGAGGAACAAGCATGCTGTGTCAATTTGTGACGGGATGCATTAAGCTGCGGCCACACAGCGCAGCCCTGGACCTCCTCCGGGATCTCCCGTCAGCGGCATGGATTTCAGCACGCAATGAAGATGCATCGCAGCAGGGCGGGCGATAACTTAATGAAGCTCAGATTTGGGGGTGTTTGCTCAGCAACTACAGAACAACTTTATCAATAAACCGCTGCCTGCTGTGACTGTGGGATGAAACGCTCTAATTACAAGCAGCAAACACTATCCATATCAGGATATAGTAAATTGAAATACGCTGGTTGATGGGCCTGGAAGCGCCCAATAAAATACCTGCTTAAATTTTTGCAAGCATGCATGCGTGCATGCACACACACGCAGCCAACCCAGCATATCAGGCAAGAGAAAAGTGCAGACAAAAAACCAACCCCTCTGCTGAGCTCCATGCCTAACACAGGCTAAAAAAGCTGGGGAGACAACGTAAAGCGTGGACCGTAAGGACCACATCCCCTTTACCAACACGTCCCTGTAGACCATGCGGAGGAGACCCAATGCCAACATTGCCCCTTGGTTTTCAAGCTTGACCTGGCGCAAGTACGTGGTGTTGGAGGAGCTCAGCCAGAGCCATACAATCCATTTATCATAATCCTACGGAGGAGAGATACAGTAAATCAAAGAGACAACCTGCCTGCAAATAAATCACAGGGGGCAGGGAGAGGGGGAGAAGAATAGCGAGGGAAAGCGAACTGCAGAGGGAGAGATAAGTGAGAGGGAAGGAAACAACAGAGAATTACCAAAAAAAGCGCCCATCACAGGGGAAAAAAAAGACAAAGGGGACCAAATCAAATATAAAGATAGGAGAGAGAAGATAGGGCCTTCAATACCTTTTGTTTAGGAGAGAGAAGGTAAGGCCTTCAATACCTTTTGTTTTCCAAACTGTAAACCTATTTTAGAAAATTTGGGAATGAGTTTTAACCCACCGAGCTCAAACCAGACACAGGAAGCAATGGGGAAATCTCAGGATGGCACGTTACAGGTAACCCAACATTTTCCAAATATAAGGCGCTCGTTTGCTCCTATAGTGACAAAGCCAGTTGCCGATATCATACTTTTTATAACTGCACGCAGGCCACAGACATACAAAATCCACACCTACTCTAGGCGTAGATCATAGTCCATACGTTAAGTATTTACAGATGGGCGCAGGTGGGTTTACAACCCAGAGTCAAGCAGCAACAAGGGCAAAGAGTGCGCGTTAATGAACGCTCTGGTCCACCAAGACAGACGCAACCACCCCGAGAGCCCAGCTCTTCCACCACGCCACCACCAGAGGAGCAATCCGGGGCTGCAAGATGACAAGGCTATCTATTCCAGGAGAACATTTTCCAGACCAATGTCACTACGCATTTAAATCCTCATCTTTGCTTTCTCAAGGCTGGGTTGCCAGCAAACATCACTGAACACCACCCCGAAAATCACCATATGTCAAGCTTGGCAGTTACTCGTTTCATCCTCCAGAAGATGTGAAACAGGAACTCAGCCACCCAGGGATGAGCAGAGGCTTTCCCAGAAACCCCACCCTCCAAAAAGCTTGTGAAGCTGCCCAGGAGCAGTAGCACCCTACAACTTCAAGGTCCAGCTAAGTGGTGTGGGAAGACCCAGCTTCAATGAGGGTTTGCTTAGGTTGGGGAAAGGCAATCGTCCGCTCTTTGCCATCCAACACTATCACCACCCAGGAGCACAAGCCAAAGCGGATGAAGGCTGAAGGTTGGGAGCCTGAGGACACTCTAACCCTTCTCATGCAGTTGCGAGGCCTCGGCATGAGCTGGGCACAGCAGCCTCATACCACTGGACTTCTTGGGTGGACACCAGCTGGCTTGGACAACCATCTCACCAGCCATGTGAGCAAAGAGGATCCAGTACCCCAAACCCATTGTACATCCCAGCAGAAGCACAGTGCCTCAAGGGATGGCAAGGATAACCCAAACATCAGGGAGCAATGTCAACAACTTTGCATTTTCTGCTACTTTTGTGTAGCTCACTTGTTGGTCAACAGCTGTGTACCAGCATTGGCTGCACACGGCATGCTCCAGCCAGGTTGAATGGAAGCAAGTGAGCTCACCCAGAAGAAGGACACTCTGCCAGAAGCTCAGAGAAGAGGGGGCTTGATCTTCATCATGCTATGCGAAAGCAAGAAGCCCCAAAAAGAGAAGGAAAAAAAAAAAAAAAACCACAAAAGAAAAGAGCAGGGTTTGAGATTTCATAGACAAGGGCTGTGGAAGCCTGATGAGTTCAGTGGAACTGGGCTCCTAATCAACTGGGATTCCCTTGGAAATTACAGCCTCTACATACAGAATTAGTTGACTGAGAAGACAGAACAGCCATAAACATCAGCAGCATCCACAATCGCATGTGCCAGGATAAATTAAAAGGACGCGCAGCCTTCACGCCTAGATACATGCAGGATGTTTGCCCGTGGGATTGCAGGGGGATCTCCCCAGCAGCGTGCTCACACATGTCTTACAGCTGCACCGTGCTTGGCTACAAAGCCAACCTTCAAGGCCACCAGCGCAGAGGCAACGCTGGAGTAGGTGCAATAAGTTTTGCTGAACTCATGCACCAGACATGTCCCCCCATTCCCTGCGGCTCTCCTGCCCAGCTGGATTTATTTTGCCTTACTCCAGGATAGCACTGCCTATGAGGAAAGCTCTAAAAATCAAAACATTTATCCTGCATTTCCTTACACGCCATCACTTCTTTAGAGATTCAGGATGAGTCATTGTCTTGGACCACGTTCTCCAGAAAAGCTTCGCACTCGCTACAAAAACATGCATCTTGCAGACCCCTAAATCTAAAATGCCAGCCGTGCTGTCAGAGAGCCCTCACAACGAGAAATGCACCTGGCATCGTCCAGCTCCTATTTACTAGATCTTATTTTAAAATGTCAAAGGGATTCTGCATGAGCTACGAACATGACAGACTGCTCAGACAGTGAGCGAGCCCCATCGGAGGACTCGGGGTTAGAGAGCAGCATGCCTTCGCCCATGCTCACCGAGTCCTCATCAATTCCCCCCCCCAACACCAAAATTCTGGGGAAAAAGCTTCCCTTTTCACCCCAACAACCCCCCCCCCCAGCTGCCAACAGCCAAATCCAGACTGCTCAGTTGAGCTAGAAACCGATTTCCCACCCCTGCCCAAAATTATTGGCTTGCAAAGAAAAAGCGCAGCTCTGGACAAGCAAGCACAGGGCAAGCTTACCAGCACGGCCCCGGCACAGAACTGCTGCAGCCAGACTGAACCTGTACTTTTTTTTTTTTAAGCAGCATCCAACACATACTAAAGCCTTCAGGGTGCCAGCCAATTATTTTCAGGTGTTAATAAGAACCGAACAACAGCAACAGCATTGCTGGTCTGAGGATGCGTCCTGAGGATCCCCCACTTGCGAGCTGGGGGTCTCAGGTGGGAGAGGGGGGTAGGCAGGGAAGTGAGGACAGAAATGCACAGGGATGCTCCAGTTGCCACTGGAGATGACAAGCTCAGGCCCCCCGCGCCGCCTTCCCTCCCAGCACCGGCCGCCGTGCTGCCGAGCATTGTCTCTCCATTTTTTGCACCATATGGAGTCAGCTTGCGAGTGCAAATGAGGCAAAGAGCGTGAGAGGCAAAGGGAAATAAATCTGTGCTGCCGCGGCAGCGCGCGGGGCTGCCGGCAGCACGGGGAAGCCTCCATCGGGACACGGCCGGGATGGGGGAAGGCTCTGATCTCATCATCCCTGGGGATGCCTTGGCAGAGAGCCCCC
>NW_009260497.1:742597-743042 GCF_000687185.1 Egretta garzetta | reverse complement strand
GTGGCAAAGCCAACAGGGCCCTTGCAACGGGGAGAGCACCCCATCAGCAGACAGACCCTGCCCTCATCCCACATCCAAATGCCGCTTCCCGAAATGCCCTGCCAACCCATCCCTTGGCTCTCCCAGCTTTGCCCAGGACTTAGCTTTTCTGTCTTCTCTTTTTCCATTATCAGATTTGGTCAAAACAGCCAATGGCCAGGATCTGCAACTATCCTGCATCCTCTCCTGAAAATTTTACTATCAATCTGAGCCATCTTTAGGTACGTACGCCCATGACAGCTGGTCCCTCGTGTAAATAACACAATATGTTTTGCCAAGATTGCTAAATGCCTGTTCATGTAAGGTGCCATACCAGCTCTGACGGGCCCATGGGCCCGTGTTAAGCCCTTGCCCAAATATGCCAATGGCTACCAGCAACTGCAATCGCTCCTTTGGAAGACGCTCT
>NW_009260497.1:729188-742566 GCF_000687185.1 Egretta garzetta | reverse complement strand
GGCCCCCTCTTTGTAAGCTCTTGGTGCATCATCCGACTTGTGCAGTGGTGGGTGCAAACCATGTCCTGCCTCCCCCAGCAGCAATGCCAACCCCCACATCCCCCCACACCAGGACCCCCCGGGATCCACATTCTGTGAGAAGAGAGGAAAAACGAGTGCTGCTCAAAGTTGACCTTAAATCGCAGGATTTTGCTCAGGACCATGCTTGTGCCAAGCTTTTCCTGCAAACTGCAGCGGCCAGTTGAGCTGCTGAGCGGCCACAGCTCCCACCAGCCCTGGGATACAAGGAAGAGGAGGAGGAAGAGGAGGATGCTGGCAGGAGGCACCACTTGGCAGCTGGCCTGCCCAGCACACCCCTGCCTCCAGCCCCGGCGCCTGCGCGGCTACAAGCTGGGAAAAGGCTCTAGCATGAGGACAGCCATCTGTGCGCCGGGAGACGGGCCAAGGCAGGTTCAGGGGATTATTTCCCCCCCATCCTCACCAGGACGGTCTGCTTCCCGAGTGCAGGGGTAGAGCTGACTTAACACACAGGTGACACCTCACCAAAAAACTTCATCAGCATGGGGCTGCAGGGAGGTAAGCAAGGAGAAGTTCACCAGAGCTGCCTCCGGCAGCTTGCCAGCCTGGTCACTGGCTGATCCCCGGGAGGTGACTACAGGCCACCACGGGCGAGGGACGGCCCCGGCGTGACCGGCATGGCTCCATTTCACGCAACATCAGCTCTGCTCATTTTTAAAGCAGTGCTGGTTGATGATAAAGTTCCCCCTAAGCTCATCTCCATACCCACCTCTTTTCCTGATGACACTGACCCATCCTCCCCGATTGTGGTTTCCTTACTGAAATAAATCACTTCAAGTGCACGTTCTGCTCGGGGTCTCATTACTGTTCATCATCTTCTGCGCCACGGAGCTGCCACATCCTCACAAACTCCATCACCTGGGCTGCACGGAAGCGATTTATGAGGGCAGGCAGGTGGGAAAAAGCACCGGCAGCTCACCAGGGTACCAGGAGCTCCCCACCCATCTCCTCCACAGCTTTCAGTCAGTGGGCTCGCACCTTCAGCCCCACAAAAGCTCAGGAGAACAAAAGCAAGAAAGTGCAACACACATGCAAGATGGGATTGTTGCACACAAGTGCCCAGAAGATGGCAGATGCACCTTGATGGCCAAGAGGGTCTTCAAGGAGTTATGGCCCTTCAGGGAAACCTCCTCCAGAAGGGGTGGCAGAAACACTCTCTCCTCCCCAAATTTAAACACCTAACGGAGGGAAGGAGGAAGAGCTGGGCATGAGGGCTGCAAGATGGTCACCAACCCTTCTCCAGCCCAGATCCTAGGTAGCACCATGCTCAACTCCTCATCGCAGACTGGTACTTCCAAGTCCACAAGGTTACTCTAGATTAATCTAGAACAGACAACCACAGTACACAGTAAATTAAAAGCTCCATGCCACAACCCCGTGAGGACCATTCAGGCGATAGCAACATAAAGGCCTGTCACATCGGTTCTGAAAGCCAAACACTCAGAAAGCAAGAAAGGGAGCAATTAAGGCTGCCACTAATCTTGTAGTGTCCACAAAGATGGGTCTGTTGGTTTTTTTTATTGAGGAGGAAGTGTAAAGTGCTACCAGCTTCCAGATGGCCAGCAGCCCGGCAAGGGGCTAGGACCTGCCTGGTATGAAAGGCCAACCCAGCCAGCAAGGAAGGAGCTGCTCACCCATCGCCACGCAGCTGACGCCTGCATCCCTAGGAAAGGGAGCTGTTTCCTGACGCAATATTTGGGAGGGTGCAAAGGTTCGGGTTTCCCACCAAGTACACAACACCTACATATACCCTTGAGCATGGCCATGGAGGAGACGCGCTGCTCTTGTGCCTTCCATAAGGTCAACACTTGTGTTTGTCCCTCTAGATCCCCAATCCCATCTCAACTTCATAGGAGTTGAGATCATCCCCTGGCTGCCCTGGTGATCATGGCAGGAGAAGACCCCTGGAGATGCAGGAGGAGAAGACCCCTGGAGATGCAGGAGGAGAAGACCCCTGGAGATGCAGGAGGAGAAGACCCCTGGAGATGTATGCGCACCAGGACATCCATCACTGCCAAGATGAAAACTCCAGGTGGTCCCAAAGCCTTCGCTCAGCTCTCCCAGCATCCCACCCCTTCCCAAAACCCCAACCAGCCTGCTGCAGCCCAACCCGGAGACCTCACATCCCCCGACCTTGCCCAGGGCGCTTGCACACGTGTTCACACACGCCAGCACAGAGCAGGGGGGGAAGCCGTGTTGCAGAAATAACACAGGCACACAAACAAAAGAGCACAAGCCATTAATCTGGGTGAACCGAAGGAAATGAAATCATTATGTCTGCAGCTACAACATCCCAAAGAACAAATTTCCTGCCTGGATAATAAATGGATTCTTTTGTTTCACATTGGCCCCAACCACGTGACTGTCTTGGCCTATTCCTCATCCAAAACATCTTGCTGTATAAATACCCAGACAGGCTCGAATTTCAGCTGCTAAAAATATGGTTTAATTATAATAATATATAATAACAACAACAAAAAGAAAAATTCTAGACCTACAAGCTCCCTTCACCTCCTAAACAACCTCTGAAGGCTTTCCAGAGCACAGGCAAGCAAACAGAAAGTCCAAAAGTTGCCAATTGCAGCTGAATAGCACAAACACAACCTTTGAAAGAAAGACTGAAGACTTTGAAAGGCAGCCGAACAGCAGCCCTGGGTTAATGCCTGCAATGAATAACTCCTGCCAGAAACAGAAACGGTGGGTGTGTGAGCACCCATTTTAAGTGTTGATGGCCCAACCTTATAAGAATCTTCAGGTGCTAGGATGGGGACCAAAGCCACATGGATGATGGCTCCTGATCTCCAAACCTTGGGGCTGTGCAGGTCTTCTTCCGAGCCAGTTTTTCTTCTGGTGGCTTTCTGATGCCTCACTAGGGCTTAGAATTTATTTGTTAGATGGATGGGGAATGCAAGTTCTGGCCTGCCCTGGCTTGGCAAGGGTATTGGTCAGCTGTAGGAACGGCTCTGGGGGTCTCAAGGGATGCAGACCTCTAGGAGAGTTGCGTGAATTATTGGTTTCAACCGTCCCTTTATTCCTCAGCTTCACCAGATCACTCAGTTTAAACCATTTTTACATCTCACTACATATTTTGCTTCCGATTTCAGCTTCTTTTCACTCGCCTTCCCAGCTTTACAAACACATAGCAAACGCCGCAACAAGTTTCAAAACAAGACATGGTTTTGAATCCAAACATCAAAGCGCATTTGTGCAAAAAGTCTGAACTGTTGGATGTTAAAGAGAGACCTCTCATGAATGGAAACAAGCTCAACTCCCCCCCGAGCTAGCAGGCAGCTCGAGGCAGAAGATAAAGCCAAGCCCACCACGCTCACACATAGCTCACACTGACTCAGGGTTGTACCTGTTCTCCATCACCCCGAGCATCCCACACCTCAAGGCAAAACCTCTTCTCTTCAAGCAGAGGAAACCCTCGATTTGAAAGCCAGCTCGGTGCACCAAGCCAGCGCAACTTCAATTTCATTCTCCTTTGAGGGTCACCTTTAATTTCATTTATACTTTGGATGCTGGGGAAAGTGTCCAAGTGTAGCTGCTGCCTCATTTCCATCGCTTAGCATTGCTGTTTCTTCAAGGAAGGGGGGGGGGGAGGGAAAGTCCTTGGAAACTAAATATTTACACACCCACATACACTAATCCCAGCAGATCCAAGGGTGGGAAGCCTATTTAAAAAAAACCATCCCTAATTACTTTCCCATGTTAAAGAGAATAATCCGGCGATTAGCTAGAACGCTTTACTTAAGTAATCACTTTTTTTTTTTTTTTTTTTTTTTTCCTAAGAGGAATAATCTGCCAACGTGTGTGTACCCAGGACAGGGGTTTGACAAACCATTTCTATACACTTCCCTCATGTAAAGCTGCAGACAGCCGAGCAGCACGGAGGAGCCAGAGGCACAGCGGGCTGTCAGGGGTTCATTAAATGCCACCTCAGGACGTGTCCCCCCCAGGTGACGTCCACCATGGAGGGGGACACCAAAGCCAACTTGGCCAACAATGTGTCTCCCATCCCTGGATTGCACCCCAAGGAAACCTCTTTGCTGGGAAAACAGCAGCAAAGCCCCAGGCGCCTCGAAAGGCCATCGGCCACCTCGCAACGATGCCCACGTCCCTACCAGCAGTCCCACAAGTGGGGAAATGCAGCAGGTTATTCGTGCAACACGCTGGTTTACCAGGAGCATCTTCCAGTCCCTTTTTGCTGAAGGTTTAACAAAGAGAAAACTTCTTATCTTATCAGACAGTAAAATGGTTTCTGCTGGGGGAAAAGAAAAAAAAAAAAATCTAAATAATCCAGACCAGTGGACGTATGCAAGGATTTCCAAGGTCCCCCCTGCCACAGCAAAGCAAATAGCAGCTATTTGCTAATTAGCAGCAGCCACCGCACTGCTCAAGGCAAGGGCTGAAGTCTTCAGGATAGGTAAAACTTTGATTATGAGACTTGCACGGCAGATCATTTAAAAAGATAAAACCGCGCTCGCTCTGCCGCAGCCAGCTATTAAAAGTGGAGAATGTTATTTCAGGTAATAAAGAGCAAGACCTGAGGACCAGCCTGGGAATTCAAATTTACAACTTGTATCAAATTCATATGCTGTAAAACTTCACCTAGTTTATAAGTTTCTCGCCAACTTCATAAAACATGTTTTATTATTATTGTTTTCTGACTCTCCTGCCTTAATAACATTCCTCTCCCAGCCTGTGTGGGTGTTGCATTATAAACATTTGCACTTTGATTCATTCAAGACTGAAGAAAGCTTTCAAGGTAACCTATTAGGAATACTTTAAATGTTTCAAAGACAACCCAGTTTCCCCTGAACGTCGCAAAGCTTTAAATAAATAAATAAAAACGTGCCTCGCCGCAAACTACCTCCAAAAACCTGCTGGGATGGTGACTTAAGAGATTGCGTTTGGGAGCAACCAGGTTGCACGCCAGCCCGGTGGGGTCCGTGCTTGGCATGGGGTGAGAAAACACAGGGGGTTTCAGGGCGCGGGGTAGGGCAGGTGCCTGCCCATTGCTCCCCAAGCCCCTTCAGCAGGGAGCCCCAGGGATGCCGCCCAGTAGGTCCCACCAGTCGAAGGCAACCAGACCATTTTCTCACAAGGACCAGACTGTGCAGAAGTCGGGGCTTCCCCATCCCCGGTCAGCCCCGGCAAGCAGAGCCCAGCACCGGTACACAAAGGCAGAGCCAGAAGGTGCTCTAAGCAGCGTCCTTCTCAAAGCAGCCCATTTTCTCCAGCCTCGGCCAAAGCCCATTGAAGTTAATGAGCGTCTTTTTACAGCCTTCGGCAGGCTTTCGAGCCAGCCTTTCAGTGCCGCAGCCTCCCGCGTGTGCACGGCGGTGCCGGCCATTTCAGTAATAACCCACGCATGGCTCAAGGAGGGATAATAAGAAGCTGATTTTTACAAAGATACTGAACACAACTAAGCTCGCGACCTTACAGCTCCCACCAGCCTGCATCCACCTCCTCTCTCCTCCGCAAGGTCAGCTTCAGCATCCATGGGTTGGGGCACCGGAGCATCGCCAGCTGATGGCCAGAGCTCTGGAGGGCCCTACCCAAGATGGGTCCAAGACAAAAAAGGCATCAGTGCCTTCAATTCCTGCAGAGCTGATGCTTTTCTCCATTTCACTGAGCAAGACTAAGGTTACCTGGTGTGATGCACGTGGCTCGAGGAGCTGCACATCCCTCCCCAGGAAACGAAGCATAGAACCGATCCTCCTGTATTTTATTAAACCAGAAATTACTGCTTTACAGCTTCGTATCTGGTCCCAGCAACAGGAACTGATCCTCCTGTATTTTATTAAACCAGAAATTACTGCTTTACAGCTTCGTATCTGGTCCCAATAACATCATTATATGTGACTTCACAGTGCCTCTGTCGACAGCCTGACGGGCTTCAGAGCCCCCACCAGCAATTTTATCTCAAGGGGCAAAGCTGGGACAGCAAAGGCCACACATCTGCAGGGGGTTCACCCGCTTGCGTGAAGCTTCTGGACAGCTTCAGCCAAGCCCCATGGGCTGGGGAGCAGCTCTGTGTGTCTCGAGCTTGCTTGCAGCCAGGTCGTGCCCCTAATTTCCAGCACTCGGTAAAGGATGTGGAGACCCAGCATCACTGGGATGGAGTGACCACGCGGTGATGGCGTCCCCGTGCTGCTATGCACCACGGGCGACAAACACCCACAGAGCAACCTCGCTGGCACCACTGGTAAGGTACAGGGCAAGGTCCCAAACTAGTCAAAAACATTTGTAAAAAGTTCTGACAGCAGACTGGTGATTTTGAAAAGCCAATTTTTCTGCTTTTCAAACGTGTTTGTTTCAGATGAAAAGCAGAGCTGAGGCTTCACAGATCACTCTGAGAGCATCCTGCTCTGTCCCTACGTATCCATCTCGCTCCTGGGGAATTTGGAAGTGCGAAGTTACAGGTGTTGGGTGGAAAAAAAAAATAAAAATTTAAGTGCCCAGCCACCTACCAAGGCCAATCCCCAGCTATTTCTTGGGGCCATCCCAGCCTGTCCCCAGTTTGTCAGGCTCCTCCCAGTTCCCCCCCAGCCAGAGGGCAGGCGGCTGCCCAGCGGGACAGGAGCAGACCCCCACAGCCAGCCCTGTTCTCCTCCTGCCTCCCAGGGACAGCGTTTCCCTTTCAAACCTTCTGCTGGGTTTCTGGTTTTCCCGGGGAAGATGTAATTCACACCCCTTCGCCTCCTCCACGGTGATTTATCTTGTGCTGAAAAGCAGACACAACAGCCCTGTGTTCCCAGGTTTTGGGTCTCAAGGAGAAGCACCCCCCCCATCCAGAGTCGAGCTCGGAAGGCAACCTGCCTTGCCCCGGGACTGGCATGCAGGGCTGGGCAAAAAAAGACGTCCCCATGCTCTGCCCTGCAAATGGAAAGAAAATAGGATAAGGAAGGCAAAGATGTGGCCATGCAACAGGTCTTGGGCTTTGCAGCACTGGAGAGGCTCCCCAGGAGATGGCAGAGCCAAGAGCAGAGAGCATCCAGCACTGCCAAACACCGGGGCAGTGAAAAAAAAAATAAAAACCAACTTCCGTAAAACTTCAATCATTGCCATTCACCACTCCATCCCTCCACCCATGGCATACGTTTTCGTACCAGGAGAACAGGCGTGCACAGCAGTCTAAGGAAGACTCTGATTGGGTTTGAAGAATCCAAAACCTGGAGCCCAGTTGGTGCTGGGATGCAGCACACAGGGTACCAGTGCATTGGAGATAGGAGCAGGACGAGAGTGGGACTTTTCAGGAGAAAATATCACGAAACAATCCTTTAAAGTAGTGACAAAACCCCCATCTGGGATGGGAGGGAACAGCCTAACAGCAAGGATTTCCACAGCCTCTTACCTATTCCCAGCCACCACTTTTATTTGCTGCATAACAAATTAAAACTTAATCAGCTTCAAACACCAGTAACGCTAACTGGATGCCTCCCCAGATATTAAACGTTTTTTTCACTACGCTAACAAGCACATACCTGAGGCTTTACTAATCCCTAATTACTTGGCATGGCTATTTCCAAATTAAAAAAAAAAAAAAAAAACCACAAAGAACAAATTGTTGAGGTTTAACCCTGAATAAAGACCTGAACCACATTCAGGAGACCTAGCAGTAGGACCATGCTGGTTTGAAGATCCCAAGGATATTCAAAAGTCTCAAGAGCTGTTGTAATTAGCCTGGAGAAGGGGAAGATGGAGGAAGGCGCCTTCCCCTACAGGTTGGCTCTCCGAGGAGAAAAAGTATAATTATTAATAATTCCCAATAGATGGCTCCTTAAGTACAGAGGTGACAGCAACACTGAATACAAATATGGGATTGATCTCGTGACCAACAATTTTGTCATAGCACAAACCAGTGTTACCCAGCACAGCAAAGCAATAACCTTCATCCGCCGGCCGGAGGTGGTAACCAGGAGCACAGGGAGTGCATATGGCAGGTAAGGTGCAAAGAAATCAACATTGCGACCAGCAATTACTAAGCTAATACAACAAATGCTTATCGCAAATTCATTTTAACATGCTCTGGTCAGATCGGTCATTAACTCAACCCTTCGAGCCTCATGCTGGGCGTTAAAAAGGACCGATGGGGGAGAGAATCAGGGAAAAAAAGTAAAACCCGTGGGTTGAGATAAAGACAGTTTAATAAAAGAGTAGAGGGAAAATAACAATAATAATGGTAAGAGAATATACAGAATATACAAAATAAGTGATGCACAATGCAGTTGGTCACCAGCCACTGACCGATGCCCAGCCCGTCCTGAGCAGCAATTGCTCTCCCCTGGCCAACTCCCCCTGAGCATGCCCTCACATGGTCTGGAATAGCCCTTTGGGGCAGTTTGGGTCAGCTGTCCTGGCTGTGCCCCCTCCCAGCTGCTCGTGCACAGAGCAGAGCATGGGAAGCTGAAAAAATCCTTGCCTAGTGCAAGCCCTGCTCAGCAACTAAACCTTCCAGGTGTTACCAACATTATTCTCATCCTAAATCCAAAACACAGAGCTGTGCCAGCTACTGGGAAGAAAATTAACTCTGTCCCAGCCAAAACCAGGACACAAACAAACAAACCACTAAACCAAAATAAACTACGAAATACTGTAATAAAAAAAAAAAAACAAACAAAAAACCCAAGATAATATTGCATTTGTTTTCTGCCCCCCATCTGCAAAGACCTTGGAAGGAGCCCACCTGCTTATTAAGGGGGTCAACTTAGAAAACAAGCAAATTACAATCATTATCTAAAAACCACCCCTAAGCCTCTCCCCTTCCAGGTGACCGCTTGCCATCACCTTCCACCTACCCCAAGAATGGATGGCACAGAGGTGCCAGCCACGAGGATGCTCCGGGGCTCCTCTCCTCCCCCTGGGAGCATCCCGCCTGCCAGGTTTAGTTTGGAAGAAGCGAGGCTGAAGGAAAATCCTCTTCCCCATCCGAGGCTCAGCGTAGAGCCCCTTCCCCTTTGAACTGTTGCCTCTGTGATTTTTCACCGCAGGGCTCCCAGCAGGAACTTATTAAAGCCAGACCAAAGCACGTGTGCTTTAATAGTAATTAGGTCACCCTGGGTTGTGGGCTTAGCAGGCAAAACTATAATTATTTAGAAACATCAAGTTTAAATGCCAAAGAGTCTTACTGGAGCTGAGCTAATTAACCAATTTCAACTGAGTAACTGATTAGCTTAAAAAAAAAAAATAAAAAAATCAATGATCATAGACGAACAACATTTTCTTTTAACAGGTTGTTTTCTTGCAGCGATTCTCAATTGCACAAAAGGAGACCAACAACCCCCGCTAACCAAATATTATTGTAATTAAATATTCAACAGAAAGCCTCTTCAATTATTCAAAAGACTGATAACACTTGTTTATAATTGGGGTGGTGGGAGAGGTTTCCATAAGCAGGAATTTTCTACATCATCGGCCTCTGGTCGCAGATGCAAACCCACACGGGCAGATGGGTCGTGGCATCGGCACTCAGTGCCGGCTCCGGCACGGCCCCAGCCACCGCTCCCATCCCTCCTGCAGAAACCAAACTGGGGGGAGACAGATGCTTTCCAGCCCAGACATGAAAAAACGGACCATATGGTCCACACGCTTTCTGGATTTTTGTTATTAGACCAAAAATTTAGGGGACTAATGGCCAGTTTCCAGGTTTCACACCATTTTCCAATGGCAGCGTTATTCCCCCAGCAGAGAACCAGGAGGAAAAGCAGACCCTGGTGTATCATTATAATTCACTAAGCGGCATTACCATCGGAAATTACAAATTAGCTTTTCAACGAAGGATACGGGGATATTTAGGTTAGCTATAGAGAAACTACAGAACGTTTCAGTCCATTTATCAAAGCTCTCATAGCGTCAACTTCCAGGGAAATGAAACAATAATAAATATTGAGCAGGGAAAGTTAATCTCTGCTGAACATGCTTTAATAATTCAAAAGTTACGAGAAATAAATAAATAAAGCACAGACCCTTTAGCTCCTACAAACACATGTCCCGTTTTTCTCACTATTTCTCATGATGTGACTTTGTGGAAAATGGATGGTGACCAAAAAAAAAGAAAAAACCCCAAAAGCACCCACCCAAAAAATCAGCTGTGGCTGGAAGCAACCACATTTACAGTGCAGGAGAACACCCATCCATGTCTGCCACTTATCTGGAAAGCCATAGAGCTGATTTGAGCAAGAGTTTGCCCTCATTGTCACCAAGGAAAGGGCTGTGGTGCCTCTACCTGCTACTGGGTGGTGTCTGCATCAGCCCCGCGCCCGCTCCCTCCCTGCAGGCTCTCAAGCAGCCTCTCAAGCTGCTCGCTTTTGGAAAGACTGTGTTTTTAGTCCCTGAAAGCTGGACTGTGCGATAACCAGCTCAGTATCCTGGGGCCACCCAAGGTCCCAGCTCTCTCCTGACGCTGCTGTGACATTGCTCCATGCCTTTCCGCACGCTCCTGCTCCCGCACCAATCTCCGCCAAGAGGGGAAGTGGGGAGGGATGCCAGGGTCTCAGCTGGCAGAAGCACCCTGCATTCACAGGTAGACCACAATGCATCCCAACGCCTTCTGGATTCAAGTCCATTTGCCATCCTCACCACCCAGCACCACTTTGCAAGGTGCTCTCTGTCACCTGTGGACTCAAATTCCCACCGCTTCCATCACACCAGCTCAGGCGACCTCCGTAAGCGCGGCGCACTCCACCTTCCTAACATTACAACCAAGGCTATGCCTTCCCAAATTGCTACCCAGCAAATATCCAAGCTTAACATTTGCCTTGTGCAAGTATTCATGCGTGCAACGCCTGATAGCTCAAATGTTTGCAGAAAGAGAACAAGGTCAAATTGAAATGCGCTTTCAAATTCTAATGAATATTTGGGGAAAACATTCCCTCCCCCAACCCCAACTATTTACTCAGCCTCCCTGTGCTGTTAAATGCCTGCTTACACCAACCATCTCTGTTTAGAGGGAACGGAGCGCTGCAGCACCCTTCAGGGCAACATCCTGCAAGTTTGGGGCTCCTGCATGAAGCCATTTCCATGCCAGGGTACACTGAGCTGGCATCCACAGCTGGGAGAGGTAAAAAAAGCCTCCTCAAGCTGCCTGGATCTCCGACGGAGTGGTGCGGTACACACCACGGGCATTACAAGAACAGCACTCTGCGAGCCTTAGCCTTGCTCTGAGCACCTCTTTCATCAGCCTCATCCCACAGCACTCCCGGCTGCACCAGCGACCGCGTCTCCAAGATTTTGCTGACCTGATTAGCATCAAGCTACCTGTTGCCCAGGGTACTGTTTTCCCCTTTTCACCAAATCTGAGTATTTCTTTAGCTTGCAGAACCCATCTCTGCTAGAAACATCTATTATTCAGCACCATGGCCTGGATCCAGAGTCGGATGAAGACATTCGGGCTACTTCAGCATCAAACATCAATATTTTCTTCTGACTCTTTAGGCCAGTGGAAGGTTTTTGCTCTGTCCTGTTGTGTCAGGAGCTGCACCCGGGATGGATCAGAAGCCACCTTGCAAATCCCCCTGGCAGCTCACACCACAGCAGACAGGGCCCCACAGGAGCACAGGGCAGCAACCTGATTTCCATGGATGAGCAGAAAGAGCAGAAAAATAAATATATTTATCACAGACCCCACCTTCTCTGTGCCTGCCTTTCACATACCTCCTTCAGGGCCCTTATTTGCATTAACTGCTCCAAGACCATCTTCAGCGTCAAATAAATACTAATAACAGCAGCCCAACAGGCAGGCTTTCCATTTTCAGCGCTGCTTTTCTGATCTCTCCATCATTGCCAGCACTCATTTTCATCCCTAATAGGCTTCCAGAGCCGTGCCGCCAGAACACTATAAGTTATTCAACTTTCAGCTGCGCTATGTTCAGGGAAAGTGAAATTCAAAGCTTTAATTTAGGTGAAAAATAAATTAAGACCTTCACCTTAAAGAAGGAGACCAACATGAGATTTAGATGCAGGTGAAGTCGCCTGCGATTCGGGGACAGTCATACCACGGCCATCTCCACCAGGACTTGAGCCGCGGGGTTTTTTTTGTCCCAGGGACAAAAATCCCCCTTTTCAGGTTTTCCAGCCCTTTGTCACACTGCACAGCATGAGCCCCCGAGGTCAGCTGCAGCTTTGGGCCAGCAGGGCCTTTGGAGACATTGCCTTTCCTTCACCTCCCTCTCCGAGCCTGAAGCACCAAGGGAATCGGGGAGGGAGGAGGAATACCAAGGGAATGCATAATGAGTCAGTGATACCAGCAATTAGTCAAAAAAAAGCAACACAGGCATCTGCAGTCTCAGGCCCCTTTTCCATGACTTGACAAAACACTTTCCCTTCAGGCTGACAAGATCTGGGCTCACTCATCATGCTAAGAATAAGGTTTTTCCCCTTAGGGTTTTGGTTTGTTTTTTTTCTTTCCCCCCCACCCCCCAAGACAGTTTGTGCAAAAAAAGTAAAGGGGTGGCTGGATACTGGCACTTGCAAATTCCTATGCAGGGTACTAGCACTTGCAAATTCTCTCTTGAAGGCTTACTTCTAGCTTCTCCTTGAAAACAGCTCTGCTCCGGGTGAAGCAGCCAGGCCAAAGGTGGAAGCCCACGTGGTGATGGTGGCGGCGGCGGCAGCGATGGGAAGGGCGGCGGTGCAGCCACCAGCTCTCAGCCTGCTCGGCGCAGGCACCGCTCCGGCGCCTGGCGGAAGCAGAGGAAGCCCAAAGGATGCCTGCAACAGATGTGCACATCCCGAGCCAAAACAGGAGGAGAGAGGGTGCCTGGGGTAGGCGGCACACGAGGAGCAGGAGCCAGGGACGTCGCTGTCGAACCAAACCCCCATCCCTGGTCCTCTCCCGGGCTGCGTTTCCAAAGGCCGGGCGGGCAAGCAAGCAGATAAGCACGGGAAGCAAAACTAAGCCGTATCCTCAAGCGCCGAGTGGGGCTTTCCACCTCCCTCCCCATGCTTTGCTTGTCGTGATGCTGGAAGTAGCGATACAGGAGACGGAGAGAAAAACCTCCTTTTTAAAAGAGCAGGCGCGAGGCAGGGAGATGATGGATAGGTAAGCGGGTAGGCAGATTAAATAGTATATGTGGAGGAGCTGCACCAAAACGGACATCAGCCCCATCTGACTTACCGATGCCTCAAACTCCAACAGCTCCAGAGTTTAAACATGTAATACTGGCCCATTACCACCCTCTCTATATGCTAACTGTGATTATATTTGGTTCAGCTAACACGAGAGAGAGCACGCGAGCGGCTCCTGAGTGATTGCAGGGTGTGGGAGAGACACGGTATTTGTTCCCATCATCTTCTC
>NW_009260497.1:727288-729129 GCF_000687185.1 Egretta garzetta | reverse complement strand
AAAAAAAAAAAAAAAAAAAAAGAAGCAATACAACTATAAACATGCAGGTGCCTGGCAGAAAACGGTCAGCTAAGCCATAGGATTTGGTAAAAATCAAGTAACCGTAAGAAAACTTGGATAAGCGACTCTATTACGTCCAGGTTCGCATGCTGCAGGCAATGAGTTAGCAAGGTTTTATGGAGGATACAGAGAGATGTTTGCAGGCAGCCCCGGCCCTGACCCTAGCTGCATCCTCCTCCCCCTCCAACCGGGTCCAGACCCCCAGACGTCTCCCCCCACCACCACGACCACCATCCCGGTAAAAAGACTTTTTGTCTCGATGGCTTATTTGGGATGCAGGGAGCCAGCCCTCTCTCAGCTGCTCCTGCAGCCCGTGGCAGAGCCAGGCTCCAGCTCTGGCTTTGCCTTGCTGCTGGAGGGGGCTGCCGGCAAAACCGGTCCCATGGCCGCTCCAGGGGGAAAGCCAGACCCCGGGGTAGGTCAGGCTCTAGGAGATGCTTCAGCTTGGTTAGAGAAACCCATGGTTTAATCTAGCAAATTCAACGCCTGCACTGGGAGGATCCATAAGATTTAAATAAGCTCCATAAAAAGGTGATTTCTTTATACAACCATGCCAGGAGACAGTTGCCTTAGCTCCAAATCACATTTCAGTTGCTCTGCCTCAGAAATTCCCCATCCGAAATTTTCCCTTAAATCTGAGTTCTCTCCCAGGATACTATTTTACTATCTCAGTAATTTCCTCAGCAGAGTAGAAATAGCATTGATCTTCAACAGGTTCAGTCCCAGGCAGGGATGCTGGCTCTGCCAGCCCAGCACGTGCTCCCAGGGCTGGCTCAGGGCAAGCTAGGGAAGACCCTGTGTGACACAGGGATGACACCCAGGAGTGCTCACAGCCAGGGACCAAGCCGAGGTCTCCCAGCCAGCCACGATTTCGGCAGTGCCTCAAGTAGCTGACGCTGCAAATGCCGGCTAGCAAAGCGCTGCTACCAGGTCTTGCGTTTTCACGTGCGGCTTCGCGACTGAGCAAACACGCGCCTGTTTGCATCGTGCTTAGGCAAGGCATCGGCATTTCCACCTCACGGTATTTCTACAGAGATGCAATGAGGGAAGAAGCCCGAGAAAGAAGAAAAGCAAATACCTGCATCAGGCAAAAGCCGGTGGAAAGCAGACACCGCAGCAAGTGGGCCTGCCCACCGTGACCTGGCAGGCACGCTTGTGAGCGGAGGGCAACCACCGCCAGCACCGCTCCCGCTCCATCAGAGACCATCACAGCAGCATTTCGGCTCCTGAACCGGCTCCACGTTGCCTGGAGCTGAGCTGCTCGGCTCCGGCAGCTTCCAGTTCAGCCACAACCATGCTTACATCAGCTACATCCCCCCCAAGGAGGGGCCAAGCTCCACGCTGGCCGGCAGCTCCGTTCACCCACAGACCCCCGTGCATCATCTCTCTGCAACCACACGTTTCTCACTGCCAGCAGGCGAGGGGCCGCACCGCATCCCCCGCTCACAGCCACCACTCAAGCACTGGGCAACCCCCACTACAAGCCCCTTCACCGGTGTTCTACTGGGGAAAAAAGGAGGCAGTGGCAAAATAAAGCAAAAATATAACAATAATATAAACCACGCTGGCCCCAGAGCAGCGAAGCCCCACCAGCACGAGGCTGGGGTGACCTGGTGGTGCTGCCAGGCCCAGCACCCATAGGCTGGGTCTCAGCCGCGGGCACCGTCCCGGTGCAGTGATGGGGCCGGTGACGCTTGGAAGCCTTTAGCCCTGCGGCACGAACCTGGCTGGAGGGACAGCCACCCATCTGCCCCACGGCTCGGCCACCGGGCCAAGCATCA
>NW_009260497.1:718639-726189 GCF_000687185.1 Egretta garzetta | reverse complement strand
CCGAGGCGAGACGGGCACCCGGGAGCAGGGGAGCAGCAGGCTGCCCAGCCTTTCCGGGGAGACACCAGGGTCCCCAGCCCTCGGCCCCCTGTCACCAGCAGGGCCCCCTCTGACACCGCTGGCCCCACGCCCCCGCCAGGGCCTGAGGCAGGACACCCAGGGCAATGTCCCTGTGCCCACGAGCCTTTGGCAACATGGGGTGTCACCCCTCTAGCCACGGAAGGGAGCCCTCCGGAAGGAAGCTTACCTCGTCCCCCTCACCCCATGCTCACACCAAGCCAGCTCTGGTTGCCCAGCATCCCCCTTAGCTCCTCTTCCCAACCCAGCAGCCGCTTCACCCAGTGCAAAGCTGACTCCATCCCTCCCTCCCGCCAGCTCCATCCATCCCAGCACACGCAGGAGAGAGGAAAAAAGTGAGGGCAGGGAAGGCAGCAAGGGCTCGTTCAGCTCGTGGTCACCTGCCTGCAGCCCGGGCTGGTGTCTGTACCGCAGCGGGACCAGCAACCCCGCAGACATACTGAGAGCTGGAAAATCATCAGCTTTCCAGTGAGAGAGAACACAAAAAAATATTCAGCCATGCCCCGGGAACAAGAGTTTTCTTTTGCGGTTGAGCAAAATATATTTTCAAGCAGCTCCTATTCAGCTGAGCAAATAACAGGGCGGAAAAAAATAAATCACCAAGAACATTCTGGCTAAGTTTTAAGGAAATTTGCTTTCATCTTGACAACCCTTCTTCATTTCCTTCCCATGAATATCTCAGCAATCCAGTTTACTCACTCAGAGGATCACAGAAAGAAAACTGTGAAGTAAATGTCAGTATTATTTGCATCTTTATCCAGTCTGCCACAAAAGCAACACCATGTTATTTATCTGATCTAGCACAACTCGGTAACAGCTCAAGTATAGAATATTCATGATGTGCAAAGCAAAAAAATGTTAATCGTTTGAAAATACAAGAGGCAGAGAGCTGAGCCTGTGAGTTATCCAGAGAACTGCCTTGGCTGGTTGGGTTTTTTTCCCCAAATAATTGTTATCAAGTGAAGAACTTGCATTCAGAAACTAACGTGTGACCAAAAAAAGCCTGACGATTTTTGCATGGGGAAAAAGAAAAAAACATCAATATTCTTCTGATTTCTTTTCAGCTGGCCAAAGAGTTGGCTGCGCTGGGTAAAAGCCAGCTGTGTTTGTTCAAAAAAGCTCTCTATTCCGTCAGCCTTGCTCCAAGTCTCTGAACACCAATGCTTCGCTTCTCCTGGAGGAAGTGGCTTGGAAAAAGCCTCTCCAAAGGCCCCATTGCCATCCAGAGGGCAGGAGCATCATGCCACAGGGCCGCTCCTTCTTGCTCACCTGATGGGATTGTGGCCACCAGCCACCCCAGAGCTGTTGCCCACCATCATGCCTTTGGAGGAAGCTCCAAGGGCATTGAATCCCACCCTTTTTTTGGCACGTTTCACTGCATTTCCACCCTCTGAGCTGGCTGTTGATGGGAATCCCCTCCCACAGCACCCTACCCATCACCTGGTCCCCACCCCAAAGCCACCAGTGAGATCCCATCTCCCTCACTTGTCCCCAGGACCCTGTGTCCCAGAACTGCCACCATCCCCGGTAGAGCAAAAGGCCCCAAACTTCCCGGCAGTGGTGGCACCGCACTGCAGCTCTCGGCGAGCGCCCGGCAGAAAGGAAAACCACCCTTCTGGGCCACGAGTAACCCCCAGTCCTGCCCACCAGGCACCCGCGCAGGAAGGACGCAGGGCAAAGCCCTGCTAAGAGCACAAACAGCCTCCAGGAAGGCTTTCGGCAGCCCCGTGCCTAGGGAGCATGGCCGGTCCCTCTGTTCCTGTGGCACGCAGCCGGCAGCACATCGAGATGGCGGCAGTCGGCTGCCAGAATTAGCTCTGTCTTAATTAACAGCTTTGCCTTTGTTCGCTGATGATGCTTCAAGCAATTGCCAAACCCTTTCTGGAGGATGAAGATCTGGGATCCCAGCAAAAGGAAACATCAAGAGTTACCATACGCCACGGCACAGATCTCCTCCTCAAAAAAAAAAAATCCCTTGAAACTGCTTTTGGGACCAAAGGCGTCACAGCCTGCAACTGTCCCCGTCCTCCCCCACCACACCGCGAAGGGACCAGCTGAAGCACAAAGATTAATCCCAACCAGGCATCTGTGATCATGCAGTGGCGGGTACCACATTGCAAGGGGGGTACCTGGAGGGGATCACCCCAAATCCTTTGAGCTGCAAAGCAGCAAGCCTGAGCCACAGAAGCCTGAAGCCTCCTGTGACATTAGGTGCATCACCCAGCGGGTGGCCAAGGCTCCGGTCCTGCACCAGAGCTACCACCTGGCTCAGAGCAGGGGGCTCACTGGGAAGGTGCCCTTGGTGGCAGGAGGTCCCCGGCGAGCCACTCGCTAACGTAGGAGCAGCTCAGAGTGGCATAAAGGCCAAGCAAGCCTTCCCCTGCCTCAGCCCCGCGGAGCAGAGGAGCTGGCAGTGGACGCAGGAGCCTCCCCTTGCCAGAATAAGCACAGGAGCTAAAGCAGCCGTGACGCTCCCAGCTTATTTTCCAAGCTGAGGCCAGTGGGGAGGGCAGGAAGATTGCCGCATGGCGCAGAAGCCATCCTCAGCAGTGCTCTCGCATCCCTAATCCTGCCAAGGCAGCGCAGACTGCTCCCAGCAGCTTGCCTGTGCATTAATTGCAGAGAAAAAGCATGCACCTACAGTGTCCTCCCAGAAGTCAAAGCCTGAGGAGCTGATAAATCCTCTGCCTGATAAGAAAAGCAGATTCCCTCCATTTTCCAGCATTTCAGACTTGTCTAGTGTGCCACAATGCACAAGCTGGGTGGGACAGGTAAGCACAGGCGATGCTGGCGAGCAGCATCTGGCCCCTGCGGCACTGCCTGTGCAGTTGAACCCCCTCCTGTGAGTCCAAATAAATATAATATGACATCATGATGTTAATTAGCACCAGTAAACGCTTGGTGTATTCAGGGCACAACTCAGTCCCTTGGCACAGTGTAGTCCGAACTGCTTACTGTACTCCCAGGAGAAATAATCTCAGGGAGACTTCTGGACTTAAAATACCATCGGGAAACTAAAGGCAGGGAGAGAAGTTATTCTCCTCTCCAGGCGTTCACAGAAATTTCAGATATCTTATCAGAGCAGAAGTAGAGGCTGGGGGAAGGACGACTCCTTTGTCATGTGAACAATTTGAGGACTAAATTGAAGCGAGACGTGAAGAAAAAGTAGGTGAGATGAAGGTTAATTTGGCAACCGGAGTGAGAACAGAGGGAGCCAGGGTATGGAAGAGTCTATTAATTCCCTGGGCAAAAGAGAGATGCAGTCAGAGCCAGGACTCGGAGTAACTCCCCGCACAGTAGTGAAAGATAAATTGCAAGTTCTTCTTGTGGAATATTCTGTTTATTAAGTACAGAAATAGGAGACAGTCAAGTGCCAAGTGCCTGGAGCCTCTCAGCGCCTGAGAACATATTAATCACTACACACGATTGAGCAAAAGATGAGAGCAGTATTAAGACAGGCGCTGGTGCAACACCAGGCATCATGTAATGCAGTGGAGCCACAGCTTTCTCCTCTCCACACTGCCACCAGCTACGGAGGCCGGGAAGGGGCCTGCTCCTCTAGCGATGGACAGCAGGACAACCTTTCTCTACAGGACAAGATAAAGATCAGTGAGTTCCCCTCTTCAGAGAAAAAAAATTTTAAAAAATCACTTTGATTTCATAAATGCTGCAGTTTCTGCTTCCTAGTTTTTCCCCTTTAATTGGTTTTTTTGGGATAGTAGACATGCCAGCTGCAGGACAACACAAGCACAGATCAGGCATGCTACTTGCTCCGTGTTTTTCCTTTTTTCCCCCCAATCTTCCCAGGTGGAAGGATCCCTTTGTTCCCTTTGAAGGCAGAGGATTAACAAAGGCAAACGCAAAAGCGAAAAACAAAAACTCCTTTGTCTGAGGATGGATGATTTCTTTTTATCTGTTTCTAATCTGGCTTCAACTTTCATTTCTTTAGGACAAAAAAAAATCTGAAGATTAAATTTTATGCCAAGGCAAGCTATAATAAGTGACAGAAACATTCCGTCTCGGGGTCTCTGCTGGCTCTGTGAAGTCAGAGCATTCACGGTGAAGAAAGCAAAATACAGACAGACAAACACTTTCAATAGAGATTTAAAATAAAAACCTTTTCTCGTGTTCTGAATGCAAAAGCTACAGAAATATATTCCTCTCCTCCAAGGAAATTTCATTATCTTGAAGCAAAATGCAATTTATCTTTGGAAGCTTTAAAAAAAGCAGGGAGGGGAACCTGCCACAGGAGTTTCACTTTATCACAGCATTTGGCTTGTTGCAGTCTGAGCTGCGGTTCTACTTCTGGAAGCAAACGAGGGATGTGAAGTTTTTAAGGTGAGAGTCTATCTACAGCAGCAGGGAGGAGGGAGAACGGTCCAGCTCGCTCCCCATCTGCTGCTTCAGGGTCCCGTTCAGACACTTTTCTACTGAAATCACCCGTTAGAGAGCAAAAAGCTGCCTGAGGGGACTGGTTTGCATCGGCTTCCCATCTCACGCGCAGGAAAGTTCCCATTTTTCCTACTACACCGTGATGAATTTCCAATTGTCACCTTGATCAATGGTCCCATGAACACTATCATAAGGGTAATACGATTTTTTTCCCCCCTTTCCTATCACTCACAGGGTAATTACACGGATGGTTGCACTCAAGGGCGAGAGCGTGTGTCCTGCACCCTTGCACAGAGCACAACACACGAGCACGCACCCAGTGCCTGGTACTGCTGGCTTCACCAGGGAAAAATAACGCTAGGTAGGTTTTTTTTCCCCCAGGCAAAGCAAACAAGACCAGGAATATTCAAATATAAAACTCACCTGCTAGACACACACACAAGCAAGTGACTGTCCCTGCAGGCACTGTGGCCTGCCTGCTGTACTTACCTTCGATCTCGCAGATGGATGGATACAAAGGCCAGAAGGACCTACTGCACCACCCTAACCCAACTGCATAGACACTAAACCCAAAACTCAGAAAGTTTTGCTGTGATCATTTGACTGCTTGCAAGAGAAACCTGCCTCACGACAAAGTCTTTACAAAGCCACCCCCTTGGTACCTCCCAGGGACACATTCAAACGGCCCCCAGCAGCAGCAGCCATGGGCCCCTTCGAGCAGAGATGATGGGCACCACAGGGTCAGCTGAAAACATCCAGGCTGCCCTTCCCACAGCCCCTCCTGGGGGACCAGCTGCCAAGACCACGAGATGCCGCATCCTGGCACAACCAGGATCATAACCCTGATGGCAACCTGCACATCCCTAGCTCCACTCTGCACCAGCGACAAGGAGGGGAGGAAGACTTAGGTCTCGTTACTCTGACAGGCAGGAGAGGACACTTGTCTTCAAGGGACGTGATGACCACACAGTTCTCAGCTCCCATCCCTCCATGCCACAGCTCACGATGCCCAGGCGCTTTACACAGCTGCATTCAAGTGCAATTCTTAAGTGAAGTAGCTAGAAAAGGAATGAAGCAAGTCTCCGGCAGGGTTGATTGGCAAGAGTCATCAAGAACCCTGCAAGAGGGGATTTGAGGAAGTTTTGCATTTCAAACAGGGGAGGCAGGCAGAGGTTTACCCAGAGTAAAGAGGGGAGCAGCGAGGCTGCCATTTCATCAGTTAACATCTGGCAGCTGCAAAGCTCGGAGATAATTCTGCCTCCGTCCTCCAGAGAGTTCAGATCTGGGAGGGATGCCAGAGACGCGGCAACCAGGAGGGGATGAAATTCCTTCACAGAATCCAAAACAGGCAGTCAAACGTCACGATATTCTTCCTTCCTTTAAATAAGTGACTCTTCGATGCCAGTTGAGCCTGGGGAAATTTTTTTCGTCTAGGGAGAGCAAAGCGGGAGATACAGGTGGGGGAAGGGGAAATGCAAACAACAGGTTTTTTTACCAAAATCACAGCTTTTTGATCAAAACCAGCAAATACTTTTGATCAAAGTCTGCAAAGAAAGCTTTTAACAGTTACCTATATTTCCATTTTAAAAAAAAGCCAGCAAGGAAGCCAAATTGTTCCCATTTACAAATAGTGACGTTTGGTTACAGCGAACCAATAGAAAAATCTGGTTTGGGATAAAGAGAAGGCTTAGCCTGCTCCGATCTTTCAGGCAAAACTTGACACTTATTCGGGAGTAATTCCAAAAAATGAACAAGCACATGTTGTAACAGCTCGTGTAAGACCATCACTGGCAACCAGGTTATCTCGTTGTGGGCAAAAGGAAAAATCTCCACCCACCTGAGTAGTGTCCCGTGCCCCCTACCTCTCTGCCAGCTTCGCACCCGAGCTGACTGCAGCCCAGCCTGGGAAGGCGATGGTCTTCACCCATAATAGAGCAGCCAGGCAGGTTTTTTTTTCCAATTACAGAGGAAATCGTCCTAATGAAGCAGGAACACACTCACTGTCTCCGTGCAGGCGTTTTTCCCATACATGTCACCAGGTTCACCCCAGACCACCTTCCAGGGTGCACATCCCAGCTCAGGGGCGTGAGCCCTGGGAAGAGGCAGCCCAGCCGCTCTGGCCCACTGAGATCCGCATTTGCCATGGTTCTCAAGCAAAGCTCCACACCTGAGCACAGGTTACTGGGAAGGTCTGTCCCCACTCCTACAGTCTCAGCATACCCCAAGATCCCCAAGACTGAGGACCAGCTGCCAGAGACCCCTCAGACCAGGGATGGGGCTCCTTGCTGGCACAAATGAAATGAGAACCCTTGGGGAGCTACAGGAGCGAGGAGAGCTGCTCTGGTCTTCATCCAGGCCGGCTGTCTCCTCTTCCCAGTTATTCATTGACAAGCAGTGGTGTTAGGCCAAGTCCAGGACCCCCTTTTTCCTGCTGCTGCCTGCGCTGCACCCCAGGCTGGGGACCAGGAACCCCCAGTCCCCTCTGGCCACGCAGGCGGCAGAGGTTTTCTCCCACCAACCTCTGGAGGTCAGTAACCGGCAGCGCTGGGGCTCTGCATTAGCTGCTGCTGTTGGGGAAAAAAAAAAAACAACACAAAGCCAGCCCAGGAAAGCAATGCAATTCGAGGAAGGGCCCAGTGGCCTGGGCACAAGGTGCTCCCCCCATATCATAGGCAAACCCAGATATTTGCAGGGCCCAGGCACAAGTCCCCCCTGCACTGCTCTCCTTCCCTGCAGGGGCACAGGACCTTCCTCATTAATCGGCAATGATTAATCTCTAAAGCCTGCTTTTCCCATTTAAAAGCTACAAGTAATCCCCATTTCTGGGAACAGGAATGAATCCGCATTTCACTTTGCCAACCCCCAATGTCATTTTCTCGTTTCGTATCTGAAGGACACTACAACAAACCCTTTACAGCTAAATCATTACTGGATTTACAGAGGTTAGGAGTAGCTGGTAATGTAAAAAAAACCTTCTTGGTAAATTTATTACATAGAATCTGACATCGTCCTGCATAAATCTCAGTGTTCCTGGTAAATACAAAGATTTCCAGTAAATGAAAGACACCAACAAGAGTGTA
>NW_009260497.1:689659-718205 GCF_000687185.1 Egretta garzetta | reverse complement strand
ACCTGAAATGGAGAGGAAGCAGGGCAGAGACTGCCCCAGTAAAACCCAGTATGAAGAGCAGGAAAGGGAAACATCTCCCTCGCCTACTCCAGAACAGCAAATACCAGGGGAGGGAAGTGGGGGAAATCCTCCTGCTTTCCCCCAGCTGCACAGGGAAAGGCAGCAGCTCTGCCAGGACAGGGCTGACATATCCCCCCAAGGACGTGTTTCCCTGGGCATCGGCAGGGAAGCCACTGGCCAGCATCCCTTGGAGCCACAGCTCCACTCTGTGCCAGAAGCTAAGTATTAACCAAAAAGGAGGACTCCCCACCCCAAAATGGGGCTGTGGCAGGGAGGGAGAGCTCCTGGCTGGGCCACAACCTGCTCTCTGCTCACTGGAAACAAGTTTTCTGGCCCACTGTGAAGGACTTTTTATTCCTGGTTTTCACCCAGCTCTCTAGGAAAGCAGAAGCCTTACTTTTGGGTGAGGATTATTAATCTCATTATTTTTAGGTGACATTTCTAGGTGCGTTCTCAAAGCTCACAGCAGAAGCACGAACAAGAGGACGGGTCCATCACTCACTGATAGGAGATCACTCCCAAAAATGAGTGGAAGGAGACGAAAGGTAACAAGTCTGGGATTTGGGAGATCATGGAGGAGAAAATGGAGAACATGTAGCAAGGACAGGCAAGTGTTCCCTCCTCTCCCCAGCAAGGGAGGGCTATGTCACCCCAAAAGCTGGCTGGCAGTCAGCAGGTGCTATGGGACATTGGGTCCAACACACCGCTGGCAGGCAGGTTCCTCTTTGCCAGCAAGCAGCTGCGCTCATCTTCCATGTCCAAAACGGTCATAGAATCGTTTAGGTTTGAAAAGACCTTTAAGATCATCAAGCCCAAAACCTGTGGTCCTATAACCACAGGCTCCCAGACAGCCCAGCTCGCTCTCAGGGTAATACAGGGCAGTTGCTTCGGTCAAGCCGCTGCTCCGGTGGAAGGAACAAACTGCCTCTACTTTTCCAGAGGGGAAAATAATCACTTTACCCATCCACAGCCTCTGCCGCCCTGCCGGGGGTTCACCCCGGCCAGCAGCGGGCCTGCCCTGCCCACCCTCAGCACCATCCCTCTCCGAAGCACCCAGCCCAAGACCTCAGTCTACCCAGCACCTGCCAGCTCTGCCCCCACCCACACCACCTTTGCTGGGAAGCAAGAAGGAAAACCTAAAGCGGTACCCAAGGGGAGAGGGCAGGGGCGAGGTGTTTTCTCACGACCCCATCACTGCAAGGGATGTGATCAGAGCCAGTAAGGTAAGGTCCTGCTGTTCCCTCCAGGAATTTTCCACACAGCAAAAGCCCTGTGTTAACAGCGCAATGTTATCAGGTCCTTATTTATCCCGTGACCACATCTCAGCTGCAACTCATTCCTTCCTAACAGGGCTCCTCTGCAGCTGGAGAGCCCAGCTGGGGTGCAGCCCACAGGCAGCGGGTAAAACCTCTCCCTACCAACCCACCTTCTGCTCTTCCTCGCCAGGCGACAGCTTGCAGAGACTGTGGGGGAGCTCCTGGGCTGCCCAAGCTGAGGAAGACACTTCAAAAGCAGCAGGAAGGGAGACTGGGCTCCCAACCCAAACTGCTCCATGTGGTGAATGTGGTCGGGCAGCCACAGGGCTGCCACCAGCACCTTCGATGCTCCCATCCAACAGGATCTCCTCAAACCCCAGCCACTCTTGCTTACCCATAGCATTGCTCCCACTTTCTCTCTGGGAACTTCAAGCACCTCCTGACAAAGTGGGGCTACGCCCCCTTCCTCCCCCTGCCCTTTCATGGCTCTCATCAAAGTTTCTTTTCATCTCCCACCTCCTTGCTTTGGGGGTTTACTGTTCACATCCCAGCCGCTTGCAGAGCCACGCTGCTGCGCTGGGAAGTGCTTTGTGCCCAGCATGGAGGTGGGGAGCGGGCACTGGTGCCCTCCTTGGGGGAGCGAGCACTAGCATCAGAGCAGCTCAAAGCCCCCCTGAGCCTCATGAGCTCCCCACAAAACCCACAAACAGAGTTACGATAGAGTTACGTGGGATGAGGTGTGTGTCTGCCTCTATCAGGCGAGCACATACATATAAAAAGGAAGGCACAGCACAGGCTGAAAAATGCAGCGTTTAATTTGTGGGTGTCTACACGCAGGGGAACATGCTCAGGTCGTGCCAGTGCAGTGAAGAGCAGCAATCCTAAATGCTAAAGGAAGAACCAGGGAAAATGCACCCGGGGCTGGACAGGCAGGCACAGCTGGGGGTGCAAAGGTTATCTCCAGATTACAGGTGCGATGCTCCCACCGTCGGGGCGCGGAGACAGTACAACACGAGAGCAAGACCCGGGAGAGGGAGAAGAGATAAGAGCTTGAGCGAAGTGACGCTTTTCAGACTCTTTGGCAACAGCAGAATCATCCCTTCATTTCAGATTCACTGATTCTTGTGTCTGTCTGGGTTTTTTTTCAAAGGTCAGAACATCGGTGCGGGTTTGCGTGTTTGAAGCAAAACTGGCCCCTTTTGAGGCTCTTCAGTGTTACATTTAGTTCTTTCCCTTCATCTCTCTCAAATAATTTGGCAAACCTTTAAAATGGCTCACACTCAAAACCAAACTGTTTGCTGAAACTTCTTTTTCTTTTTTTTTAACTTTCATTGCTCCTTGTGCCCAAGGGGCACCCAAACTAATGCCGGCCTTCCTCAGTCCTCAGCTGCCTGCCTTCTCAAGGAGAGCCAAGGCTTTTGGCAAGCATGGTGTATTCTGCGGAGCCGAGGCCTGACTCAAAGCCCCGCTGTGCCATCCCACGGGCAGCCCTCACCACAGACAACCTGCATCTGGGGAAAAAAAAAGATGAAGAACATAAGATGTGCTGGCTTGGAAGTGCAAGAAGGGAGATGCCAGGCAAGAGAGATTTCTCTTTCCAGCAAGAAGAACCCCACGCTCAGCTCATAGAAGAAGAGGAGGCTGAGGGGAGACCTTATCGCTCCCTACAACTGCCTGAAAGGAGGCTGTAGTGAGGTGGGAGTCGGTCTCTTCTCCCTGGTAATGGGCGATGGGACGAGGGGAAACAGCCTCAAGTTGTGCCAGGGCAGGTTTAGGTTGGACATTGGGAAAAATTCCTTCCCCAAAAGGGCTGTCAGGCACTGGAAGGGGCTGCCCAAGGAAGGGGTCAAGTCCCCACCCCTGGGGGTATTTAAAAGTCGGGCAGAGGAGGTGCTTAGGGCCAGGGTTTAGTGGTAGAATGGCAGGGTTAGGGTAACAGTTGGACTGGGCAATCTTAAAGGTCTTTTCCAACCTAAACGATTCTATGATTCTACTTGCAGAGCACGCCCAGCCCCGTTGGTGGCATAGAACACAGGCTTTGCCCCACTCCTGTTGCTCCAGCCCACTCGGCTGGCAGCCGGAGGCTGCAGCAGTGCAGGCTAGACTGAACTGAGAGTGCTGGGACGAAAATACCCTTCTTCCCCACTTGCACCGAGTGTTGACATCTTGCCAGAATCCAAGCCCCCGCAGTTGGGTATAAACCATCCATCAATCACTCTGAAAAAGAAAAAAACCGCTTTGCTGCCCCTTGCCGCCAGTGAGCCAGGCCAACGCGTGCCAGAGCCTGGGGACGGGCACGATGCTGCTGCCTCGGGGCCAGGCAGCACCTCGGGGCTGACGCATGCCAGCCCTCCTTGTACCTCCAATTTTAAAAACTTCATAAGTGTGTGTATAAAATAATCACTTATTTCTTTTTTTTAAAAAAAACAGTCAACAAGTAGAGACCCACAGTACAACAGACAACCTTAGCTGTGAGCCGTTGATTTTTATACGACATATTATCCCTGGATACGCCGATGCAAGGAGTGGAACGAACCAATTTGGGTAATTGGTGAGGGCCTGAGAGCATGTACATGCTGCTGATCTGGTTGCCTTGAAATGTAAGTATATTTACAGTGCCAGCTTGTTTGCATTTCTGATGATCTGAGACGCTGAGAAGGCAATCAGCCCCTCTAGTGCATGCAATCAGCTCTGCAGCGTTCGTTGCTCTGTTATGGGTGAAGCCGCTAAGGCTGTAATTTTAAAGCAGACAAACGCCATTAAACTGTTAAACGGAGCAGGGGAAGGATGCTGCTGAGACCGGGCACCGCCACGGCAGCTCCCTTCGGCCTGGAGGACACCCGGGCGCTGCAGGGAAGTGGAGGCGGTGCGAAGGAAGGCCAAGACTGGGGGCTGACCAATGGTTGCAACAGGACCGTGCTATTACTTTGAGGCTGGTTTCAATTTAAGCCTGAGCCTTGGCTCAACTCTTCTCCCTGGATGTTAGCATTCCCATTCCCCCACCTAAAATCCACTTGAGTAATCAACTGTAAAGTTAATGACTCGGGCCCCAAATCAGCGAAGTACTTGAGCACATGCTGAAGTCCCATTGAAAGAAATTAGACCTAAGCAGACGCTTTGCTCGAAGAGGAGGGGGCTTTACGTAAAAATTAGCAAGGTGGCTGTTCAAAATAGGCGTAGCATTCTACGGAAACAAACCATGCCCGCCTGAGCACCCTTGCTCAGTCCCTCGCTGGGTCCCCCTTGCAGGGACCTGTCTGAAGCATGGGAAACAGAAAGCCTTAGACCTGGCTTTATTTTGTCAGCAGCCAGAGCTGAACAGGCTTCAGAGGACAGTCCTGGGACTTGCAGGCTGCACCCAGGCCCTGCGCACCCCATACCCACGCTGCGAGAGCACCTTCTGGGGTGCCCTGAGAGAGGGCAGCTGGGGTGGGGATGAAGGGCACAGCATCCACGGTCACCCCAGACAGGACCAGCATAACCAGCATGGCGCCGCGCCAGGGCACTGGGATCCCCCAGCGAGCTGCAGGCAGGCTCTGACCAGCCCCGCTCCCTGCAAATAAAACAGACCACTGCTGAGCAACAGGCAGGCAGGGTTACAGCCCCGGGGACCCCAAAATGAGCCCCCTCCTCACCAGCAGCGCTCCCCTGGCTTTTCCAAGGACGAGCACCTGGGCAGGACTGAGTCTGCACATTCCTCCAGCTGCACCATGGCCAAGCTCCCGCCCCGACAATCCCCCCCGCGCCCACTCGCCAGCGGGTTTGCAGAAACCCAGCATCTCCCCTCCCCCCCGGCCACCTCCCAGTCACACTCCAGAGCAAAGATCCAGAGCAAGCGGGAAGAACAAAGATCAAATTTCCCTGTCCACCAGGGAACAGGAACAGCTGAGGACAACACCTCGCTCCAGCAGGTTGCACAGGTAACCCCCCGGTGCAGTTGACATCTAGCTATAACTTGCCTTAAAACATGGGATTTTACAGCCCCACATGGTGTTAATGCATATATATCGCTAGGCGTATATATCTCTCGATAACTGGCCTGCTCAGAGGAGATGGTTTTCCTGGAAGTTTTCCAGAATTTGGATATCTTTTATTACAGTGAATTACTTAGGCCAGAGTCCTAACTTGTGTAAAACCAACACAGCTCTGCTGAAATCGATTCCCCTACGCCAGCTTCTGCTGTTTGATGAGGTGGCCTGGGATCTCTGTATTGGTTTTACCGTCCTCTGCCATCATCTGCCCAGTTCCCACCTCAGGGCCTCTCACTGAAGTTTGTCTTCATAGAGAAATTCAGCCAGGACGCATGTATTCAGGCTAAACCGAGGCGTAAACAGGGCTCAGAGAGAGGGGAAAAGAGAGCAGATGTGCGGACACAGGCAGGTGCTTTGCTGGAGCGGCTCAGTGCTGAGCTTCCTACTAGCCCTCCGCTAGCCACCCAGCATCATCTTGAGCATCCCCCAGCCCTTGGGAGCCAGCTCAGCACAGACACATGGGGTAACGGGGCGGCTTTTAGAAGCAATAGCAAGGATGGGGCTGCTTGCTGCCAAGGATGAGCAGCACTGGCGCCTGCTCGTAGCAGGACAGGGCTGAGAGCACACACAGGGGCTGCTCCGGGGCTGCAGCGCGCTGGGGGGGGCTTCTGCCCCACACCATCCAGGCAGCTGCTGGGGCTCTGCCCACAGATTAAAAAGTGAAATGCAACCCCATTCTTTCAGCTAAGCCATCTGTAATCGCTCTAAGCCAAACAAAAGGCTGAGTATCTACTCAACACATTTTTAAAGACAGTCAACTCTTTGATTTTTCAGCTCATTTCAGTTTTGTTTCCAGAGTCCTGGGGAGAGGGCAAATGCCACAAAGCAAAAGAGCGGCCCGGAGCAGCTTGACTTGTAACTGTGACGTTCAGTTGCATTTGCTGTCTCGGCGAGGGTTTGCTTTCTTTAGGTCTCCCAGTGCTTTGGAGATGGCTCCTTGGTTTCCTGGAGATCCCTGGGTCTGACACATCCCCTTATTCCCTTCTGAAGGTCCACCCTGGGGAGCGAGTGTGAGGCCAGCCGGAGACCGGGTGGCCCAAGAGGCGTTCATGCTCTCCCACGGGCATGCAGGGCAAAAAGACATCTGCAAAAAACGGGGAAAAAAACACCTCTATTACAACAGCCTCTTGCAAAAAGTCAAAAGCAAAGGCATCTTTTCCAGAGGCAACTGCAGACGGCAGGGTGAAAGAGAAGGCCACGCTCAGCCTCCGCAGTGGGACTGAACCAGTTTACGTGCTAATCCCAGTGTGAGCAACCAGAGCTGGCACCGGCTGGAGCCAGTTGTCTGACTTCAGCACTTGGCAGGGAGGGACGGATGAACAAAAATATGTAGTGCAGGCGCTGGCTGCCCGAAGCCACGGGTTGTTCGCTGTCAGCAAACGGAGCCAGACGGAAAAATAAATACAGAGAACATCTTGAATTTGGAGAGCAATTCCCATGCTGCTGCAGGCTTCAGCAATAGCCCTGCCTTTGCTTTTTAATGCCTGCAGCATGTTTTATGGCGTGGCCAAGGGCTGGGAGAAAGCTCCCCCAGCTCACACGTGTCCATGCAACACCTCCGAGCCCGGACATATTCCAGCATTTGCTATTTCTGAAAAAAAAACCCCAAACCTGAAAGACATAATCCTGAGGCCAGAGCAGAAGGGGAACGAGGGCAGAGAAGGGGTTTTGGCAGGAGAGTGCTGGAGGATGATGCTGTGAAGGGGTTATGTTCTAGGGGATGGTAGCCTGATGCTCCCACGGGACGGCCAGTCCCATCCTCACTGGCAGCCGGGACCCGAGTGTCCGTCCCCACGGACGCTTTTGGGAACACCACCTGCACATGTGCAATATCACGACGCCCCGTGCTGCCAAGACAGGGCTGGCACCCGGCGGGCAGCGACGGAGCGCTGAAGGTGGCACAGGGCGGGAGGAAGGGATGCGGGGTGGCGTGCAGAGCTAAGTAAGGCCCCAGGGGTAAAGGCAGGCTCATTTTAAACAGTTAAATTTTCATTTTAATGGGCATCGCAAGCGGGAAAACATCCCCGATGGCAAAGGGCAAATCAAGAGCTTTCTTTTTCGGGACGACAGGTTTTGCAGCCAGCCTTCCCGAGGAAATGAAGCACATCCGCATCCATACCCTCCTCCCTATCCCGCAATTTTAGAACCTGCGTTAATTTTAGCCAGCTCAGGGGGAAGGGGGGATGTCTCAGGGGACTTTTGCTCTGATGCTTTCTAGGAAGTGGAGACAGCCAGGATGAACCCCGCAGGGGAGACAGTGTGGCCGGGGTCTGCTACCCCAGGACACAAAATCCATTTCTGCCCTCTGGCTAGTCACTGCTCGGCACTTGTCCCTTGTACCCATATCTAGTTCGGGTTCAAGGGAAAATCAAGCAGAAATGGCTGAACACCAATCCTGCTCCTCCTCCCAGCGATGTGCCCGGCGAAGCCTCTCCTCCTTCCCTCCCTGGGTGGGTATTTCAGTCCACAGATCAAACGCCTCTGCTTCCAGCCAGCTTTCCCGACAGCACGCAGTTAGCTAGGCTGTATTTTTCTCCCCAGTTCAATTTCCCCATTTGCCAGAGAAACGTGGCACTACCACTTGCTCAAACACACACAACGTCCTTTCAGCAAAAGAAAAATTAAAAATATTTCCGCCAGCGCAGCTAAATGGCTAAACCCCAGCCAAGCTCACCCAGTGCACTTCTCATCTATGTTTCAAAATCTACCACCAAGCTGGTCCAGCTTGAACAGCCCAGATCTCCAAGCACTTAGCAGGGGTGTACCCCACCTTCCCCCCAAAAAATCATTATCATGAGCATTTCTGAGACCGGATCAGACAGCTAGCTGCTGGAGATAATCAAAAGCTGGGGGTGCCTTGGCACACCGGACCCCTCATCCAGCCCTAGTTTTATGAGTCCGTGCTTTGCATGGGGGTAATCTCACTGCCGCTTAAGGAGATTGGCTCAAGGAGACTTAATTAAATGAGGCCGAGCAAATCAGTCATTGGAATTAACAGCTCTAGCGAGCCTCTCATCTCTCTGCCCTTGTGAAGTGACGGTGAGCCAGTCCATTTTCTCACGAGTTCATCAGGGAAAACATAATATATCCTTGTCCATGCTGCGGCCTGACCCCAAACCTTCCCAAAGTGTTTGCTGGCAAACCACGGCGCTGGGTGCATCTGCCCTAAAAGTAGCAGGGAAAGCTTTCTGCTTTCTAAAAGGACCTGGTCCAGAGGACAGGAGGGTTTTCTATCCCCTCCCAAAGCCAGCAGGAGTCTGATATCTCCCGCGGACTCCAGCGTCCCACGTCGGCAGAGCAAGGAAGGTGCATGTGCCCAAGAGGTGCCGGGTGAACCCCCTGCGTACCCGCTGAGCAGAATCGCAGTGGCAACCGCTTCACAGTTCTGTTTTTTCCTGGTCTATGCTCAATCTCAGTTGGATTTGGGGCTGGAGGGGCAGCAGCTTGGTCCAGCCCCTGTGGCAGTCCCACTGGCTCTCCCATGGCATGGGGGAATTAATAATTAAATGTGGGCTGGGAGGGGAGTAGAAAGCAGCCATAATATTTCCCTTTTAAAAGACCAGCAGGACAGGGGCTGGCAGCTAAGTGGCAATTGATTGCCCTTCTGCAGAACAGCATTGCAACGTAAATTATTGGGGATGAGCCAGTCACTGCCATTTACGTTTCCCACGGTTGATGGCAGGCTCCGATTGCCCCAGAGAGAGGGGACACAGCACAGCTCACTGAGTGAAATGCCACGAGCACAAACCACCCCACCGGCCGTACATTCCTGAGTGGAAGAGACCCTTCCCAGAGAGCTGGAGGGAGCCACTGCCCTTACCTCCAAGAAGTCTTCAGCTAAAACCAGCTCTAAGCCTCTTAACCGCTCCTTCCATCGTGACAGCGGGTTTGCTCCAGCCTAAATTAGGCATCCCCAGGGCTGGCTACTGGCATGAGCTGCAACATAGCTGCAAGCGCCGGGCTGGCCTCGGATGCCTTCTGAGCCACGGAGCCCTTGCTATTATCAATAAAGCCGATGGCTAAGCCCATCACCCCGGCTTCGGGCACCGTCCCAGGGTGAGGGTGGGCACTGCTGGGTCCCCAGCCACTTACTCCGGTGTACAGGCTGCTCTTACCTCTCTGTATTTGGACACCGCTCAGCTAGAAACCACTGTGTTTTAAACCTGATGGATCCGAGCCCAAGCGTTGTCCTTCGTGCTTTTAACAGCCCGGCACCTCTCCAGGTGCCCATGCACAAAGACAGGCAATGTCATCTTCCCGCAGCTCTCTTAACTGCTTATCGATCCCAAAGAGCCTCCGAATGGATTTCTCGGGCTAGCTATCATCCTCTGTAGTCTGGGAGATCCCCTCTATATTATAAAGTAGACAACTCGGTTATAGCTTTATTTACTGTGAAAGAGCAATTAAGCCATCCCGGTTCGATTTACGGCCATCACAGATAACTCGTCTTAACACCAGCCAAGGCCAGTTTAACTTTTGGATGCTTTTTGGATGCTCTTCCTAGGTGCAAAAAAAAAATCAACCCAAAACCCAGCTTCATTTGTGCATTTTTTAAGTCTGTAGCCCAATTCAAACCTCATCTGTGATCAGCCCAGTACAAGCTGGGAAATTATTCCCCAGAATTGCATTTAATGGATTTCCACCGCGCTCTTTACAGTCACCAAGTCAGAGCTCAACTCATCCAGCTTTATTTTCTGAGAGCTGCATCCTGAATCTGGTATTTGGGATGTTGGTGCTCTTGGTACCCAAAGGGATTTAAATGCACAGCTCCATGTTCAGGAGAGGATGGCAAAGCCACCCGGCTATAAGGTAACAGCAGAAGAAAGGCACACCCAGACGAGCCCAGGATGCAGGGGAAAAAGCAGAATTTTTCTGACGAGAAAGGCGCTTTCACCAGCGTGGGGCCATTGGGACAGCTGGCCAGCGATGGGGGGACCCAGCCCCACATCCAGCCAGCCTTGGCGGCAGGGCTGGACACCAGGACATCCCCCCCCCAGCCCCTTTCCAACCCACTCTGGAGCTGCACCGGGACAGTCAGCATCCCAGTGCACAAATCCTCTTGCGGGTCTGAGCCTTAGCTGCTATTCCAACAGTTTTTGGCGGATAATGTTCATACTTTACAGCTTTATGGAAAATTCACCTGGATTGATACAGATCTGCACTTTATTAATTTTTCCAGCTACCAGCAGTGAATTAATCCAGTTGGAGCCCAATCTAATTTCTCAATAAGGCCCAAATTTTCCACATTATCAAATTCTTTTCTCATTACCCGTTAGGGGAGGTGGAGTTTTGGTAGCTGGGTAGATCACCTCGACGTGGCTGCGTGATGCTCCTTCCAGGCAGCCAAGCCACTGAGAATATGCCCCGCTGATGGGGGTCCCCTCCAGATGAGAGCCTGCAGCATTTAAAGAAAACCTCTTTTAAACTAACTGCACGTCTCAGCAGCACAAGGCATTAAGGCTGGGGGGAACGGGGAGAAGTGCTACCATTTCTGATTTAAGGAGCTGCTACCTGCAGAGCATCGCCCACGCCACCTGGGAGCCATGGACTCAGGAGCCCCTGTTAAAGAGCTCTTCTGCTTACTAATTTGATGCCTGGTTTCTGTTCCACGCCTCCTTTGTCCCCTGGCATGAGATGCTTCACTGGCTGATGGCCTGGACACTGTTTCTGATGGCCTGGAGACCATTTCTGATGGCCTGGAGATAGTTTCTGATGGCCCTACAAGAACACCACCAGCACCCGCCCAGCTACTCGCACACTGACCACCACCCGGCACTGATCAGAGCCACGCTGCAATCCAGGGGGAGCAGCAACCACCTCAATATGCTGCTTTGCCTTAATCATATGCTTAGAAAGGTTCTAAATAATACATACATAAACAAAAACATCAACAATGGTAGCCTGGCTATTTTTGAGAGCATCCTTGCAAACAGAGGTGGGCTACACCCCACACGCTAGTCCCTGTGTTGCCTCCCGTCTTCATTGCCTGGTTGAAGCGAGAGTAATTTGGCTTTTTTTTTTTAATCCTGCTGGTGTTCCTGGAGCAGTGGTGCCAGGGTGTTTGCATGGAGCACCCTGGTGACAAGCCCGGAGGGGCGGCCACAGCGTGCCTCGGTAAACAACTCCTCCCTGTGCAATTACAGGTGCCCAGCAAGCAGGCTTTCCCGTCTGCAATCCATCCCCTCGCCAGCTGGGAAGGAGCAGGTAACCAGTCCCAGCTCATTCCCCGGCTGCCGCTCCATGCTCTACGTCACCAGCACACATCGGCATTTCCCCATGCATTCACACACGTGCTTTCGGTTGAAAAAAAAGAAAAAAAAAACCATCTCGCCCTGTGCATTTGTACCACTCCTGGCTGGGTAAAGGGATTTTCTCCTTTGTGAGATCATGTAAATAGGTAGTGCCACCTCAGCCCAAGCTCGTGGGTACAAAGATCAGCCCCGGCAGGAGCACGTACTTCATCTCATTTCCTCCTTTTACCGTAACTGATCCTACATAAGGAAAGTGAAGCTGCAACCTGTTTGTCAGAGTCCCAGAAGCCCAGAGGTCTCACTCGCATCCTCGCCTGCATGGGGAACGTCCGAAGCTTCTGTGTCGCCTGGGCAAGGAGGTAACAACAAACCCCGCAGGCTCCTCGGCCGAGGGACTGATGCCGTCTTAGCAGCCCCTGGTTTCTAGAAAATGCTGCAGTATAGAGCGTGCTGTGAGCAGCACCGGCTCCCCAGAGAGGCAAGATGGGAGCACTGGGATGGGCAGGGGGGCACTGGTATAGACTGGGAGCGCTGGGACAGTCACAGTCCCTTGGTGGCAGAGCAGACTTAAATGCTTATTTGGCTCAGACATAATGAGAACAAGAGGGGGAGAAAATAAAGACCTCTGCCCCTTATATTTTATCCCCCTCTAGAACTTTAGACGGTGTCTGAATGTTAATTTAGCAACTTCCAGGCAGGACAGTAGCCTTATTTTATTGTATGGTGACAAATTAATTTAGGAGAAAGAAAAACCATTTGGCATGTGAAATACAGTATTAGTTCCTGCAACATTAATTGGCAGCAACAGTACTGTGTCATTTGTTACTGGTGGCGTATTTCTGTACGGCTTCATTTCCCTAAAAGCATGGGAATTAATTAAGGTGTTAGCGGCGGTGAGGGACCGGCAGGCCCCAAGCATCATGCGGGCAATCACCACAGCGGCTTCCTGGCTGCACGCATGCGTTAAAGGTTCCAAACCACGGGTGTAAATGTCACAGCTCCCCTGACTTATGGGCATTAATTGACTCCCAGGCATTAATTGACTCCCAGGCAGATGCGTTTACACCAGCTGAGCACCCGCCCCTCTCTCTGTAAGCGCAGAACAAGAATTCACCGCGTCTCAGTAATATATGGTAATATTTAACCATGGGTATTCGCTTCCAAGCATCTGAGTTACTTGAGATGCCTTTTCCCAACTGACCAATACCCTCGGCAATGCCTGCAGCATCCGCCCCCGTGACGTCCTTGGCCTCATGATGTCATCACAGCCCTTCTGCTGACACTGCAGTTGTATTCACCTCTTTCGCTTTTATACGCTGAGGTAACCGTGGGTGGGAGAATACCCACCCATCATAAGATAAGACAGCTCCGGCAAAGAGATTCACCACAGAGGACACCCATGCCCACCCCTAGTGCCTCTTTCAGCCCCATGGTGCTGCATGGCAGGCATCAGCAGCCTGGCATCGGCATCCCCCCTGCCACAGGATGCCCGGAGCCCACCAGGGCTGGAGAACCGTGGCTTTCAGAGGAGGACGTGGTTGAGCTGTATCCGTGCCATGAGATGGATGAGGCCAAGGAGGGAGAATAAGATGCTCCATGTGAAGCTCCATGCTTCACAAGTCAAAGGGTGGTGCAGGGCTCCAAACAAAGTAAGAGCTGCAAAAAAATTGCACTCACACAAGGACGGAGCATGCCAACCCCTACACCTACATACACCCACCCGTGCCTACGAAAAAACCGCTGCCTCGCTGCCCGGCTGCATTTTGGGCTCCCCTACACTGCACGAGCGCTGGGGCGCAATGAATGCCATCAGTTTGTTAGTCCCGTTTGGAAATATGTTTGTGCCTTTTACCAGCAAAACAGAAACTATGTTTCTGTGAGCCAAAACCAGGAGCGAAGAATTACTGTATCTCAGGCCTTTATGGTAAAGCAGGGTCCACACCTCATTACGGGGTCAGAATTAAAACAGGCGATGGCTCTGACATCGCCAGCACGATGAGTTACACCGCTCCTTGACGACCCTGCAGCCGTCTTTTGTCATTTATAAGCAGCGCAATGTGCGTCATAGCAGGGCAGGGGTTTTGCTGGAAGCATGTGAGCCTCTGCAGCGTGTGAGCACGGCTGGAGTCCGACAGCCCAAGGCACGGCATGGGCACCAGCGATTTCAACTCCTTTCTGACTTCTCACTAGCGACACCCAGACAGAAAAGCTTATAAATCAAAATATAGCGTGCCCAGGGGTCCTCTCACCTTGCACCAAGATGGCTTATGCAAAGAAAACCTTCCCATGTTTCCCACAGCTGTTCAAAATTTATTTTAAAATTATATATTTTATACATATGCATTATCTATTTGTGTAAACTTGACCTTTTAAGAATTGCCCTGTGCACTTGTTGAGCATTACATATAAAGCGAATATGAAATATTTCAACCAACAGCTTCAAGATGACATGTGGGTAGAATTCAGGGCTGGGGAAGGCAGAGAAGAGGCGGGCTCCAAAAACCAAGTGCTAAAGAGAAACGTGCCTTTAAACCCAGCTCTGCCCCGGGATCGCGAGATGCTTCACCCCCCAGCCTCGGTCCTCAGGCTCCGAGATGCAGGCGGGAGCTCAGACGGCCTCTTTGAGGAACGCTGAGATCCCCAAGGACAAAAACTGGGGATGCAATGGTAACTGGGGCTGCCCAAATCCTAAACAACTAAACACCGGTCAGGACATAGCAGCAATGTAATAGGAACTGGGAAAAACAATCTCCAGGTTTCATACTTTCTCATGGGCCTTGTATAAAAGACCTTTCCTACAGGTAACCTGGTAACTGTCATCAAACCTCTGCTAAAGCAGATCAGAAACAACTTCAGCCTTCGAGTCATAGCTGACAACTAGAGGCAGCGAATTTCCCAATGCAGGGCTTGTGGTGTTAACATTTGAAAAAACAAACCACCACGAGACCCTCAAATATCACGACGCTAAGTCTCATGACCTTTGAGTCACTAGATTCAGGTTTCTTTGACTCTCGCTGCACTTTTGGGATGGAAATAAAAGACCTCATTAGGTTTAGGCAACATTGCAGGGAGTCACCATCACCCGTTTCTTCCCACATTTACATTTCTGGTCCCCTAAATTCAATTATTGTAAGCACCAATTTATTTTTAAATAGTTCTTTTCAGCATTGATGCATGTTGATAATCCTTGTTTTTAAGCCAGCCTGTGAAAGACCTTAAAGCTCAGTTGAGATTAATCTCCTCTTGAAGCTCAGCCTGACCTAAACCAGCATTAAGCAGGTCCCGAAGTTTGTCCAAGTTGGTTCACAAAGAAAATCTCTTTCCGCCAAGATAGGAGTGGCCTTTCACAAGTTAAAAAGAAAGGAGAGGACTAAGATTCAAAGGCAGAATATTAGAAAATTCCCTGATGCTGAGGTCCTGAGGCACAGCCCCGCGCCACCTCCCCGGGCACACAATACCCCAGCACTCCTCATTCAATCCTCTTGCCACGTTTCTGCCTTTGATAATGCATTTTCCTGGAAAATCAAAACCAAGTTCAGAGAAAGCCTTGCATCAGACCGTATTGACTTTGTTGGCTGGAATCACACCGTAGAGTTAGGCGCTTGACGGCTGCTCTATAGCACTGAGTGAAAGCCCTTTCCTGCCTTTCTTCTGCATTGCCAAGGTGTGGATTTTAGATAAAAGCCCCGTTTCTGACCGAGGTGCTCACTGCAGTTCCCGTAAGTGAGAGGACAGGGTCTGCTCCTGCTCCCCCCCCCATCTTTCTCACCATCACAACGTGCCTCGTGGCTCCGCCCCCAGCCACTGGATTGCAAATGAGCAGGGAAAACCACCAAACCTTGCTGCCCCCCTTTGGCAACCCTGACCTTCTGCCTTGCTGGCCGCTGCCCTACAAGCCTCTCAGTGGCTCCACATGGCCCCAAGGCTGGACGGAGCCGAGGGCGCGGGGACGCTGGAAGCCAGCTCAGCATGCCCCTGCACAGCTTAGCAACGCCCAAGCGCCTCAGCCAGCGCTCTCTGTTTGTCTGTACAGATAAATATACACAAGGCAGAGCTGAAAAGACAGAGTCAGCTCCTCTCCGAAGTCCTTCAAGCTCCTGTTACCGCCAGATCCCCAGCTCTCTGCAGCACGCACGCTCTTTATAGCAGCCATGAGCCTGGCACGGCGCGGAGCAGATGGTCAGCACGACTTGGCCCAGGGCCGCCGTCAGCCCCCGGCTCCTTGCCGCACATGATGTTCGCCGTGCCACCTGGGCCTCCCACGCGCCGGCGGGGCTGGGCAGGAGGGCACCATGCAACTGAGGGCAGAGCCAGAGCCATTGCCAGCGGGGCAGGGGTTAACACTGAATGGTCCCAAAAATCGCCAGGTGCTTGTGGTGCCGCCCCCCCTCCCCCGGCACCTCCGTCTGCCCGGGTGATGCTGCTCCAGCTCCAGCACAAGCAACAGGCTCGGGGTAGCTGCGGGCAGGAGTCGGCAGGGAGAGACGCCCTGAGCAAAGCTGAACGGCAGAGGGATCACAGGAGCGCAGGCAAAGCCTCAGAAGTCGCGCTGGCACCCAGTAACTCCCCGCTCTTGCTGGTCGTTGCTGATGCAGCCCTGTCCTGCTGCCGCGGCTGCCCAGAGGTCCCAGGAAGCACCTGCTGCCACTGTTTGCCCCTAAAACGAGGGCACGAGGGGCCAAAAACGGCAGAGTGGAGCACATGGCCAGGGCTGCAGGAGGAGCAGGGATGGAGGCAGCAACAGCAGGGGCAGAAAGCACCTCCTGTGCCCAGCGGGGAGCCTGGGCACAGCCACGAGCCATCATCCCCACGGGGCTGGGGAGGCTGCAGGGGCCTTCGGTGGGCGAGAAGCCAAGGGCAGAGCTTAGCAGTGCGCATCGCTCAGGTGTCCCCAACGCACACACAGACTAGAGGTTTTGCACCATCACCAGTAAACTGTTGTGGGGTTTTTTCCCCCCCCAAGAGCAAAAGCCACTCCAGACAATTGCATGAGAGCCCCCAGGGGCTCGGCAATGGAAGGGTTAGGGAGCTGTTGTGGCATTAATAGAGCCACGAGCACGTGAGAGCCTGAACTGCTCCCCTCCAAACTTTGCTCGGAGGAGCCCCGCTCCGCGAGCGGCCAGGCTGCGCACGCGCTCCAGCTTCCCGGCGCTCGGGGAATCTTCCCGGATCACCTTACGTTCATGTGTCCTTGGCTCATCTCTGTACAGTTGAAAAACACTGTAAGGGGAGCCAGTTAATTGAGGCAGCTGGTCTCGCCGGAGCAAAAACCCAGGGAAACGGTGCCTTCCCGTTATGCTTAATTGGAGACCTGTTGCTTTAACCAAACCAGCCTATTTGCACAGCCCTGCTTTCTGGAGATGCTCCCCGGCTTGCATTAGCCTGCCAGTCAGGATTAGAGGGGCCGTGCCGCCCGCTGAAGCTTTGCATTGCTTCCAGGCTGTGCCGCAACACGCCCCCCATGGAGCAGCCTGTTCCCAACCATTTCGGCCCATCTGATCAACCAGAATCGAGGAAGGCATTAATGGCGATGGCTGGGTGCTACCTCCAAGCTGACATGGAAGCAGGGGGATGAGGACAGTGGGGAGGCAAAGTTGTTGGAATAACTCAGTATTTACTGGGCACGGCTGCGCCGGCGATGCATGTCATGACCTGCGCCGCATTAGCACGCAGTGTGAAAGGCTCCTGGTCCACGGGGCGGGGGGATGTTCCTAGGCACTGCCATGATACAAATAAATAACGATAATAATACTTGGGGGGGGTCTGTCATCTGACCCAGTGCTGATGGAAAGAGCAAAGAGCTTGGCTGCCCGTGCTCGCCGCCAGCGATTTGAATCCACTGACATTTGGCCGCCGAGCGGGGCAAGGCTGGCAGTTGTTTCGCCGAGGAGCGGCTGTGGGCAGCTCGAGAGGTGACGGGATGTGCTGCCGCTGCAAAGCAGAGGCGTGCTGGCACCCGCACCACTCCGGGCTTTACGGGTACAAACTGTTCACGAGCAGACAAGCTCCCAAGACCAAGTCCAGGACGCACAGCCCTCACGTGCGACACCCAGGAGCCCATATCTTACCTTTTTTATGGCTGCTTAGTTAATGGGATACTTTTAGAGTGATGAAGATGCTTCGTCTCTTCAGTAAAGTGTTTTCCCTTGTTGAATGGGGACCTCTCCTTGCTTCCTTGGCTCCGCGGGGGTGGTCACAGGGGTTGGGTCTTCTTTTGCTTGACTAAGCATAAAGCAGACAGGGACCGAGATTAGGAGAGCAAGGCATGCCCTCAGCCCAAAGGCACTGGTTCCTAATGCAGGGGCAAGGCAGAAGATGTCACCGCATGTGCATCACCGATGGCTCCCCCTTGAGACAAACCATGCGACAGAAGCCAAATGCAGATTTGACGGAGATCTACTCCCGTGCAGGCTGGGCTGCTAGAGAGCTGTGAACTGATGGTCGCGTTGTCTCTTGCAGGCTCTGCCGGAGCTGTGGAAGCAAAGATGAAGGCGAAGTCAACAACCTCAGTAAGTCAGCTGTGGGACCAGCGCTCGATTAGCTGACATTTAAAAACACAACCTGAAGCATATAGCAGGCGGGAAGGCTTGGTTCATGGAGGACACTGTCTTACCTCTCCTGCTTTCCCATTTTCTGGGGGTCTTGGGAAAAACACAATAGCTTTCACCAAACAGGAGGGATAAACTCCAAGGGAAGTGGTATCAGCGATACACAAATTACCAGTGTCGCCTCCCAGGTTCCTTAATTTCCCAGGAACTAATAAATAGCACAAATGATTAAAAAAGGTGTTGGATTTTGAAGCAATGCTGTGGTACCATAAAAGCTTTGCCGCTTGTGTTGCAGTACAATGTTGTAGCGCACTTCCAAATTTGCTCCTCTTTTACCTCTCTAGAAGTACATCAACATTTTACATAGCTCAGTAAAATATTTCTGGGGGGGGGAAAAAAAAAGATGACTAATCCTGCTTGCAATGAAGGGACTGATACTCCTTCCCACTGCACTGAACCCAAGCACTGTACTCTTGCCTTTAAGCGTGTGCTTGGCTGGATTACCAGGGAAGGGAGGGTGGTTGGTGGTTGCCAGCTCATCTTCAAAGAACCAAATTACAGGCTTTGCTGAGCACAGTGGCTGCTTCCACACTATGGCAAACCTGGGACTTCTCCAGGCAATCTGAAGGAGCTGAGGAAAGCCGAGCATCGTTAACGATGGACCGGTAACGGTCCATGCACAATTCTCCTCCCCCAAAGCTCAGGCTTAGCAGGAGCCCGCAGGAATTGAGCCCGTCACGTTTCCAACAGGAAAGCGGAGCGAACAAGCGCTGTCCTTGCAACCATCTCAATGACACAAATAATGTGCTGCAGAGCTAAGGGGGACGGATGGTAAATCTCCAGCTAAGAGCAGCAATAATGAAAATACAGAAGTGAAAATTCATTATTTGAGCCTGCTCGGGAGCTGCCCTGAGGGATCCTCTTAGGCATCTGGGTTGCTTTAAGCCTTTGGACCTGGCTCCAATGCTCTGGCCGATGTGCCATGCCACCGGCTGTGCTTTCCTCCCCTTTTTTTCCCCCCTTTCTTTATCAAAACAACTTTCCCCTTCTCCTAACAAAGCGCCACACGTCTCACCAGACCCACGGCCCCGTGCCATTCAGTGCTCAGCTTCCTGAAACCATGCAAGCAGAACGAAAAGCATAATGTGATTTTTGGTCAGCTGCTCGAGGAAAGACTCTGATAATGGTTTCTCGTATTTCCAACAGCTCACGTGGAGGTGGGAGCAGCAGCTGGACAAGACAGACAGCCCAGCTCCACAGGTGAGCTCATTCCCTCCTGACTGCTTTCAGGTCTCCTGGAGCAGAGGGGGTATATTTCAGCACTGCTAATATTGCTTAGGATGCCCCGCATCCTGCCAGGTCGCTGAAAAGTTAGTGATGCCCATCAGGCATCTCCATGGCAACCCTGGGATGCTCATTCCACCCGGGAGCAGCGGCCGTGTCGGAGCGGCAGGCTGTCAGGGTCATCTTCTAGAGCCTTTTGGAAGGGCAGCAGGAACCAAGAGGGTGTCTGGTTCCTCTCGATGCCCTGCCAGGCTGCTGGGGAAGCAGCACACCTTGGGGGCTTTGACCTGGGGAACTCGTCAGCCGGCTCTTTCAAGGTGGTAGCAAAATACCTGGAAAAGAGTGAAGGTTTGTCCAGGGCAAAAATGCTTTGGTGTTTTGGACTTCTCCCACAGCCAGGGTGAGCAGCAGTGAGCACAGGTGCCTGTACTAGGCAGGTGTTGTGTGGCAAGCACCCCATTTTGGGTGGGAACAGCAGTAATGCAGTCAGCCTGAGAGAAAGTGTAGCCCTGAAAGAGGGCAGGAGAGGTGGTGAAGGAGAATGCTACCTTGGTAGAGCAAACCCACAAAGGAGAATGCCACCTTGGTAGAGCAAACCCATGCCGTTGCCTCCTGGCCCATGAACAGCATCACTGCCCACAGCGTAATGCAAAGGAGGGGCAGCTCCCAGCAGTGCTTACCTTCTGGACCTTGGCCAAAAAAAAAAAAGGGTTCACATGTGGAAGAAATAGCCCTGTCTCCCTGCGGACGCATCCTTCCTGCCAGCCATGTGTTGTGAGGGACATAGCAGACCTCCTTTGTGTCACTCCTGCCCCTGGGAACGCACAGAGTCAGCAGCACGCCTGGTTCAAGGTCCCCTATGTAGCAAAGCCAGGCCTGACTCACTCCAAATTATCATAGAATCATAAAATGGTTTAGGTTGGAAGGGACCTTAAAGATCATCTAGTTCCACACACCCCTCCGCCATGGTCAGGCACACCTTCCACTAGACCAGGTTGCTCAAGGTCCCGTCCAACCTGGCCTTGAACACTTCCAGGGATGAGGCATCCACAGCTTCTCTGGGGAACCAGTGCCAGTCCCTCACCAACCTCACAGTGAAGAATTTCTTCCTTATATCTAATCTAAACCTGCCCTCTTTCAGTTTAAAGCCGTTAACCCTTGTCCTATCGCTACGTGCACTTGTAAAAAGTCCCTCCCCAGGTTTCAGGCCCCTTCAGGCACTGGAAGGCTGCTGTAAGGTCTTCCCAGAGCCTTCTCTTCTCCAGGCTGAATTAAGTTTGTGCATCTCCTATTGGCATTGTAACAGCTCATTCAGTCCTGACAAGCACCAGATTCTTCATTCAAGGATATTGGAGATGACATTTTGGTAGACGTAGTTCAGACAGGTACCTGCCGAAACACCAGGGTTATGCCTCCAAACACAGGTCTTACAGCAAATCCAAACTGTTCAGCTCTCACTACTGATACCGTGGCATGTCCCACCAGCAGCAGATATGCATAGACCCCGTCAAAGACAAGAGATCGTTTCCTCCATCGTTTCCCTAATCATTGGCGTACTTGTTTCTGCTGCCACCATTCTGTCACCAGCTCATCCAAAAGCTCAGGTGTCCATGACCACCATGTAGAGCATCCAGCTCCTCCCACAGGATCTTGGGTTAAGATGCAGTAACCCCGGTGAGAACCAGTTCATGACCTTGCCTCCAAATGACCACTTAGGTCCTTTAGCTCCAGGTAAACACAACAAGGGAGCGAGCCCCTCTGCAGACAAAGCTCCCAAGGAACAACCACCCCACTCTTACGGTGTCTCAGGAAGGAAGGTTTGGGGGTTTGGTCCCCCCAGGGCCACTCCAGAAGGGTTGATGACAACAACGTCTGCTTTCCCTCTAACACCGCTACTCATACCGAGCTGCACGTATTTTTTTCCAAGCTTGCTTTCCATTTACGTTTGTCATTGTGTTAGAAAATACCAGGTTGATTGGGCAGAGGAGATAACTCATGTGTCTACCGGGTCAACAAGAAGAAGGGCTTAGCTCATCACTGCAGCAGAGAGACGCTGATAAAATGCAGAAGATGACGCTCGGTCTAGTGAAGCATCTCCTGCATCTCCCAGGAAGTGACACACTGCTTATTTAATTAGAAAGGGCAAGATTCCCTCCTGAATAAACCAGAAATAGCCTTCCAGGGAAAGAAAATAAACCTGCCTGGGTATTGTGGAGGACTCTAGGAAAGAACAGCTACACAAACTCCACCAGCCTTGCACAGCACAAGAGCCTGAGTTTTGGAGAAGGGGCGCATCGAGAAAGCCAGCCTGCTCGGGGGGGAAACCCCCTTCAGATTTAATACTGGTGTAAGCAAATACAGCATGGTTCCCCCTCTTCATTTCTTCACCTACATCTCTCAAAACATTTGTAACCATACCACCTATCTCAGATGCATTTCGCATCGTACATTAACCCCGATTGTCTGAGGGTACTTTTATGGCAAGTGGTTAACAATAAAGCACGTCACCCAAGCACGTGCCTAATGCATAATTCAGGTTACCAGGACACCTTAACGAATGATCCCTAAGCCCTCTGCAGGGTATCCAAGGGCTAACGCTGACTGTCCCCAGAAAAGCCAAACAAGCTTTTTGAGAGCTGGTCTGGCAGTGGTTGGGAGAGGACAAAACCTCCTCCAGCGCTTAGTGGCGGCCGGGAGAGCTCGCTGGCCACGGAGCAAGGGCAGGGGGAGGGGGGCTGTCGCATTTGCCCTCGCTGCCTTCAAAGGATAAGTTATTTGGAGATTATAACAGGATTAATGCCTTAATGACTGCACGCAGCCCAGCCAGAACTGCTCTCCTTGTGTAGAAAGGCCAGCAACAAAAAAGTAAGCCAAGCAGCACGCTGAAGGTCAACAGATCCGTGCTCTGACAGACAAGACAGCATAGCTCTCCTGCCCTGGCAACCTTTGGTGGCGAATGTCCTGCCAACAGCTCCCTCCCTCCCACAGCCCTGCGTGCTGGGACCAGGGGCAGCCCTGCCTTCTGCTGCCGGTGCGGCATCCATCGGCCACCTCACCCTGCCAGCACCAGCCAAAGCGGCCGAGGACGCCAGGACTCCGGCAGGTCTCTGCCAAGGGGGCATCAACAGGGGTATTTTTCATTTTTTAAGAAACCTTAGCAAAACTTCCACTGAATTGTCAGATGCTGAAAGCTTGCTCTTCAAGAAACAAAGAACAGCAATCATCACAGTAACGTCATTTTTCATGGAATAAAAGGGAAAGTAGCAGAAACCCACAGAAATATTTGCAGTCCTCCCTCTGGGCACAGAGGTGTGACGCTCGTATTCCCCAAGCCACGGCTCCGCTCCTTCACCCAGCTCCGTACTCATCGTAACGGCTGCTTCCCACATCCCTGGGCGGGCAGCCAGGGGAAGGGTGTCCACACACCTCCCCAGTGCAACGAGCGCTATGCGGTGCCAGTAGCCGGCCGGGTTTGGCTTTTATGGACCTGCAACCCCATCTGAGATGCATTACCTTCTGCTGGAGGCTCTCCTGCCCGGGGGCAGCTCTTATCCCAAGGCAGGTAGCCGCCAGCTTCAAAGCATCGCCCCACTGTGCTTTTTTCCTTGGGGGGTCACAGCATTCTGCACCAACCTTCATTGTCTCCCTGCAATCTAAATACGTCCTGACCTCTCCTCGCAGGACTATCCCAGCCATCAATTAACTTCCCGCTTGTGCGGATACCAGGAAACTGAATACACGGGTTTATAGCTCAGTGGAAAGTTCTGCTGCCGTCTTAAATCATAAAGCACAGCTGCTGACACAGCAGAAGCTGCAAAATGAACAGAGCATCTGAGCAATCTGTGGTTTGGAAGCCACTGGGAGGAGAATAAGCGCAGCGTCTCGCAGCTCTGTTGGAGGGAGGAAAGAAAGGACGAGCAGGCCAAAAGAGCAGATTAAAACTCATCAGAGTGCAATTGTAATGCGTTACACAACACGAATGCGTCCTGGCGCTCCAAAGTTAACTTGCAATTGAGAGAGAGAAAATGGAAGCTGAGTTTCAATGTCTACGAATGCAAAGTAATGCCTGGGAAAGGGAAAAAAACCAAAACCCAAACAAAACAAAAAACCAAACTCCAAATATATACGTGCGCGCACGCACGCAATAATGGGCTCTAAATGAGGTATTTTGAGGCAGGACACAGATCTTGGGAGGCTTTGTGGGTAGTTCCATGAAAACACCCGCTCGGTGGTGGGTGAACAAAGCCACACTAATGCTGGGGCAGGACTTTAGCAGGAAGGGCACAGAGAACGAGACAGAAATCATTGGTACGCCTGCATGTGGAGCTGCATGGCCAGCCCTGGTCCCCCTCTCAAAAAGGGTACAGTAGAGCTTACATGGGCACCGAGAAGGAGGAGCAGCAGCGACGGGGAACAACTCCTGCACAAAGGCTCTACAGCTTGGCGGAGACAACTGCTAATGCCTTCATGGATGGCACGGCGGGGAAAACGGGGATATTATTTGAATACAAACAATATATACACTAGAACCGGTAAGCATCAAATGAAAGGCAAAAGTTTTAAAGCAATGAGTGTTAGCCAGTCACCCAAGGTCTCAGCAAGGGCGTGTTCATTCCGAACTAATTTAAAGGGGCTGGGATTCATCCTTAGATGACATTGGTGTTGCCTCCACTGGAGTTAGGTGCCCAGGCTTCCCCTCCAGACCATGGAGAAGACTCTTTACCACCGGGTGTAAGCCATCTCCCCCAGCGTGGACAGCTAGAGCAGGACCGGAGCACGGGCCCCGCATCCCTGCACCAAGGAGAAGGGCAGCCCCAGCGCTTTTTCCAGGTGCGGGCATCTACAACAGTCTCGGAAAAGCCTTTGGGCACCCTCAGCCATGGCCCTAGCAAGACCAAGGTCTCCGGCAGCCACCCTTCGGCACGGCAGGAGCTGAGCATCTTCCCACCATGCCTTTGGCTGGAGCCTTTACGGATGGCGGCGAAGGCAGAACACCTGCAGAAGAGTTAAAAATGCTTTCCCGGGGAACGCAGCCTGCAATTTTCCTTTCTGCCCAACGGGATTCAAATAACCTAATTCTTGCTCTACATTCGTACAGTTTCTCTCTCCCTCGGATCACCCCTGGAGAAATGACAGCCATGTGGTAAATACATGTAATCATGCCACTCTGATAGCTTCTCTTGTTCTCTGGCCATTAATTCATCTCCCTGGGACTCAGGTGAACATTTTAAATCCTGCAGCCAATTCAAAGAGCTGCCTTTATTTTAAAATCAACACAGCAATAAAAGGCTTTCTTCTTTCCCTCCTCAAAATGTAAATTATTTTCTTTTAGCTTCAGAAATATCCTGGCACACAAACAGATGTTGCTGGTCGTGACCTTATCTCAGGCCAATGACAGGTTTTCTATGCATGAGAAATTGCAAGGCTTTAAAAAAAGAAAACATCTCTTGGACAAGGAGGGCTTGTTGCTGCAGGGGGAGGTAGCAGCGCCCACCTCAAGCAAAGCCCCTGCCTTCGTGCTCATGGCACCATCACAAAAACACGATCCAGAACCTTCCCTTTCCCTCCTTTTTGTTGGGAAAAAATAGAAGAGAAGAAAATGCAAAAGAGCCCTCCAGAAACAGCTACCTTCTCCCTGACGATCGTTACTTCTAGAAGCGCAGAAACTTCCTGGGGATGCTTTCATTGCACTGGAAACAGATTTGGGCTGAACACAGCTGAGGCCATCAGAGGAAAGAGAGTAGAGCCGTGCTCAGCCTGCAGGCAGCTGGGCCACGAGCAGCCAGCTCACCATTAACAGAAATAAAATAAGACTCTACTGCTTTTCACAGCCTGACGGGAAGGAAAGCGCCCGCAGCCACCGAAGCGGTGGCCGCCACGTGCTCTGCTGCCGGGGAAGAAATGCATTGGCTTAACATCAGCTGGTGCCACCACAGCATTCATTTCATCGGGTTCAGCTCATGCACTGTGTGACTTGATTTGCCCCAGCAAAACCTTCTTTTCTCAATGTCCCCAACCAGATTTTGTTTTTCCTTTCTTGTTGTCACTGAGCCATCACCTTTTCGGAGCTGGAGAGGAACGAGGTTTAAGAGAAGACCAGGAAGAGGAGAGGAACTGCTTTGCTGGAGGAAGGAGGCCAGGACATGCAGGGAAATCACCGCCAATGGGAGGCAGCAGCAGAGTGAAGTGGGAAGATGCATTAGCTGGGTGCATTGATGCATGGACCTCGGTGACAGGGAAGGTCCTGGAGCAGAACATCTTGAGTGCCATCACAGGGCACATGCAGGATAACCAGGTGATCAGGCCCAGTCATCATGGGGTTATGAAAGGCAGCTCCTGCTTGACCAACCTGATCTCCTTCTATGACAAGGTGACCCCCTTTGTAGATGACAGAAAGGCACCATTTCCCACAGCATTCTCCTGGAGAAACTGGCTGCTCATGGCTTGGACAGGCGCACTCTTTGCTGGGTAAAAAACCAGCTGGATCGCCAGGGCCAAAGAGTTGTGGTCAATGGAGATAAATCCAGTTGGTGGCCGGTCACAAGCGGTGTCCCCCAGGGCTCAGTGTTGGGCCCAGTTCTGTTTAACATCATTATCCATGATATGGATGAGGGGATCGAGGGCACCCTCGGTCAGTTTGCAGATGACACCGAGCTGGGCGGGAGTGTGGATCTGCTGTGGGGGAGGAGGGCTCTGCAGAGGGACCTGGCCAGGCTGGATCCATGGGCCCAGGCCAATTGGATGAGGTTCAACAAGGCCAAGGGCTGGGTCCTGCACCTCGAACAAGCGGCTGGGGCAATAGGGAGGAAGGGGTGCTCCTGGCCGGTGGTGCGGGCAGGAGCAGGCAGGAGCGGGCAGGAGCGGCAGGGCTCAGTGACAGGTGAGAGGGGGGTGCTAAAGGCCAACAAGCAGCTGGCGAAACTGTGATTAGAAAGTCACTCCAGCCATAAATCTCAGGGACCTGAACCGGAGACGGGCAAGTCCCAGGTGGCTTGGAAAGTCTGCCTGGTAGAGCCTAGCGCGCCTCAGCATGCATCTGTCCCTCCGTCCCTCCTCCTCCTCCTCCTCGGCTTTAACTGCTTCCAGATAGCTCCTTACAGCCAGAGGGCCCCCTGAACCTAAAACCCCTCTGATGCACGCACCAAAGAGCAAAACCGCTACCGGGACCCCAACAAGGCTATTATCCATCTCCAGCACGGGACGCTCACTGCGTTACCGGGGCTTAGATGCAACGCCCCGTCCCCGATGCTCTCCTCTTGGCAGGGACGCTGCAGGCACTGTCCGGGGGCTCACGGGGGGTGCAAGACTACACAAAGGAGCACCAGTAAAGCTGGATGGAGGAAGGTTCCCCGTGGCCATGCATGCTATTTCTGGATCTGCTGAGGAGCTGCTTAGGGCTGGATTTGCAGGCAAGCATGGGGGCATATCGGCTGTCTGTGCTTTGGAAAGGGGTCAGGAACAGAAGAGGGGCAAGAGATTGGGAGAGAACAGGATTTATATAGAGACCCGCAGGGAAAACCCGTGCCCGTGAACATGAGTAACCTAACACCGTGCAGTAGTACCGGCTCCTGCCTGCAGATCCAGGACAACAACTTCCCCCAGCCCGCAGCCAGAGGAACCCAGTGCTCGCACACCCCTGCCCAAAAAGCACTCACAACACCTGCAAAAGGCACCTTGCCCGTGCTGAGCTCCCCAAAATCCCCCCTTTTCCAGGCAGTGCCTCCTGCAGCCCCACAGCCCTTCCCAACACTGCCGGGGAGCCCTTAGCCCACAGGTGCTATTGCTCCCCCGGGACCACCGGCCAAGCTGGCCGGGGCTGGCAGCGCAGGCGGGACAGGGGCCAGCAGTAAAATTAGAAAGCGTCTCCCTGCCAGCCCCTTCTCCGAGCTGCAGGGGCCAGCTGAACCCAGTTGCTAACCCCCACTGTAACCTGTCTTGTCCCCCATTTTGTAGGGCTGGGAACGTTTCTAGGAAGCCAGGGGGTTGCACGGCTTTCCTTTTCGACTGGCGGTCTCCGGCTAGCCCAGAGCACCAAGCTCACAGGCTGGCGAGGGCAGAGGAAGGTTGATATTTTGGGGCTCATTTGGGACAGTCCGGCTTGCACCATGCAATTCCCTTTGCTACAGTTGCTTTGCACACCAAGCAGCCCTGCAAAGACTGATCCTCCCTGCAAAGGCTGATCCTCCCTGCCCCGAGTGGCCACTCACACCCCACTCCGAGCCCCTTTCCCCCCACAGCTGCCGCCCTCCTCCCGCAGCAGTTACTGTTTTTATTTATATTCCCAAGCATCCTTTAAGTTTATGCTGGGGGAGAGGATCAAACGAGAAAGCCTTTTAAGGATTTCTGCCAGCGCCAGGAAGAGAATATCCCCCCCCCAGCAAAGAGTGCAGCTGGGGGATTTGAGTGTAGACAAGTGCTTAAAGCCGAAAAGGGCAGAGAGAAGGGAGGGGGAGACGGGGGCACCCTCTGAAACCAGACCCCCCTCCCCGGCCGCAAGGCAGCTCCTTCCTCTGCTTTAGGAAATGGATCCCTCCCGCGATTTCCTTTCAAAGGTGACTTGTAACCTCTTCATTAGGGTCGGCTTTGGCAGAGCACTCATGGTGCAGTTGGCAGGGCCGGCCGGCCGGTGCGGCGGTGGGGGGGGAGCACGCTCGCCTTGCCAAGGGTGGAAAATAAACACGGCAGCTCGCAGCAGCAGCAGCTCAGCGGGAGGACGGGCGCCCTGGCCATGCTCTGATGGGTACCATGGACTTTAAGAGAGATCCCAGCGCAGTAACGATCAATTTGCTGCTTATTGTCCACCCTGAGGAGGCAGCGAGCAAGCAGAAAGGGCAGAAAGCGAAGCAGACGGAAGGCAGCCGCAGGGCAGGTAACGTGAAGCAGGCAGAAGGCAGCCGCAGGGCAGGTAACGTGCAAGGGAGGGGAGGGCTGCAGGCGCAGCACCAGCTGCCCAGGAGACAGTGGAGCAAAGCAGCAGCTTTGGAGCAAGATTTGGGCTTCCCCCCTGCCCTTTCTCTCCCTTCTTTTCCTTTGCAGACGTGCTGCAAAATGCCCAAACTTCAAACTTTTTTTTTTTTTTTTTTTTTTGGTAGAAACCCCGCATCCCTTCTTGCGCT